>NC_088645.1:11307291-11381791 GCF_964019385.1 Sycon ciliatum
CTACAACATATGGGCCAATCGCGGTCATCCGTGCTTTTATAAGAACGAAATGGCGCTTTTAGTGACATTTTGCATACAAATCCCCATCTAGTAGGGCGCAGTCACCCAGTTTCGGTGGAAGTGCGCGAGTTCGATTGGGATTCAAGTAGGATGTGAGCGTCGCAGCTTCCTCGGACCAAGACCATTCGACTCAGCACCCAGAAGACTACAACTGGTGAAAATTTGATTTTAGGGTATACTTCCCCTTTAATTAAGCAAAGTAATAGTTTTGTTTGGCAATTCACCTTACTTTCAGAAAATGTATGCCATGCACGAGCCGCGCATAAGATCCACGCTTAAACTACTTCGCAAATGAAATGTTTGGCCACTATTTAGTATTTAATATAAACCAATTGAAAGGAAGATCTACAACTACTCATCACTAGGGTATTGAGTAAGCCGTAGCCAGTCTCGCAAGTCTACGTATGCTGTCACTTCCGACAATAACGCTATATCATCATCGGCATTGATCAGGTCGCACATACAATGTCTCGCGCTTCGGATTGACACCTGTGCGTATATGCTGTTAACATCCAGTGACACTGCCAGTCACACACGCCATTCACAGCCTGCTTGAAAGTCATCACTTACAATAACAACTTTGCTGCAAGGCCTGTACTAAAAGTGTCATGCACTGATAGGCAATCTGAAAACTTGTCCTCTTGTAGATAACGTCACGGAGGTCCATGTAGCTGTTATTGAACGTTTCCAGGTAGGCCCCATTCCATACAGCCATCGTCTAGGTTGTCGCGTGGTGATCGCGCAAGCGTGAAACTCGGAGTTGCAATAAAAATATTGTTTCCCTTCACTTAGTGAAGATGAAGTATATTCACAGGGTACTGGTCGTGGTGTTGGCTATGGGAATGTTTGGAGTAGTGCTACCGCAAACTGGAGCAACAGGTAAGATTATCCTTACAAAGATGAGGATTATCCTAGCGTGCGAACAAATACATTACCTATGAGGCTAGAGAGCGTAGTTGTAGTGTGGTGGTGGCGGTTGATGAAAAATCTGTACAGGGCCGAATGCCACGGCATACCCCTTATTAATCTATCCAAATAAATTTCACGTATCCGAATAGCAACATCACTACATAAAGAGTGCATTCACTAGACGACTTTGATCGTGTGCCCTACCCAGTGTATTTACTGTACATCCAACTACGGGGAAACGAATCAAACGATGTATGTATGTATATTTTTTACTTACTTTGAATTGACAAGTACACCCTGGCTACAACGAAACAGGTGAAGGGCTGACCTTGTAAGAGCTTCAAGTCTATACTTTGGAGGGTATTGGTTGCTTCTCGCGGTATTTCTCGTTGCGGACATGCTTCAAGACTTCGTTTGCTTAGAGTACGACTTGGCCTGAATGATCCCTTTCTTGAAGCGATCTGCACACTGTATCGCACAAACACAACCGATCACTTTTCTGACACTGAGGAAGTGCGGGTGCATATCTATAGTTGCGCGAGTGCGTGACGTTGTGTGTGTGTGTGTATTTGCGTGTGTGCCCATATGGTGCAGTGGTATGTGCAGCGATTTCCAATCGATAGGTTGCGGGTTCGATTCCCGACGATTATGGTCACACACGTCTTTCTTCTCTTTCTCAGACTCTTCCTGACTTTTCTTTCATTCTCCTGGGTGGTTACCAACAGCCAGTGCATGCCGGAGTATGTGGTGTGATGTGTGTGTGGGAAAAAAAGAAAAAAAAGAAAAAAGAAAAAGACCAAAAATAGGGATTCACTGGCCAGAAAAAGTCACTTCAAATAGCTGTATGGTGTAGACCAGGGTGAATAGTGACGGTCAATTCTTCAGCCTTGCAAGCTGTTGAATGGTGCAATCCCAGCACAAGTTGCTATGGCTTCTGCCGTAGCATTGCTATCATCGCCTCCCGCGATGGGCGTCAAAGGTCAAAGGTGTATTTGCGTGTGTGTGTGTTCGTGCGTGCGTGTGTGCGTGTGTGTAGGTATGCGTGGTTGCGAGAGAGAGAAAGGGAATGTGTGTATGCGCGTTGGCGTGTGTGTGTGTGTGTGTGTGTGTGTGTGTGCGCGTAGACGTATATGTGTGTGTGCATCTGGGAGGGGGGGGGGGGGGTGCATGTGCACATAACGTTCTGAACGAGTACATGGGCATGTGTATCTGTGGATGGGTGTGTACATCATAATCGGGTATGTAATGTTGTTACATGTTTCTCTCCCACCTCCAGTATTACCAACATGCACACGGTCAAAAACTCCACGAAATCTGACCATTGACAATCATATGAAGCTGGAAAGTACGCCCTTTGCTTCACCAATTCAATGGCCACGGACAATTATTCCTTTCCCGAACATATCCTTCTACAACAGCTGTCCATTTGTCCATGTAGATATTACTGCAGATGTGTTTTCATTATTTTGCAATCCAAAGTTGGTGCTATTGAAGGAATTCCCTGGGGTGAAGTATCAGAATGCCTCTAAACTCATTCCGCCGGGTAAACATATGGCAGGCGTTGCAACATGGACTGGGGTGTGCCTTGATGACTACATATCTGATGACAGCAGTGTGCCAACAGCCTACATCCTTGGAATCACCATGCAATCCAACTGCCTGTTGACCTATAAAGCTGCCTGGCCGGGAGTCACTTGGGTCTTGCCGCAAGGCAGTTCACCACGTGCCTTACAGCAGTTTGCCTTGGGTGCTGCTATGGAGCCTCCTGTCACGATAACCATCCGTGGTAAGCATGAGTTATTTGGTGCGCACCAAAAACTTCCATTAAAGGTTAATAACAAATATCATGACATTGGTATTTTAGGGATGTGTGGGGTGTGTGGAGCATCATATGGTGTCCTTCTGTGAAGCATTGTTCAACTTCTTTCTCCGATACGCCGAATAGACTCTTTGACTCGAAAGACTCGAGTATACCTCGTAGTAAAAGTCAATCTCTTTGAAGATGGTAGCCAAAATAATGGTGGCCGCAGGCTCTGTCCTCAGGATTGCAACTTTGATGTTGTGTTCTTTGACAATAATAAAGTCCTTTTAATCTGTTTCCATTATGGATTTCCTATCACAATCTGCTACTTTGAGAAAGGATCTGCTCCGAACGTCGGAGTTCACGCTTCCTGAGGACTGACTCACGACTGCGTCTGGAGTACACCAGAAGCACGCCGAACCTTCCACTCCGCAAACCTGCAAGACAGCACCACTCCCTTCTCAATACAGAGTGTTTCGGGGAATTCACCCCTCATCAATTTAGCTTGGGAATTGTGTGTCGCACCAACCTCTTCATCAATTGAGCTTGAGTATTCTAATGAACTTTCTGCTCTGCTAAGAGCAATGCATTATGACTAGTGCTCTTCGTTGTGAGGCGTGAATCAGTCAAGTGTCAAGTCAGACGGCAGGCAGCGCGAGTTCCGACGTTCGAAGAAGTCACTTTCTTTACCAATCACGGCCGTTATCACAATATCTTTCGTAATATGTTACTTTCTGACCTTATTACTGTAGCGTCTAATGCGTGCGACCATGCTGCATGTAGCGACTGCCAGTCGCTCTATCAAAGCTGTCCTGGGCTAGAAGTAACTGGTAAAACTCCCTTCCAATGCTATTGTACTACTGCATCTACTACTACACGTATTCAACCACTACTCCAGTGCACCTCACTACACGAAGTACACACTCTCCTCCAACGTTATTATTGTACCTACAGTAACAACTAGCGCTATTCCATCGACCACCTCCACAAGAGCTTTATTGCCTGCCGTTACTACTCTACGGACTAACGACAACACAGTTGCTGCAGCTAAACCCTCTCCATCAACAGCCGTGGACAGGATCATTATTTTGCCTGCAACAGCGCAAGCAAAGGGTCTTACTCCGCGCTTCAGTATTCCCTTGCTTCTCCTCACTCTCCCCATTTTACTCGTACTTCTGCATCGAATTAAGCGCAACTAGGTTGAAGCCATAGACTCTACCAACGCAGACGTCACCGCGAGTACGTCTAAGTCTTGCTACACGACTGACGGCACGAAGCAGGATTGAGTCCATGCACAGGTGTCCTAGGCACCGTCTAATGGTGTACACACCCAAGATTACCTGTATGCTGATCTGGAGACAACTGAAGATGCCAGTGCTGAAGCGCAGGAACGTCACTACACGCTACTGTCTACGCGTACACAAGCACATCCCGACCATAACGAAGGCCTTTGTCCCAAGAGTAATTATCTCCAAAGAGGGGTATCCCTGTTGACACCACGTCTGATGGTGATTTGTATTTTGTATTGTATTTTATTATTTTACTTGGGCATTCCCAACAGACCCTTAGGTCTTCTTACAGGGTGCCCAAGATTAATGAAAATGTTAAGCTCCTGGCGAAATGAATTGGGGATATGATTTGTGCGAAGGGATTCGGGAAGCGCATTAAAGCGGTCAGCACTAGGCCTTGACGGATTATGCTAGCATAATTTTTCGCATAATTCCTACCAAAATCGAATAATCGCATAATTCGAGGCAAATCGCATACGAATCGCATAAATAATGGAATAATCCGCCTGTTCGCACCAAATTCCATAGAGTTGTACATGTTCTACAAGTACAAGTAGATACACCAGGAAGTCGTAGGTTTACGACTCCCTTGATAACATGTTCAGTCCATTACAATCCGTGATGGTCGTAGCTACAATTGTAG
This sequence comes from Sycon ciliatum, assembly GCF_964019385.1. NCBI lineage: Eukaryota > Metazoa > Porifera > Calcarea > Leucosolenida > Sycettidae > Sycon > Sycon ciliatum. Next base: position 11,311,994 of record NC_088645.1, read on the forward strand.
GTCGGACGGTGCGTTGACCCCGTTGAACTTTTGCTACTACAGTACAACGCCCTATAAAAAAATCCCCAGTTATTTTGCACAGAACCATCATATACATTAGCAGCATATGTGAGCATAAAGCGGCATAATATGATAACTTTTAGCATAAAAATAGCATAATTCTGCAATTTTTTCAGCAATGCGAAAATAATAATTTCACGAAAATATTAGCATAATCCGTCAAGGCCTAGTCAGCACCAAGGAATGAAATAGATCAGTATCCAGCTTGAGCTTGCACAATGGGTAAGGAAAGGGAAAAATTGACTTGATACGTTCCTTAGTAACGCGTGGGTTGTTTGGAGAAAGTAATAATTATGTTTTGCCTTATGCTTTGCTCCTGCCCGATGCAATCAACTTCTTTCCCCGAGACACCTAGAAAACCTTTGGCCCTCCTTTTTTCGAAAATTGGTGGGTATGGAAGCCGAGGCCATCCGGTTCTTAGGCACAGCGCAGGAGATTGCTACTCGGCCACAGGTTCACGTATTCATTCTCAAGTGGCACATTCTATTCATACATGTAGGTATGGGTAAAAACACTTTTGACGTCCAAAACACTGCGGTATAATAATTATATTCCCACGGTGGCCTGTGGCCAATAAGAGAAGTTGATTTGCTGTCGCTGCTGTTGTTCAACTATAATGGTGGATCTGTGCCACACAGCCAGCGGTGTGTGTAGTCAACACACTGTACTAGACATGACATTGGTTGTTGTTGTTGTTGTTGTTGTTGTTGTTGTTGTTGTTGTTGTTGTTGTTGTTGTTGTTGTTGTTGTTGTTGTTGTTGTTGTTGTTGTTGTTGTTGTTGTTGTTGTTGTTGTTGTTGTTGTTGTTGTTGTTGTTGTTGTTGTTGTTGTTGTTGTTGTTGTTGTTGTTGTTGTTGTTGTTGTTGTTGTTGTTGTTGTTGTTGTTGTTGTTGTTGTTGTTGTTGTTGTTGTTGTTGTTGTTGTTGCTGTTGCTGTTGTTGTTGTTGTTGTTGTTGTTGTTGTTGTTGTTGTTGTTGTTGTTGTTGTTGTTGTTGTTGTTGTTGTTGTTGTTGTTGTTGTTGTTGTTGTTGTTGTTGTTGTTGTTGTTGTTGTTGTTGTTGTTGTTGTTGTTGTTGTTGTTGTTGTTGTTGTTGTTGTTGTTGTTGTTGTTGTTGTTGTTGTTGTTGTTGTTGTTGTTGTTGTTGTTGTTGTTGTTGTTGTTGTTGTTGTTGTTGTTGTTGTTGTTGTTGTTGTTGTTGTTGTTGTTGTTGTTGTTGTTGTTGTTGTTGTGGTTGTTGTTGTTATTCTCTTCTATTCTACATTAGGCATGTGCACATTCATAAAATATAAATAATAAACTTGCTCCATGTCTTTAGACATTATTCCAGCTCCAGAACCTTCCAGATCCTCTTTGACGGAAGATCATGGTTACCATTCCTAATCACTACACCATGGTGAAGAACTGAACCAAAATGTTGAAAACGAAATCGTTCTTTTGTTACATTTTTCACGGTCATCAGTCGATTTACGGGCTACATACAGAAAGATGGATGACAACCTTACAGCTTGCCTGCGAAGTTTCAAATTCGAAATTGTGGTTTACAGAATAATTTCGCTTTTACAGAACTACTTCGAAATGTACTTCTGGTAAAAAAGGAGAAGGACAAAATGTTACAAGTTATGACTAACTGTCCACCAACGTAACCAGATCATATACAGTCAGCGAATGCGACAAAAATGGTACACAATTGAAAAGGAGTACTGAGACATTCGTGGACCTGAGTTAGTCATACCTCGTAACATTTGGTCCTTCTCCTTCTTTTTTATTTTTTACCATAATCACATTGGCTCACCATCAGCGTTCAAGGATACTTCTACCTGGTATTTATTCATTTCGTTCTGCAGCATCAGATGCGTGCGAACAAGCGGCATGTGGCAGCTGCCAGACACTCTACCAAAGCTGTCGTGCATTAGGAGCAACTGGTAGAAATCACTATCAATACTATTGTAGTACTGCATCTAACTACACGTGTCCAACCACAATTCCCAGTCCCACAAACATTTCTGACAGCAGTAAGGGGATATCGTCCTCTGCTGTACAAACTGCTACTGGCTTTGTTCGATTACCCACGACCATGAGTACAATGGTTTCTGCATCGTCTCTCGAAATGAAAAGTTCAGCACTTCCCAGCAGTTCAACCAAACACACAGCCGCTAAAGGAGATTTCGTTGAACCATCTTCCCCATCCACATCAATGCCTAGCAGTACAGAAACTTTGGACTGCCGTATCATTGTGAAAACAGGGGCATCACCTGGTATTATCCTGGGCATCGTTGTGCCTTTGCTCCTCCTGACGCTGTCTGTATTCGTGATACTTCTACGTCGAATCAAGCAGCGTGATTCCCTGTCCGCAGCTGGCCAATCAGGGTTCCAGAATGAGCAACTGGGCAACTCTCGCATCCCACGGACACACCCAACTCTGCCTGAAGCATCCAATAGAGCGTTTATAAATTCGTCTGAGAGTCCCTACTATATCGATATTGAAGCTCCCAATGAAGCAAACAATTCCACCAGCACGACTTGGTCACCTGCCATCACTGACGCTGCAAACCAGGACCATGGGGATGAGTATGTACACATGGATTCATTGAATACCGTACACACTCACGTTTCCCTGTCGGCTGATCTGGAGACACATGCAGACGTTAGTGATGAAGAACAACTGCCGCAATACACATCACTGTCAACAAGTATGCAAACACAACCTCACCCGTACCAAAGTATCGATCTCCAAAGCAAAGACACTCACAACGGTAAATCTTCTACTGACAAGGGAGCAGCCAATACTGTGAGGACACCGACGTCTTTTTCTCGGTCCGACGGCAAAATACAAACCCATATCGATGAGTACGTGCCCATGGCATCTTCAATTGGCTTACAGAAAGACGATTCTACGTATTCTAATGTGAACACATCTGATGTCACCAGCACCCATGCACAAGGATCTCACTACATGCCGCTGTCTACAAGCGCACAACTGCAACCCAGCACTTACGAGAGCCTTGGTACCCATAGCAACACTGCCGGCGGAGTGGAAACTCCTGCTGACAGCAGCCCCCATCGTCATGGCTTGGTTATCTGTAATACTACACACTCGGAGCAATACAACACGGGGTTGATGCCCGTCGCACATGCTGTTTATTCATCTCTCACTAAAGGTGACTGCCCGAAAGCTGATGCGGATGATTGAACTAGGCCTCGACAGATTATGCTAGCAGAATTTTTCGCATAATTCCTGCCAAAATCGAATAATCGCATAATTCGAGGCAAATTGCATATGAATAGCATAAAATTGGAATAATCCGCCTGTTCGCATAAAATTCCATACAGTTGTACATGTTCTACAAGTACAAGTACAAGTAGATGCACCAGGAAGTCGTAGGTTTACGACTCCCTTGAGAACATGTCCAGTCCACTACAATCAGTGACGGTCGTAGCTAGGTCGGACGGTGCGTTGACCCCGTTGAACTTTTGCTACTACAGTAAAACGCCCTCTACAAAAAAATTCCCCTGTTATTTTGCACAGAATCATTATACATTGGCAGCATAATGTGAGCATAATGCGGCATAATATGATAACTTTTAGCATCAAAATAGCATAATTCTGCAATTTTTTCAGCAATGCGAAAAGCATAATTTCACGAACATATTAGCATAATCTGTCAAGGCCTAGATTGAACCACAACTCAAGCCATCGAAATCCCTCAGTTGCCCAGGTTTCCGAACCGATCAGTATTATTTCACCAGCTAATCCAAGAATAGCATTTTGTTCAGTTAGCTATCCCTCCAATATTCGTACTTCGAGAACCTTCTATTACGGAACAATTGTGTGTTGTTTTTCGATAGTTACAATTGTACATAATAGCACACAATTGATGGGAGTACAACATTGCTAGAAGACATAACGTCACTTCCCATCGTGAATTCCCCTTCTATGAGAGTGTACGCCTTTCTCCGTTCACCTCAGTACATATACTCACTTCACATACTTCTGCTGTATTTGAGTGGGATCCTCATTCCTTACAGCATTCTAACTTTCATGCAATTGTTTTCGGTATGTAAGTAGTGTTCCCATTCTCCAGGCCATCATGGCAAATTGTGTTTTGTACGCCCGTAAACGAGGCTTATGTCTTTGTTATGACACAAGTGGTAAGGTAGGGCTGCCTACACTAAACACATATTCGGAAAATGGCAAATTTCATGTCTGTTGAAAGGATGCCCGGTGCAAACTCCTACACTTGGAGCAGCCAGCTTCTTAACATAATAGGTCTGCCTTATATCGCGTGATCTATACTGTTCTGCTAGGGACGGCGCGGTAGGCTTGACAATGGTGGCAGATCAACTTCACCCGTTTCTATATCATAGGTATGGTGGTGTCTGCCCTGTATACGAATCACGCTGGGCCAAGAGCAGTATTCCTCTTTTTCTCATTTTGCTTTGTAATTAAATTTGTTTTTGCCTATGGAACTGTCAATAGCCTATTATGTCACGTATGTAGGTGACACGGCAATTATATTACCTGCCCCTGTAACTACAAACAAGCCATGGCAATTAGTAGTAGTAGTAGTAGTTATTTTTCTTGGGTATACCCAACAGGCCTATGGCCTTCTTACAGGGTGCCCAAGGAGAAATTGTGAGCAGCTAGCGCGAAAAGCAGGCAAAGTACGCTGGGATCGAATGATAGCGGTTAGTGCATTAAAGCGTACAGCACCAAAAAATGAGAGACTGTAGAGCCTGGACGGGACATGAATGCGGGGAGAAAGAGACTACTGGATGTTTGGCCTCTGGTTTGGGAGGTAGTGTGGGTAGCATCATTTCAGGTCGTAAAGATTTGGGAGATGAGGGGACTGCAGGGACCTGATGCACCGAAAAGTAAAAATGAAAAGCTAAAAGAGTGAGGCGTAGGCTGAGTGGGTGGAGTTGGTGACAACGCAAAATGGGCTCAATGCCAGCACGGGAAGGGTAGGCAAATACAACACGAACAGCTTGGCGGCTCAGTCCTGGAAGCTTATTGTATTCTGCAGCGTGTAATGAATGAACATATGATGTGCTTGCGTACTCTAATTTGCTTTGTATAACTCCGAGATAGAACGCTCGGAGGGCCTTACTGTCCAGGTTGTCTCTGCCTCGCCTAAAAGTACCTAGCTTCTTATTAATGTCATCACAAAGGTGGGAGACACGGGGTCGGAAGGTCAGGTGCTCATCGATGTGGAGCCCAAGATACTTACATGTGGGTGACGGGGTGATGACAGTCGTGTCGCACAGCACTGATGCAGTCACCCCGGAATTGAGATGAAAAGCATACGTCGAAGCTCATGATAGGTATTTCTGATGGGTATAAATGCCCTGCTTCCGCTGAACCTTCGAATCATAGAAGAGACCTTTTGCAGTCCGAATTTCGGTGTAATTTTCCAAGCCCGGGTCCGAGGACAGCAAATCCATCCGAAGATTCGACGAGAACTTCCCCAAACAGGCAGTGTTGCCGACAGTAGTTTTTGGTGTGCCCCAACGATCAAGTGCAAGCTGGGAGTCAGTATTTGACGACTCCCGAGTGAAACGTGAACATTTGTTCAGTCTCTTTATGGCAGATATTTCTTGCAGCTTGTTAGTGTCAGCAATGGCAAACAGTGTAGCTTCATGGTCAAGTTTTCTGGTTCGTCTCCCTCTATTGTGTAGGGCTCGTCATCCTCGAGCCCTGGCACAACTACGACGTCCACTGCAACTTTAAGTTTCACCCATTTCAGCGATCATCCCACAGCAGCATTTACGATAATGACACATGTCAAGAAACAATGGATCACTCGTAGTGTTTTGCTACTCTGAGTTTCTTGCACTGTGTACAAAAATACTAATGGCGCACTAGCCAGTGGCTAGAGCGTGTTAGCGCCGCATAAACACCTGCCAGCTGGCAGCTTGATTACACTAATCAATCACGCAGATTCACGGCGCTAATCTACAGCGCAGCTCCGAAACCCCGCCAAGAGAGGATGCAGCTCACACCTCGTATTTCTTCTGCTCCAACCTTTTCCCACGTGCATTGCTTTGAGTGTTGCCTTTGCGAACGTAGAGTTCGCTGCTGTTGCCTGGCTTTCACGGTTTTGCATATAGCTTCTTCTTCCCCACCAACACCCACCCTATAGCTGTTGCTCTACGTTAACATGTTGCTATATTCTCTGCAGCCTATGTGGTCTGCACTTGCATCCGCTGTAACTAACTTGCCATATTCAATTCTCCAAAAAAAAAAACCATACAAGTAAAATAAAATATTGGGGAGTGCGTATGTTCGCTCACAATTGGTTTGCCCTGTTTGCTTGCTTGCGACTCAGTTGCAGAGTCATTGCCTGTTCGCGACTCAGCGGTGTCTTTTCGCGTTGCGACTCATTTGCCAAGTCACGTGACATTGCACCAGTTGTTCGAATCCAGCACTCCACCTATCCAATTTAACTCAACCAGACTCCTCTGTGTGTGTGCTCGTTCATGCGTGTGGGTCCGCATGCACGTGCATGTACATGTCCGGCTGTGTGAAGCACGGGCTAAGTGCAAAAAGCATTGAATATTGTTTGCCTGATGATTTCACGCAGTGCATGAAAATAAAGTAGCAAAACCCTACGAGTAATCCATTGTTTGTTGACATGGGAACAAAAGTCATGTACATGTACATGACAGCATGTTAGAAGGCGGAGGGCCACTGTGTTCGGAAACAGTGACCTTACTACAACCATCCACGGTTGGCAGAGCCCCGGTCTAGCGACCATTTGAACTGGTTCAGCCAACCGCGGATGGTTGTAGTGAGGTCACAGTTTCCAAACACAGTGGTCCTCCACCTTGTAACATGCTGTCAATCAACAACATAGACTATGCCTTTGGGAAATCTTTTAAATAATAAATACTTGATGCTGTCAACAAAACAATGTTTATCTAATACCATGCACATGTACATACAATGATCACACAGCAATGAAATTGTAACATGGAAATTGTGGGCACAAGTTATGCGATCGAGTCCACCGACTTAACCAGATTTTGAACAGTCAGACGTGCACAATCTAGCACAAAACTTGTGCTCACAATTTCCATGTTACAATTTTTTTGTCCATGGCTCACCATCTCAGTTCTTAACACAGCCATGAAGCAAACAAATCTTTTTTCCGCCGCTACTCGGAGTTTCATGTGAAACACTCGGAAGACAGCACATGACCAAGACTAGCATTCACTAGAATATATCCGAATATCGGAGGCGGAAAAGAGATTTGTTTGCTTCATTGCCGTGTGATCATTGTATTACTGGCTCTGTCCACTGGACAAAGAGTACATGCACATACATATACTCAATCTGCGGACAGAACTGTTTCGCCCTTTGTGGACTCATCAGCCAAGTACAGAGGAAATGAGGCCGAACATACATATATAATGTGGCAGCACTGAGCAACGATGCTATGATTTTATGCACATGAACTCGCTCATTTTGAGTTGCGTTATCAGCAACGTTTGAGCTTTTTCTGAAACTATGGATGCGATTTCAGTGGCTTTAACTTGTTTTGGCATGGTTGCGAAAATCATAAGTTGCGAAATATTTTGGCATATTTGGGAAAGGGCTGCCATCGTTGATGAGCCGGAGAACATTTCATTCCAAAAAGTGAACTCCCAGATCTCCAGTATCCCATGAAATGAAATGCTCATCATAGCAAGGAAGATGGACAAGTACTGCTTCTTACTCTTACAACTGAGGAGAACAAAGTATGCATTACGTTGTAGGTCGTAGTGCTAAATAAAACCTAGAAATGAACGTCCTTGCTCTTCTACGGCAACGGACGTCATTTACTGCAGTAAACCAACTTCGTCCTCTCCGTCCATGCCGTCGAACCAGGCCTATGAACAAATGCAACACGCTTCAGGTTACTTGCAGAAGCCTTATGCCATGCACGAGCCACGGATAAGGGATCCATGCTTAAACCACCAAATGTTTGACCACTGGCCGCGAGACGTTTAATGAGATGAAAAGAAGATCTACAGCAAATTATCAGTAGGGTATTGAGCAAACCCTAGCTAGTCTGGCAAGTCTAAATATGCTATCGCCTCAGACAATAACGCTTTCTCATCCCCGGGAATGATCAGGTCGCACCTGCAATGTCTAGCGCTTAGGGTTGACACCTGCCCGCATCTATTACTATGAACTTTCGCCTTTATATCATTGGGCCTAGTTCCCGTTTATTGTGCGAATTAAAATAAACCAACCAACTTCCGGTCACACGGCCAGTTCACACAGGCCATTCGCAGGCTTCCTGAAAATCAGCACGTATCGTAACATCTTCGCTGCAAAGCTTGTACTAAGAGAGGTTAATTCACTAATACTCTAATAGGCAACCTGGACCTTTCCTCGGACAGATGAAGTCACGGAGGTAGCTGTTATTGAACGTTTCCAGTCAGGGCCCGTTCAATACAACCTGACTAGCAATCGTCTAGGTTTTCGCCTGATGATAGCGCGAGCGTGATACTCGAAGCTGCAATAACAAACTGTTCCACCTTCCTTTGTAGTCTTGAACTATAGATACATAGACAGGAGTACTGCCACCAGCAAGTGGAGAAAATGAAGTATATTCATAGGGTACTGGTCCTGGTGTTTGCTGTAGGAATGTTCGGAGTGATGCTACCGCAAACTGGAGCAACAGGTGAGGTTATCCTTAAGCAGGCCACGAATATCCTAACGTGCGAGCACATACCTTACCTTACCTATTGGGTGAAGTTGTTGTGGTTGTTGAATTTTATTTAAAGTCGTAACACAAACAGGCGATGGGGCCTCCATTTATACATGTGAGCGACATGGCACATTTGAGCTACGGGAAAAAGAACCCTGTTGAAAAACCGAAACCACGGAGTGTAACTGACCGATTTGATGTCGAGAAGTTCATTTCCTATCATCCTTGCAGAACATTAGGTACCAGTAGGATGGGATTTGAATCACTTCATCAGATAAAATCTTACACAAAAGTAGACAGGATTGACCATTGGTGACCAGATAAAAAAAGTTACCTACTTTGAATACTTGGACGCTTTCGAGAGAGCACAGAAATGTACGTGACAAGGTTCACAGCGCCTGGAGACCGTAGTTATGGTATGCTGGGTGATGAAAAATCGGTACAGTGTCGAATGCCGCTGGTTACCCCGTAATCCATCCAAATAAGTTTCGTATCCGAATAGCAACATCACTACATAACGAGTGCATTCACTAGACGACTTTGACCATGTGCCCTACCCAGTGTATTTACATGTACTGTACATCCAACAACGGGGAAACGACGTATGTAAGTATATTTTTTACTTATTTGAATTCGCAAGTGCACGCGGGCTACAACGAAACAGGTGAAGGGCTGACCTTGTAGGAGCTTCAAGTCTATAAATTGGAGGGTATTGGTTGCTTCTCGCAGGATTTCTCGCTGCGGACATGCTTCAAGACTTCGTTTGCTTAGAGTACGACTTGGCCTTAATGATCCCTTTCTTGACGCCATCTGCCCGCTGTATCGCACAAACACAACCGATCACTTTTCTGACACTGAGGACGTACGGGTGCATATCTATAGTTGCGCGAGTGCGTTACCTTGTGTGTGTGTGTGTTTTCGCGTGTGTGTGCTCGTGCGTGTGTGTGTGTAGGTATGCGTGGTTGCGAGAGAGAGAAAGGGAATGTGTGTGTGTGAGTGTGCGTGTAGGCGTGTGTGTGTGTGTGTGCATCGGGGGGGGGGGGGGTGTGCATGTGCACATAACGTTATGAACGAGTACATGGGCATGTGTATCTGTGGATGGGTGGGTACATCATAACCGGGTATGTAATGTTGCTACCTGTTTCTCTCCCCCTTGCAGTCTCGGCACCATGCACATTCTCACAAGGTCCAGGAAATCTGACCATTGACAATCATATGAAGCTGATAAGTGCGCCCTATGCTGGACCAATTCTCCTGCCATTGACAATTATTCCTTTCCCGAACATATCCTTCTACAGCACCTGTCCATTTGTCCAGATTGACATAACTGCAGGTGTGTCTACATCATTTTGTAACCCAAAGTTGGTGCTATTGAAGGAATTTGCTTGCAAAAAGTATCAGATTGCCTCTCAACCCATTCCACCTAGTACACATATGGTGGGTATCGCAACATGGAGTGGGATGCCCCTTGATGACTACATATCTGCTAACAGCAGTGTTACTGAAGCATACATCCTCGGGATCACCATGAACGCCCACTGCCAATTGAGCTATAAAGCTGCCTCGTCAGGAGTGTCTTGGGTCTTGCTGCAAGGCAGTTCACCACGTGCCTTACAGCAGTTTGCCTTTGGTGCTGCTCGGGAGCCTCCTGTCACGATAACCATCCGTGGTAAGCATGAGTTATTTGGTGCGCACCAATAACTTCCATTAAAGGTTAATAACAAATATCATGACATTGGTATTTTAGGGATGTGTGGGGTGTGTGGAGCATCATATGGTGTCCTTCTGTGAAGCATTGTTCAACTTCTTTCTCCGATACGCCGAATAGACTCTTTGACTCGAAAGACTCGAGTATACCTCGTAGTAAAAGTCAATCTCTTTGAAGATGGTAGCCAAAATAATGGTGGCCGCAGGCTCTGTCCTCAGGATTGCAACTTTGATGTTGTGTTCTTTGACAATAATAAAGTCCTTTTAATCTGTTTCCAATATGGATTTCCTATCACAATCTGCTACTTTGAGAAAGGATCTGCTCCGAACGTCGGAGCTCACGCTTCCTGAGGACTGACTCACGACTGCGTCTGGAGTACACCAGAAGCACGCCGAACCTTCCACTCCGCAAACCTGCAAGACAGCACCACTCCCTTCTCAATACAGAGTGTTTCGGGGAATTCACCCCTCATCAATTTAGCTTGGGAATTGTGTGTCGCACCAACCTCTTCATCAATTGAGCTTGAGTATTCTAATGAAATTTCTGCTCTGCTAAGAGCAATGCATTATGACTAGTGCTCTTCGTTGTGAGGCGTGAATCAGTCAAGTGTCAAGTCAGACGGCAGTCAGCGCGAGTTCCGACGTTCGAAGAAGTCACTTTCTTTACCAATCACGGCAGTTATCACAATATCTTTCGTAATATGTTACTTTCTGACCTTATTACTGTAGCGTCTAATGCGTGCGACCATGCTGCATGTAGCGACTGCCAGTCGCTCTATCAAAGTTGTCCTGGGCTAGAAGTAACTGGTAAAACTCCCTTCCATTGCTATTGTACTACTGCATCTACTACTACACGTGTCCAACCACTACTCCAGTGCACCTCACTACACGAAGTACACACTCTCCTCTAACGTTATTATTGTACCTACAGTAACAACTAGCGCTATTCCATCGACCACCTCCACAAGAGCTTTATTGTCTGCCGTTACTACTCTACGGACTAACGACAACACAGTTGCTGCAGCTAAACACTCTCCATCAACAGCCGTGGACAGGATCATTATTTTGCCTGCAACAGGGCAAGCAAAGGGTCTTACTCCGCGCTTCAGTATTCCCTTGCTTCTCCTCACTCTCCCCATTTTACTCGTACTTCTGCATCGAATTAAGCGCAACTAGGTTGAAGCCATAGACTCTACCGACGCAGACGTCACCGCGAGTACGTCTAAGTCTTGCTACATGACTGACGGCACGAAGCAGGATTGAGTCCATGCACAGGTGTCCTAGGCACCGTCTAATGATGTACACACCCAAGATTGGCTGTATGCTGACCTGGAGAGAACTGAAGATGCCAGTGCTGAAGCGCAGGGACGTCACTACACGCTACTGTCTACGCGTATACAAGCACATCCCAACCATAACGAAGGCCTTTGTCCCAAGAGTAATTATCTCCAAAGAGGGGTATCCCTGTTGACACCACGCCTGATGGTGATTTGTATTTTTGTATTGTATTTTATTATTTTACTTGGGCATTCCCAACAGACCCTAAGGTCTTCTTACAGGGTGCCCAAGATTAATGAAATTGTTAAGCTCCTGGCGAAATGAATTGGGGATATGAGTTGTACGAAGGGATTCGGGAAGCGCATTAAAGCGGTCAGCACCAAGGATTGAAATAGATCAGTATCCAGCTTGACCTTGCACAATGGGTAAGGAAAGGGAAAAATTGACTTGATACGTTCCTTAGTAACGCATGGGTTGTTTGGAGAAAATAATAATTATGTTTTGCCTTATGCTTTGCTCCTGCCCGATGCAATTAACTTCTTTCCCCGAGACACCTAGAAAACCTTTGGCCCTCCTTTTTCGAAAATTGGTGGGTATGGAAGCCGAGGCCATCCGGTTCTTTGGCACAGCGCAGGAGATAGCTACTCGGTCACAGGTTCACGTATTCATTCTCAAGTGGCACATTCTATTCAAACATGTAGGTATGGGTAAAAACACTTTTGACGTCCAAAACACTGCGGTATAATAATTATATTCTCACGATGGCCTGTGACCAATAAGAGAAGTTGATTTGCTGTTGCTGCTGTTGTTCAACTATATCAAGGTGGATCTGTGCCACATAGCCAGCGGTGTGTGTAGTCAACACACTGTACTAGACATGATGAGAGGTTTTTTTGTCTCCGTGACGTGTGGTAAAGCTTTTTTTAGCTCTGAAAAAATCTCGTGGTTGGGCGTTTTAGCCCCACATATGTCCGTTCCGGGATCATGGAGACCACTGATACATCTCGGGAACCAGCTGAAGTCGACCCATGGCGGAAAGTAAGCGCCAGGGACCTGATGGCCCGAACTGTGCTATTTCCAGCTCCAAAGGATTTGAAACTCGCCGAGTACGTGAGCTGCCTCGAGCAACACGGAATAGGAGCTGAGCTCATCCTATCTATCCAGGTCAGTTCGGTAGGCCAATGCAGATTAACGTTCACAGATATCCAGCTTGCCCAGTTAGTCGTGAAGAATGGCTTCCATATCAATGGACAACATATCCTTCCAAAATCCTTGACAGAAAACACTCATGTTCAGTTGCACATTCACGATGTTCCTGTGTGGGTGTCGGATGGCGCCATTACAGCCGCACTTGCTCCATACGGTACCGTGCAGGGCGCCATCCGCCACGGTAAACTTAAGGTCCGGGACAACGTTGTTATTGCAACCGGAGTCCGTTTTGCAACCTTTGTACTGGGGTCGAATAAAGCCGTACCTTCGTACGTGAAATCCAGAGACGGGAAAGGCACTTTCCGCGTACATTATAGTGGCCAAAAGCCCACGTGTCGGATTTGTAGCAAGCCAGAGCACCTTGCCAAGGACTGCCCTGAGGCCCGCAGTACCACTGCCAGTACAGGTAGTACACAGCAGTCACGGCATTCAACGTCACCTACATGTACAGACACTTTTTTTTTACTATTATTCACAAACCCAACTCGTAAAATAAATAATGATGTGGACAAAAACAAACAGCTACTGAGCAGGGGCTGCACTGGGCAGCAGTGATGGTGATTACCAGGGGCTCCACCGACCAAAGGTCTCGGCTTCAATGCCACAAGCACTCACCAGGAAAAAGAAACAGAAATGTAAAGCAAAGCTAGATCTAGCTATGGGGAAGTAGAATGGGTAAAAGTACCGGTAGGTGTTTAGAAAAATAAAAACAAGATGAAAAGAGATTGTTTATTATCAGTGTTTGGATTGATGTACAATGTACATGTCAACTTCATCAACCAAAACTTATGAACTTTTTTAATAGATCTGAAACGAAACTCCCACAAAGAAGTGTAAAGAAAACAAGCTAAAAAACAGAAAAATAATAAGGCACCCATTTTCATAATCCAGGGGATGGCCCACGTCTGGTAAAAGAATAAGCAGAGAAAAGAAAAGAATCATAACAAGTTTTTCCATGTATGCAAAACACAGCTGAGCACTCTGAGCAAGGCCAGGTACGCGGATTAGCGGGTCCGGCAAGCGACGAGCTCGAAAAATTACAGGGAATCTGTTGCCCAGTACCAATTGCTGTCTCTCAGGTGTCGGTAGACCTTTGTCTTGAATGACTGAAAACGTGTTTTGTGTGGGCGCTGCGACAGCAGCCTGTCAGGAAGGGAGTTCCATGCGCCAATACAGCAGTACGGGAAGGACCGCTTCACGACGGATGGAGCTGAGACAGGGAGCGTGTCTGACAGTTGATAGGCGTGGCTGGTGGCATTATTGTGCTGGTTCCTGGTTCTGGGGTTGGCTGGAGAAACGCGATGCGGTGGCAATACAGCAAGTAGCTGAGGAGGACCAGTAATGAAATGCAATAATTTGTACATGCACGAGAGAGCAGCAACAGTCCGGCGGACAGCCAGACTGGGGAGAATTGCACCAGGGCCAATGATGCGCAGTGCGCGGCGTTGAACATTATCCAGACGTTGGATGTGGCTGGCTGGCGCGCCCATCCACACAAGCGGGGCATACTCCATCAGGGGCCTCACGAATGCCTTGTAGACAGTTGTTCGGCCAGCTGGCGTTGAACGCACACGTCGACTCCTGTCTGATGTGGCCGCAAACCCAGCCCAGACAGAGCAGCAAAGTAAAGCCCAATCACAACGCCCAACATCCAAGTCTAAGCAGGCTGATCACCCAGCAGCTGACAAGAGCGACTCCAGCTCCTCTGAGTCTGAAGAGTTGCCTCTTTCTGCTGATACTGAGTCATTGGTCGACAACGAAAGCTTATCCAAGCCAGAAAACCAGCAGCTGTCTAACTTGCCCTGCGACTCCGACAGAGAGGCCAAGAAGGCAGACAGCCATGCATGTAGAGCCCTAGGCCCACAGCTGGGAGGCCATAGCGACGATGATCCTGATTCTGGCGGGTGGGAAGTCAACCGATCCAAGCGTTCACGCCATAGCGTCACACCTGATCGGGACCAGAGTGCCACCACCACTGGATCCAAGCAACGGAAAAAAACGGAAACGAAAATCTCCTGAGAGTGGCCAACAAGTCCTGCAGTAAGTCACTTCAGAAACTTACCGCTTTGATACACATTTACCTTTCATTTTTACACCCATGCCTAGTTCTGTCATTCATCACAATACCGTTAAATGTTCACTCAGACTCCTTTGCACCAATGCATTTAGCTTAGGAAACCAGCTAGCTGAGTTCCAGCACACACTGCACCAGCATAATCCCGACATAGCAGTAGTGACGGAAACAAAGTTTTCCTCTGAAACCGTTCCACCATCCGACTCCACATTCCCTGGCTACACCACCTTCCGGCTGGATCGAACAGCACGCGGTGGCGGAGTGGCGGTATGGATCAGATCTACACTCCCAGCCATGGTAATTGATGAGTTATTTTCTCCACATCACGAACTCATTTGGCTATCCATTCAATTGTCCCCTGGACAAAAGATAGTCTTGGGCGCTGCTTACAAGCCAGGTTCGACGGGGCCCAGTGACCTTACGCTCATTAACCATCTCGATGACATCCTTCCTTCTGCTCGTGCACTTGGTGCCAACCTCATACTCGCCGGTGATTTAAACGTGCATAACCGCAATTGGCTCCATAGCTCGAAGACCACACCTGCGGGGGAAGCCCTCGAAGACACATGCACAGCCCACTTTCTCACGCAGCACGTTCAGAGTCGTACTCGCGGGGATAACACACTCGACCTGGTGATGTCCACGCTCAACTCTCCAGTGACCACGCAGATAATGTCCCCTATTGGTCGATCTGACCACGCTGTAATTCTTTCGGACTTCACAGGTGTTCTTCCTACCCATGAAGCGGCGGTGCAACGAACTGTCTGGCGCTATGAAAAGGCAGACTGGAACCGCCTCCGATCCTTTTTCCGCCTGGTTGATTGGTCAACCGTCATTACTGCCAACCCAGAAACTTCGTGTGAGCACGTTACTGCCACAATCACGAAAGCCGTTTCCCAGTTCGTTCCGTCCAAGACACTGACAGTGAAGTCAACGGATCCGAAATGGTGGACACCTGAGTGTGCAGCCGCCATGAAGGAGAAGGACAAACGCTGGCGCACTTGGAGGAAGCACCCTCACGATTTTGCACTGAAACATGAGTTTACCCGTTCTGTAAACAATGCTATCGCAGTCCTCGCTAGATCTAGAGTTTCCACCGAGAACAGCCTCAGACATAGCTTGTCGAATGGGTCCCTGAAGGAGAAGGAATGGTGGACGAAGCTAAAGTGTGCTTGTGGCGAGGGTCGGAACACTGACATTCCCCTGCTCGTTGATAGTGAAGGTTGCGAGAGGGCCACAAGCTATGAGAAAGCGGAGGCTTTCGCACGTTTCTTTTCCCACAAGTGCAGTGTGCAAGGCCGCGACCTTACCACGATGGACTTACCGGACACGGCATTCGCTGACGCACCTGCACTAACGACAGTCCACTTCCGCCTGGATGCAGTCCACCGGCTTTTAGCTCGCCTGGATGCCTCAAAGGCGACTGGACCCGACGGTATTTCCGCTCGTGTCTTGAAGGAATGCGACAGAGAACTTGCCAAGCCACTGTGTCAGCTCTTTGCTCTTTGCTTCCAGCACGGAGTCCAGCCACAAATGTGGAAGACTGCCAGCGTGGTTCCAATCCACAAGCGATCTTCACGATCCGCCCTAAGGAATTATCGTCCAGTTTCACTGCTGAGCATAATCTCTAAGATTATGGAGAGCGTTATCAATCGTCAGCTCATGAATCACCTTGAGCGTTACAAACTCCTGACACCCCACCAGTTCGGGTTTCGTCGCCGCCTCGGGACCTCAGATGCGCTACAGGCTCTACACCACGCCTGGATCACAGCCGTCGGCCGAGGCGGTGCAGCACGTATTCTACCCGTGGATATTGCCGGAGCATTCGACCGTGTGTCCCATGCTGGCCTCCTCCACAAAGTCCGCCATCTTGGCATTGGCGGCCCCCTGCATACCTGGCTCTCTTCCTACCTAGGTGGACTGTCCATTCAATGCCTGGTGGGCGGCCAAACTTCATCGCTGTATACCATATCAGCAGGAGTTCCGCAAGGGAGCATACTCGGCCCTACACTCTTCCTGATTTACGTGAACGACGCCTCAGAGACCCTGTTACCCGGAGCCCACCTGGAGGCGTACGCCGACGATACTACCTTGTACAGCCTGATATCCCTCGACACATCCCCAGCCGACGCAGCATTGAGCCTCCAGACTTCTGTTGATCGCTTGCATCAGTGGGGCCGCAGATGGCGCATCTCCTTCGAACCGTCGAAGTCCCAAGCCATGACCGCCACTCTCCGCAGAACCCCCATCAATTTGCCTCGCATTGTCTTCAGCGGCACTCCTGTCCTTGAGGAGAAGGCTCTCTCTTTACTTGGAGTGACCTTTGACTCGAAGCTGTCATTCAGCACTCATCTCCGGAAGGTTGCCACTCGAGCCAAACAACGCCTGGGCTTCCTGCGCAGTGCAGCGCACATTCTCTCTCCAGCCGGCCGCACCACAGTATACAAGGCATTTGTTCGACCAGTTATGGAGTATGCCCCCCTCATCTGGATAGGTGCTCCGCCCAGCTACCTGCAACGCCTGGATCATATCCAACGCTGTGCTCTGCGAATCATCGGTCCAGGTGCACTATTACCTAGCCTGGCCATCCGTCGTACTGTTGCCTCGCTTGCCTGCCTATACAAGCTGCATTACCTGCCTGGCCCTCGGCAGCTGCTCTCTGTTTTGCCACCGCGCCATTTCCCCTCATCCAGCCCCAGAACTCGCAGCGAGCATGGTAGCGTCATTGGCCATGACCACCAGCTCCAACACCAGCTGCTTGCATCTGTCCCGCTGGCATTAAAGCGCTCGTTCCCACACTGCAGTATTAGTGACTGGAACTCCCTCCCCGCCGCTCTTCTGTCCCAGCCTCCCCACAGCAAGGGAATGCAAGCATTCAAAACTAATGTTTATCGCCATCTGCGAAGCACAAACTGGCTCTGGGCAGTCGACTCGCTATGATGATGCTCTCGTCGTTCTCCTCTATCCCTATCTATGCTCCACAACTGGCTCAGACAACCGACTCGCCATGATCAGCCATGATGATGCTCATCTCAGTAACAGCCCTTGTAATTTGTTAATAGTCTCACAGTTTCTCCCGCACACTCGCTGATGTTAACCCTTCCTTTCTTTTCATTTTGCTGACTCGGACAGCTCTATCTTTTGTTTTTGGTGCGTGTTTTTGGCCGTGATGCCGAGACCTCAGGTCGGCAGAGCCATCAATGCCCCACCATCACTGCTGCGTCTCGGTGCAGCCCCTGCTCAATAGTTGTCACGTTCGTCCTAGTCTCAGTATCATTGTCTTTCTTTATTATTTTCGAGCTGGGAGTGTGAACATAGTAAAAAAAAAAAAAAATGACATTGGTTGTTGTTGTTGTTGTTGTTGTTGTTGTTGTTGTGGTTGTTATTGTTATTCTCTTCTATTCTACATTAGGCATGTGCACATTCATAAAATATAAATAATAAACTTGCTCCATGTCTTTAGACATTATTCCAGCTCCAAAACCTTCCAGATCCTCTTTGACGGAAGATCAACGTGTTCGGTTACCATGGTTACCATTCCTAATCACTACACCATGGTGAAGAGCTGAACCAAAATGTTGAAAAACGAAACCGTTCTTTTGTTACATTTTTCACGGTCATCAGTCGATTTACGGGCTACATACAGTAAGATGGATGATAACCTCACAGCTTGCCTGCGAAGTTTCAAATTCGAAATTGTGGTTTACGGAATAATTTCGCTTTTACAGAACTACTTCGAAATGTACTTCTGGTAAAAAAGGAGAAGGACAAAATGTTACAAGTTATGACTAACTGTCCACCAACGTAGCCAGATCATATACAGTCAGCGAATGCGACAAAAATGGTACCCTAATGAAAAGGAGTACTGAGACATTCGTGGACCTGAGTTAGTCATACCTTGTAAAATTTGGTCCTTCTCTTTTTTTTTTTACCATAATCACATTGGCTCACCATCAGCGTTCAACTTTCAACTTCAAGGATACTTCTACCTGGTATTTATTCATTTCGTTCTGCAGCATCAGATGCGTGCGAACAAGCGGCATGTGGCAGCTGCCAGACACTCTACCAAAGCTGTCCTGCGTTAGGAGCAACTGGTAAAAATCACTATCAATACTATTGTGGTACTGCATCTAACTACACGTGTCCAACCACAAATCCCAGTCCACCAACCGTTTCTGACAGCAGTATGGGGATATCGTCCTCTGCTGTACAAACTTCTACTGGCTTTGTTCGATTACCCACGACCATGAGTACAATGGTTTCTACATCGTCTCTCGAAATGAAAAGTTCAGCACTTCCCAGCAGTTCAACCAAACACACAGCCGCTAAAGGAGATTTCGCTGAACCATCTTCCCCATCCACATCAAGGTCAAGCAGTACAGAAACTTTGGACTGCCGTATCATTGTGAAAACAGGGCCATCAACAGGTATTATCCTGGGCATCGTTGTGCCTTTGCTCCTCCTGACGCTGTCTGTATTCGTGATACTTCTACATCGAATCAAGCAGCGTGATTCCCTGTCCGCAGCTGGCCAATCAGGGTTGCAGAATGAGCAACTGGGCAACTCTTGTATCCCACCGACACACCCAACTAGGCCTGAAGCATCCAATAGAGCGTTAATAAATTCGTCTGACAGTCCCTACTATATCGATATTGAAGCTCCGAATGAAGAAAACAATTCCGCCAGCACGACTTGGTCGCCTGCCACCACTGACGCTGCAAACCAGGACCATGGGGATGAGTATGTGCACATGGATTCATTGAATACCGTACACACTCACGTTTCCCTGTCGGCTGGTCGGGAGACACATGCAGACGTTAGTGATGAAGAAAAACTGCCACAATACACATCACTGTCAACAAGTATGCAAACACAACCTCACCCATACCAAAGTCTTGATCTCCAAAGCAACGACACTCACAGCGGTAAATCTTCTACTGACAAGGGAGCAGCCAATGCTGGGAGGACACGGACGTCTTTTTCTCGGTCCGACGGCAAAAGACAAACCCATATCGATGAGCACGTGCCCATGGCATCTGCAAATGGCTTACAGAACCACGATTCTAACTATTCTAATGTGAATGCATCTGATGGCACCAGCGCCGATGCACAAGGATCTCACTACATGCCGCTGTCTACAAGTGCACAACTGCAACCCAGCACTTACGAAAGCCTTGGTCCCCATAGCAACACTGCCGGTGGAGTTGAAACTCCTGCTGACAGCAGCCCCCATCGTCATGGCTTGGTTATCTGTAATACTACACACTCGGAGAATACAACACGGTGTTCATGCCCGTCGCACATGCTGTGTACACATCTCTAACTAAAGATGACTGCCCGAAAGTTGCTGCGGATGATTGAACTACAACTCAAGCCATCAAAATCCCCCAGTTGCCCAGATGTCCGAACCGATCAGTATTATTTTACGAGTTAGTCTAAAACGTTTTGTTCCTCCCTTCATGAATCTCATTTCGAGAACCCTCAATTACAGTATGATTCATTTTTCAATGTAAAAGAGAAAAGGACATATGGATACGAGTTAAGAGTAACTCTCCATCACTGTAACATGATACTTTTACATTTATTTATGGCTCAACATCCGAGTTTCAAATTGATTAATTTTTGTTTTTCAATAATTTTTCAATGATAGAATGTTGTAATTTCCATTGCTCGCCCTGCCAATGTGCCATGCAAGTAATATCTTTTTTCCTGAACATTCGAACCCTTTTTTTAAAATAGTCTGTGCATGTGCAAATGGTTACCCATGTTGTTTAGTTTTCGACTACGTGGTTCTCGGCTGCAGTTTATAAGGGGAATTGTACTCTCATGTACAGTATACTCGTGTTATGTCGCTTTGCTACTATGTACCGTCAGCTGTCATGATTCTTGTATTCATCCGTTTACAGTTTTATTTGTTGTTTATTTCTTATTACATGTACATGTATCTTCCTTTTGACTATTCTGCAGTTGCAAGCGTGTGTTCACTGGCCTCGCTCGTTCCTCATTTCTTTTGTTCATTTGGCTTATGCGAAGACTAGCCAAGCTTGCTTGGTGATGTCAACGCGGACAAGCGTATAATAATAATAATAATTTCAATGATAGTACACAAGTGGTAGGTGTATGACTCGTACAACATTGACATAATGTCACTTCTCATAATGCATTTCCCTTCTATAAGAGTACCCTCTTTCTCCTTTCATCTCTGTACGTACTCACTTCACATACCTCTGCTACATTTGATTGGGGTCCTCATTCCTTACCGCATTCTACCTTTCATGCAATTCTTTTCAGTATGTGAGTTGTGTTCCCATTCTCCAGACCATCATGGCAAATTGTGATTCGTTCGCCCGTAAAAGAGGCTTATGTCTCTGTTATGGCACAAGTGGTAAGGTAGGGCTGCCTACATGTACACTAAAACAATATTCCGAAAAAGGCAAATTTCAAGTCTGTTGGAAGGATGCGCCGGGCCGGGGCGACCTCCTACATTTGGAGCAGCCAGCTTCTTCACATGATTTGACGGCCTTATATCACGTGATCTATACTGTTCTGCTAGGGACAGCGCGGTAGGCTTGACATTGGTGGCAGATCAACTTCACCCGTTTCTGTATAGGTATGGTGGTGTGTGCCCTGTACACGAATCACGCTGGGCCAAGAGTAGTATTCCTTTTTTTCATTTTGCTTTGTAATTAAATTTTGTTTTTGCCTATGGAACTGTCAATAGCTTATTATGTCACGTATCTAGGTAACACGGCAAATATGTTACCTGCCCCTGTAACTACAAACACGCCATGGCAGTTAGTAGTAGTAGTAGTATTTATTATTTTTCTTGGGTATACTCAACAGGCCTATGGCCTTCTTACAGGGTGCCCAAGGAGAAATTGTTAATAGCTAGCGTGAAAAGCAGGCAAAGTACGCTGGGATCGAATGATAGCGGTTAGTGCATTAAAGCGGTCAGCACCAAGAAATGAGAGACTGTAGAGCCTGGACGGGACATGGATGGGGGAGAAAGACAATTCTGGATGTTTGGCCTCTGGTTTGGGAGGTAGTGTGGGTAGCATCATTTCGGGTCGAAAAGATTTGGGAGATGAGGGGATTGCAGGGACCTGATGCACCGAAAAGTAAAAATGAAAAGTCAAAAGAGTGAGGCGTAGGTTGAGTGGGTGGAGTTTGTGACAACGCAAAATGGGCTCAACGCCAGCACGGGAAGGGTAGGCAAATACAACATGAGCAGCTCGGCGGCTCAGTCCTAGAAGCTTATCGTATTCTGCAGCGTGTAATGAATGAACATAATTATGGTGTGCTTGCGTACTCTAGTTTGCTCTGTATAACTCCGAGATAGAAAGCTCGGAGGGCCTTACTGTCCAGGTTGTCTCTGCCTCGCCTAAAAGCACCTAGCTTTTTATTAATGTCATCGCAGAGGTGGGAGATATGGGGTCGGAAGGGCAGGTGCTCATTGATGTAGAGCCCAAGATACTTACATGTAGGTGACGGGGTGATGACAGTCGTGTCGCACAGCACTGATGCAGTCACCGGAATTGAGATGAAAAGTATACGTCGAAGATAATGATCGGTATTTATGATGGGTATAAATGCCCTGCTTATGCTGAACCTTCGAATAATCGTAGAGACCTTTTGCACTCCGAATTTAGGTGTAATTTTCCAAGCCAGGGTCAGAGGACAGAAAATCCATCCAAAGATTCGACCAGAACTTCTCCAAACAGGCAGTGTTGCCGAAAGTTGTTTTTGGTGTGCCCCAACGATCAAGTGCAAGCTGGGAGTCAGTATTTGACGACTCCCGAGTGAAACGTGTACCTTTGTTCAGTCTCTTTATGGCAGATATTTCTTGCTGTTTGTTAGTGTCAGCAATGGCCAACAGTGTAGCTTCATGATCACGTTTTTCTGGTTCGTCTCACTCTATTGTGTAGGGCTCGTCATCCTCGAGCCCTGGGACAACTACGACGGCCACTGCAACTTTAAGTTTCACCAATTTCAGCGATCATCCCACAGCAACATTTACGATAATGACACATGTCAACAAACAATGGATCACTCGTAGTGTTTTGCTATTCTGAGTTTCTTGCACTGTGTACAATAATACTAATGGCGCACTAGCCAGTGGCTAGAGCGTGTTAGCGCCGCATGAACACCTGCCAGCTGGCAGCTTGATTACACTAATCAATCACGCAGATTCACGGCGCTAATCTACAGCGCAGCTCCGAAACCCCGCCAAGAGAGGATGCAGCTCACACCTCGTATTTCTTCTGTTCCAACCTTTTCCCACGTGCATTGCTTTGAGTGTTGCCTTTGCGAACGTAGAGTTCGCTGCTGTTGCCTGGCTTTCATGATTTTGCATATAGCTTCTTCTTCCCCACCAACACCCACCCTATAGCTGTTGCTTTACGTTAACATGTTGCTATATTCTCTGCAGCCTATGTGGTCTGCACTTGCATCCGCTGTAACTAACTTGCCATATTAAATTCTCCTAAAAAAAAACATACAAGTAAAATAAAATATTGGGGAGTGCGTATGTTCGCTCACAATTGGTTTGCCCTGTTTGCTTGCTTGCTACTCAGTTGCAGAGTCATTGCCTGTTCGCGACTCAGCGGTGTCTTTTCGCGTTGCGACTCATTTGCCAAGTCACGTGACATTGCACCAGTTGTCCGAATCCAGCACTCCACCTATCCAATTTAACTCAACCAGACTCTTCTGTGTGTGTGCTCGTTCATGCGTGTGGGTCCGCATGCACGCGCATGTACATGTCCGGCTGTGTGAAGCACGGGCTAAGTGCAAAAAGCATTGAATATTGTTTGCCTGATGATTTCACACAGTGCATGAAACTAAAGTAGCAAAACCCTACGAGTGATCCATTGTTTGTTGACATGGGAACAAAAGTCATGTACATGTACATGACAGCATGTTAGAAGGCGGAGGGCCACTGTGTTCGGAAACAGTGACCTTACTACAACCATCCACGGTTGGCAGAGCCCCGGTCTTGCGACCATTTGAACTAGTTCAGCCAACCGTGGATGGTTGTAGTAAGGTCACAGTTTCCAAACACAGTGGTCCTCCACCTTCTAACATGCTGTCAATCAACAACATAGACTATGCCTTTGGGAAATCTTTTAAATAATAAATACTTGATGCTGTCAACAAAACAATGTTTATCTAATACCATGCACATGTACATACAATGATCGCACAGCAATGAAATTGTAACATGGAAATTGTGGGCACAAGTTATGCGATCGAGTCCACCGACTTAACCAGATTTTGAACAGTCAGATGTGCACAATCTAGCACAAAACTTGTGCCCACAGTTTCCATGTTACAATTTTTTTGTCCATGGCTCACCATCTCAGTTCTTAACACAGCCATGAAGCAAACAAATCTTTTTCCGCCGCTACTCGGAGTTTCATGTGAAACACTCAGCAGACAGCACCTGACCAAGACTAGCATTCACTAGAATATATCCGAGTATCGGAGTCGGAAAGGAGATTTTTTTGCTTCATTGCCGTGTGATCATTGTATTACTGGCTCTGTCCACTGGACATAGAGTAAATGTACATACATGATATTATACTCAATCTGCGGACAGAACTGTTTCGCCCTTTGTGGACTCATCAGCCAAGTACAGAGGAAATGAGGCCAACCATACATATATAACGTGGCAGCACTGGCAATGCTGTCATGATAATATGCACAAGAACTCGCTCATTTAGAGTTGCGTTATCACCTACTTTTGAGCTTTTCTGAAAATGTGGATGCGATTTCAGTGGCTTTCACTTGTTTTGGCATGGTTGAGAAAATCATAAGTTGCGAAATAATGTTACTTTGGCATCTTTGGGAAGGTGCTGCCATCGTTGATGAGCCTGAGAACATTTCATTCCAAAAGTGAACTTTCAGATCTCCAGTATCCCATGAAATGAAATGCTTATCATCACAAGGAAGATGGAAAAGTACTGCTTTTTACAACTGAGGAAAAAAAAGTGTGGATTATGTGTAGGTGGTTGTGTTAAATTCCAACTAGAAATGAACGTCCTTGCTCTTCAACGCCAACGTACATGTACGTCATTTCCTGCAGGAAATCAACTTCGTCCTCTTCGTCCTCTTCGTCCTCTTCGTCCTCTTCGTCCATGCCGTCGAACCAGGACTATGAACAAATGTAACACGCTTCAGCTTACTTGCAGAAGCCTTATGCCATGCACGAGCCACAAATATGGGATCCATGCTTAAACCACATCGCAACTGAAATGTTTGGCCACTGGCCGCGAGACGTTTAACGAGATGAAAAGAAGATCTACAGCAGATCATCGAGTAGGGTATTGAGCAAGCCCTAGCTAGTCTGGCAAGTCTAAATATGTTATCGCTTCAGACAATAACGCTTTATCATCCCCGGGAATGATCAGGTCGCACATACAATGCCTAGCGCTTAGGGTTGACACCTGCGCACAGTATTCCTATGAACTTTCGCCTTTATATAATTGGGCCTAGTTCCCGTTTATCGTGCGAATTAAAATAAACCAACCAACTTCCGGTCCCACGGCCAGTTCACACAGGCCATTCGCAGGCATCCTGAAACTTAGCACGTATCGTAACATCTTCGCTGCAAAGCCTGTACTAAGAGAATTTAATTCACTTATAGGCAACCTGGACCTTTTTCTCGGACAGATGAAGTCACGGAGGTAGCTGTTATTGAACGTTTCCAGTCACGGCCCGTTCAATACAACCTGCTTAGCAATGGTCTAGGTTTTTGCCTGATGATAGCACGAGCGTGATACTCGAAGCTGCAATAACAAACTGTTCCACCTTCCTTTGTAGTATTGAACTATAGATACATAGACAGAAGTACTGCCACCAGCAAGTGGAGAAAATGAAGTATATTCACAGGGTACTGGTCGTGGTGTTTGCTGTAGGAATGTTCGTAGTGATGCTACCGCAAACTGGAGCAACGGGTAAGATTATCCTTAAAAGGATCACGATTATCCTAGCGTGAGAACAAATACCTTACCTTACCTATTGGCCGGAGAGCGTATTCATGGTGTGTTGGTTGATGAAAAATCTGTACACGGCCGAATGCCGCTGCTTACCCCTTATTAATCTAACCAAATACGTTTCACATATCTGAATAGCAACATCACTACATAACGAGTGCATTCACTGGACGACTTTTGACCAGGTGCGCTACCCAGTGTATATATACTGTACATCCAACTACGGGGAAACGATGTACGCAAGTATAATTTTTACTTATTTGAATTGGCAAGTGCAGACCGTCTACAACGAAACAGGTGAATGGCCGACCTTGTAGGAGCTTCAAGTCTATACTTTGGAGGGTATTGGTTGCTTCTCGCATGATTTCTCGTTGCGGACATGCTTCAAGACTTCGTTTGCTGAGAGTACGACGTGGCCTTAATGATCCCTTTCTTGACGCCATCTGCACACTGTATCGCACAAACACAACCGATCACTTTTCTGACACTGAAGAAGTGCGGGTGCATATCTATAGTTGCGCGAGTACGTGTGTGTGTGTGTGTGTTTGCGCGCGTGTGTGTGTTCGTGCTTGTGTGTGCGTATGTGTAGGTATGCGTGGTTGCTAGAGAGAGAAAGGGAATGTGGGTGCGTGTGCGTGTAGGCGTGTGTGTGTGTGTGTGTGTGTGTGCATCTGGGGGGGGGGTGCATGTGCACATAACGTTATGAACGAGTACATGGGAATGTGTATCTGTGGATGGGTGTGTACATCATAATCGGGTAGGTAATGTTGTTACATGTCTCTCTCCCACCTCCAGTATCACCAACATGCACACGGTCACAAAGTCCAGGAAATTTGACCATTGACAATCATATGAAGCTGGAAAGTGCGCCTGGTGCTTCATCAATTCTATGGCCACGGACATTTCTTCCTTTCCCGAACATATCCTTCTACAGCAGCTGTCTATTTGTCCAGATTGATATTACTGCATATGTGTCTCAACAATTGTGCAACCCGAAGTTGGTGCTATTGAAGGAATTCCCTGGGGGAAAGCATCAGATTGCCTCTGAACGCATTCCGCTGGGGAAACATATAGGGAACGTTGCAACATGGACTGGGGTGCGCCTTAAGGACTACATATCTAGTACCAGCAATGTTACTGAAGTATATATCTTCGGGATCACCATGGAAGCCGGCTGCTCAATGACTTATAAAGCTGCCTCGTCAGAAGTGTCTTGGGTCTTGCCGCAAGGCAGCTCACCACATGTCTTAGTGACGTTTGCCTTTGGTGCTGCTGTGGAGCCTCCTGTCACCATGACCATCCGTGGTAAGCATGAGTTATTTGGTGCACACTAATGATTTCCATTATCAATAACCGTTCTTTTCTCACTCACAAGTCAATACTGCACACATACTCACACACATACAGGTACACACACACACACCTCCTGGTCCTGGTCCTGGTAAACACTGCCATTACGGTCACGTGTCCCCTTACGGGGCCGACAATATAAAACGACGAGCGGGACCATGTTCGAGAGAGCCATATTCAGCAGCTATGGATCTGGCTTATCATCGGAAACGATTCCTCTCACGGCTGCCGCTAGAAGTGTTCCATCACTCTCCACAACAGAGCGAACATTCCATGAGCCAATGCTCAGAGTCGTTCCAAGTCGTCGTCTTCGTGCGGTAGTTTGCTCCACTCGCTGGCTTGCAAAGCCTCGCGAAGGACTCCGACACCACACCTACACACACACACACTCTCTCTCTCTCACACACACACACACTCATACACACACACTCATCACAGAATAAACAACTGCGGGGACAGCCATAGCAAGAAAACAAAAACTTCCGGCTTGAGTCGTCCGACGAGTCAGACGAATCAGATGACGAGGACGATGAAGAAGATGATGACGAAGACGATGAAGACGACGGCGAGACAGAAGCATTACGACGTTTACGCTTGGACGAGGACGACTCGTTTCCCCGTTCCAGCTGTCCCTCGAGGAGCCTGATTCTCAGGGCGCTCTCTTCCTTTTCCGCCTCAAACTTTTCCCTCATTGAATTGAGCTCCACGCTCAGCTGCGCTGCCGAGGGGGCCTTGGATTTTCACCTTGGAGGTACAAACAAACAAACTGGTCCTTCGCCCGATGGAGTCAGCTTCAATAATCAGAAATCACTTCTCAGCAGCCTTTGCTGATTCCACCTGCGCACCTCTACACCAAGAGAACAAACCTCTTGGGATACCGATAAGCGAGGTAGACGTCAGGTCAGCAGCACGACGCCTAAATAACGGCAGAGCGATTGGACCCGACGACCTACCTGCTGAACTTATAAAATATGGCCCAGCACCACTTCACCGTCACCTTGCCGATCTATACACACGTGCCATCAACTGTGGTGATCCGCTGTCGGTTGGCCATGGAACTCTCGTCCCACTTCAGAAGCCTGGGAAGCCTAAAGGTCCTCCATCTAACCTGAGGCCCATTGTGCTTCTCACTGCACTTCGGAAAGTGCTGTCCATCATTGCCCTAAATCGCATCAGGCATGCAGTCAACACGTTCCTGTCTCCGAACCAGAGTGGCTTCCGCAGTGGTAGGAGTACGGCTGATGTTGTTTGGTCCTACAGATGGATCGCGGCACGGTGCCAGCGAGTGAAGGAATCATTTGGCGTGCTCGGCATAGACATGTCGAAAGCGTTCGACACAATATCCAGGCACCGTTTGCTCACTTTATTAGCTAGCTTCCTTGAGAATGATGAGGTCACCATTATCTCCTACCTACTCAGGAACACGTCCCTTGAGGTCCGGCTACCTGGAGGGAAGAGCGAGCAGTTCCAGACCACCCGAGGCACACCACAGGGTGACTCACTATCACCTGTCCTATTCGTTATCTACCTGGAGGCAGCGCTTCGGGAGGTGAGACAGATTATCTGCGCAAGACCCGACCTAGATGTCAGGCTCAGCTTGCCAACTGATACAGAGTACGCCGACGATGTCGACTTCCTATCGTCTGACTGCAAACGTATTCAAGAGCTCCTGCCCGACATTGCAAAGTGCCTCAAAGCCTGGGACCTCAACATCAATGAATCTAAAACAGAACTCACAAACATCACACGGCTGAACGACAGAGTGTGCGAGGAATGGCGCCTCACTAGGAAGCTGGGCTCCCTCATTGGTGACCACGAGGATGCTGCGCGGAGAATGCAACTCGCCACAGCTGCCCTGCACCGGCTCTGGGCATTATGGATACGAGGTTCCATTGTAAACGAATCGCTGAGAGTACGGCTATACAAGGCATTCGTCTTACCGGTCCTGTGCTACAACAACGGGACTTGGGGCCTCACTGCCACCGCTATGCATAGAGTTGATGCGTTCCACAGACAACAACTGCGGAAAGTTATTGGCATACGGTACCCAGCTAAGATCAAGAATAACACCCTGTACAAGAGGACAAACTCAACACCACTTGGTATCTCGATCCTGGGAGCCCGCTGGCGTCTGTTTGGGCACGTGCTGCGGCTGGACCAGAGTGCACCGGCGAACCTGTCAATGTGCTCCTACTTCAAGCCATCCACTGAGCCTACCTGGAGGGGCAGGCCGCGCACAACTCTGCCGGTCGTGCTCAGACACGATCTCGAGCTGGTTGGGAGGACCCTCAAGACCTCGGCAGATCTTGAGGAGCTGAGGAGCATCGCCCAGAATCGCGGGGCGTGGACCTACCTCAGCGGCCTTATCCTGGAGAGATATGTTGCTGCTCACAGATGAACCCTGATAATGATCAGCAAGTTTAAATTCAACTCGGTTGAGCTGCTCGTTTGCTTGTTTTAATTGTATTCTATTTTCGTCACGCGTTTTATATCGCATATGTTTTATATCGCGATCAATATCCTGTTTGGCTGTTGTCGCTTCAGCTTATGCGAAAGCTATACATGCTGTGTATATTTACATTGCATTGATGCCAACGCGGAGAAGCTTCTAATAAATAATAAAGGTACCAGCTGCGCTGCCGAGAGGGCGTTGGATTTCTTTGGATGCATAACGGAAAGGCAGGTACGACTCAACAAATGATGAAATCGAGGGAGTCCAGAAAAAAGGCAACCAGCTCGCAAAGCAAGAAAACAAAAGATAATTTCCATTATCAATAACCGATACCATGACTTTGATATTTTTGTAATGTGCGGGGTGTTTGGAGCACCATAATAGATTTTGTTTCAGTGAAGCCTTGTTCAACTTCTTTCTCCGATACGTCGAATAGACTCTTTAATTCGAAAGATTCGAATATACCTCGGAGTAAAAGTGAATCTCTTTGAAGATAGTAGCCAAAATAATGGTGACCGCAGGCTCTGTCCTCAGGATTGGAACTTTCATGTTGTGTTCTTTGAAAAAAATGAAGTGCCTAATCTGTTTACATTATGTATTTCCTATGACAATCGGCTACTTTTTGTAAAGAAATAATCTGCTCCGAACGTCGGAGCGCTTGCTTCCTGCCGACTGACTTGACACTTGACTGTCTCACGACTGCGTCTGGAGCACACGAGAAGCCCGCCTAACCTTCCACTCCGCAAACCTTCAAGACAGCACCACTCCCCTCTCAATACAGAGTGGTTCGGGGAATTCACCCCTCATCAATTGAGCTTGGGAATTGTGTGTCGCACCAACCTCTTCATCAATCGAGCTGGAGTGTTCTCATGAAATTTCTGCTCTGCTGAGAACAGTGCATTATGTACCCCGGTAGTGCTCTTCGTTGTGAGGCGTGAGTCAGTCAAGTGTCAAGTCAGACGGCAGAAAGCGCGAGTTCCGACGTTCGGAGAAGACACATTCTTTACTAATCACCGCCCTTGTAACATCTTTCGTAATATGTTACTTTCTGAACTTATTACTGTAGCGTCTAATGCGTGCGATCATGGTGCATGTAGCGACTGCCAGACGCTCTATCAAAGCTGTCCTGGGCTAGAAGTAACTGGTAAAACTCCCTTCCAATGCTATTGTACTACTGCATCTACTACTACACGTGTCCAACGACTACTCCAGTGCACCTCACTACACGAAGTACACTCTCTCCTCTAGTTTAAACCTCTATAGTACCTCAAGCAACAAGTGGCGCTACTCTAACACCTCCACAAGAGCTATATTGTCTGCCATTACTACTCTACGGACTAACGCCAACACAGTTGCTGCAGCTAAACCCTCTCCATCAACAGCCGCGGAGAGGATCATTATTCTTCCACCAACAGCGCAAGCAAATGGTCTTACTCCAAGCTTCAGTATTCCCTTGCTTCTCCTCACTCTCTCCATTTTACTCGTACTTCCGTATCGAATTGAGCACGAATCCCTCTCAGCAAACGGCCAATCTCGACGAGAAAATTTAAAAGCTGATAGCTTGCAGACTCCAACCACACCCCGTATACCACAGTCCGCCCCTCCCCCCCCCCTCAATACGCCTAAGTAGCAACTAATACATCCCAGAGCCCATACTTTATTGGATCCATAGACTCTACGAACGAGAACATCACCGCAAACACACTCACGTACTGCTCCATGACGGACGGCACAAAGCAGGATTGTGTCCATGCACAGGTGTCAATGGCACCGTGTAATATTGTTTGTTTGTTTTTGTTTGTATTCTTTATTTAGAGTGGGAAGTCCAAAACAGGCCCTAGCTTAATAACAATGGTCCCACTAGTGAGGGAATGCTGTATATCTGTGCATAAGGATCAGTGAGTGTAACGGCAACTAGTAGGGAAAGAAAAAAGAGAGAAGAAAAACAACTCAAAACAGGAGTTGCGACTTGCATAGGAAGAAAATAACGGAACGAGCAGTGCATACAGCATTTATAAAAGAGGCTTATTTATCTGGTGAGCAAAAAGGCAAGAGCCATTGACTTAAAGCGATTGCGTTTTCTTTCTTGCCTGACCGCAGCGGGGAGCTGGTTCCATGAGATGGTCCCAGCATAGGTAACACGTTTGGCAAGGTATGCAGTTGGGCTTGCTGGGACAATCAGTAAATTGCTGTGCCCACCACGAGTTTGAGTGGAATTACTGCGGCTGAAAAAGTTAGCGAACAACATACTGATGTTAGAGGAGTCAAGGAGACAACGCCAGATAAAAACCAGAAGGTGCATGTTGGCGTATATGGTCAATGTTCGGATGTTCATGCGTGTAAGAATATTGCTTGTGGGTGTCCCCGGAGGTACCCTGCAGACTGTGCGTACAGCACGCTTGAAGAGCCCACTAAGCCGTCGACTTTGATACGCCGTGAGAAATGGTAAGTAAGCAGAAGCGGCATACATAAAGTGTGATAAAATGAAAGAACGAAAATAGGCTATGCGACATTGAAAAGCAGGAATGTAGCGTATCGTCTGAGCACGCCAACTTTTGACGCGACGCCCCTTGCGACGTGGTAGACCATGGTGTTGCAGCTCATGTCCGCATCAAAGTGGAGACCTAAATATTTCGCAGAGCGAACAGTTGGTAGAGGCAGTCTATTACATTGCACCTGCAAGTCAAATGTTTGGGATCGTACTGGCGATATCGGCATGATCTGTGTCTTCGTTTCATTAAAGATGAGACCGCGGTTCCTAAGCCAATCGGCGAGGTGCTGGACAGCACTTGAGAGATTTTGGGACACCTCATCCGTGCTCATGCCGCTAGATCTAATTTAGATATCGTTCACAAATTGCAGGTTCGCAACGTTGGAAGGGGACAGCTCTTTCGCAATGTCACGGACGTAGAGAACAAACAACAGAGGCCCGAGAACTGACCCCTGTGGTACTCCGGAGAAGCTGGTGTATGGTGAACTCTGTACCTGACCAACATAGACATACTGTGTCCGATCTGAGAGGTAGTCTGCAAGCCATTGCAGCACCGTTCCACTGATTCCGACCTCGAATAGGTTCTGAATAAGGGTTTGGTGCTTCACCTTATCAAATGCTTTTGACATATCTTCGAAAGCAATTCCCGTGAAGTACTTTTTTGTCTGGGCTTGGCCTATGCCCTCAACGGCTAATACAAGGGCATCACATGTGGAATGATGTGAACGATAGCCGAACTGAGTTGGTGGAAATAGATCATGTCGGCACAAGTACTGAGTGAGCTGATCATGGATGACTTGCTCCAAAAGCTTTGAAACTATCGACATTAGAGACACGGGTCTGTGATTCTTTGCTATGCTTGGATCTCCACCTTTAAACAGAGGTGCAATGCTGGCCACCTTCATAGGAGCTGGGAAATGTCCCTCCCTCATGGATTCGTTGAACAGTAAGGCCAATAACGGCGCAATAACATCTGCATGAGCTCGAAGAAGGGCTGTAGGGATGCCGTCACTGCCAGTTGCCTTCGTCGGATTCTGTTGCTCTAGAAGCTTCCGGACTTTTGCAATAGATACAAGAACAAATTCCACAAAACTAGTTGGCGTTCGTGGCCCTTGGGGTAGGTGAAGCTGAACTGGGTGGCTGGGATCTTCCATGATCTTGGCGAAAGCACTTCGAATTGCCTCAGCTGAGCACTGAAGCTGTGCCGATTTTCCTTGTTTCCCCGTCAACTGGTTGATGATTCGCCAGGTTTGTTTTGCATTACAAGTTGCAAGCTGAAATTTTGTACTGTAGTATGCTTCTTTCAGCTTCCGGTTACAGGTAGTGGCCTCCCTTCTCGCCGCTTTGAATGTGGCGTACATTTGCTCAGATCTGTCTGACAGCCACTTTCTATGAAGCCGGTTGCGCTTACTCAAAAGGTGCAAGAGCTGGCTGTTCATCCACGGTACCGATCGTCGCTTGTGTGCTTACAAGATCTAAGAGGGGCATGAGTGTCAAGCACCTACAGGAAGCGATTATTCCACTCCGTCCACATGTCTGTTGGGCTGCCTCCGATGCTGCAAAAATTCTGCTGAATCAAGTCAGCTTTGAAGCGTTCATGATTTATCCTGCGGTAGTTCCGCACACCGTTGATGTCTCGGGACTCCTTGTCGGGTCAAGGTAGAATTCACTGATGACTGCTGCATGGTCGCTGAAAGCCACGGGATAGACCGTTGCCACATTGTGCTGGTCAAACGTATTGAAGAACAGCTCCAATGTGGTGGCTATGGAATTAGATGCAAACCGTGTCCGCTGATGAACGCCCTGGTGGAGACTGTAGCTTGCCGTAAGATCAGACAGGAAGTGAAGCTGGTGATCTGGAGCCGTTGATGGATCCACATTCACATTTAAGTCACCGCACAGTAGAACGTTCCTGCCCGGAGTGATAGCTGAGTGTAGAAGACTATCAAGGCGATCCCAGTAGCCAATAGGTTCCGAGGGAGAACGATAGATTGTGCCTATCAAGCAACTCCCACCAGTGCAGAGGATCTCGCCCTAACAACTCTCAACCCCAGCAGCAGCTATATCGCATCTCGACTTGAGAGGCAAGGATGTTCGGGAATATAACCAGACACCTCCACCAACTTGATCCTCTCGATCAGCACGCAAAACGTTGTACCCTGCCAAAGTAATATTGAACAAACCCAATATTCGCTGTATGCTGATCTAGAGACAACTGAACATGCCGGTGCTGAAGGGAAAGAACGTCACCACATTTTATTATCCACGTGCACACAAACAAATGGCAATCGTTACAAAGGTCTTGGTCCCCATAGCAACGATCTCCAAAGAGGGGAAATCCCTTCTGATTGGGGACCGGCGAATTCTGCTCGAAAAGGTGGCAGATTCTGCTCGAAAAGAAGTGAAATTGGCAGAACCATACAAACCTTATGGCGGGCAATTCCTCGAATTCTGCTCCATTTTTTATCTACATACCAAACATGCATGAAACGTACAAGAAAAAGTACCGAATTCTGCCAATTTTTCTGCAGACAGAATCCGCCGGACCCTACTGCAGATACCAAGCCTGATGGTGGTACGTTCCTTAGTAACGTGTGGGCTGTTTGGAGAAAGAAATTACATTTTGCTCATGCCCGATACAATCATTTCAACTTCTTTCCCCGAGACACCTAGAAAACCTCTGGCCCTCCTTTTTTCGAAAATTGTTGAGAATTGAAGCCGAGACCATCCGGTTTGGCACAGCGCAGGAGATAACTACTCGGCCACAGGTGCATCCTCACGAATTTAATCTCAAGTGGGACGTTCATAAATGTGGGTATGGGTAAAAACGACGTCCAAAACACTGCGGTATTCACTCGTCCAGAGAACTAAAAGTACTGTTTTTAGACCATTGGACGGGGGAGCGCACCTAACCTCACATGCACAGCTTTATGGCATCTACACTCCCTTTGTAGTCCCCTAATTTCTCTTGCTGTTGTTGTTGTTGTTGTTGTTGGTGGTGATTTTGTTGTTGTTGTTGTCGTTGTTGTTGTTGTTGTTGTTGTTGTTGTTGTTGTTGTTGTTGTTGTTGTTGTTGTTGTTGTTGTTGTTGTTGTTGTTGTTGTTGTTGTTGTTGTTGTTGTTGTTGTTGTTGTTGTTGTTGTTGTTGTTGTTGTTGTTGTTGTTGTTGTTGTTGTTGTTGTTGTTGTTGTTGTTGTTGTTGTTGTTGTTGTTGTTGTTGTTGTTGTTGTTGTTGTTGTTGTTGTTGTTGTTGTTGTTGTTGTTGTTGTTGTTGTTGTTGTTGTTGTTGTTGTTGTTGTTGTTCTGGTTGTTGTTGTTGTTGTTGTTGTTGTTGTTGTTACTCTCTTCTGTTCTATGTAGGCATGTGTACTTTCATAAAAATAAATGTTATAAAAATAAACTTGCTCAATATATTTAGACATTCTTCAAGGTCCAGAACCTTCCAGGTCCTCTTTGACGGAAGATCAACGTGTTCGGTTACCATGGTTACCATTCCTAATCACAACACCATGGTGAAGAGCTGAATCAAAACATTGGGAAATGAATCATGCAAGGGAAATTATGTCCGAAACCGTTCTCTTTTTACATTTTTCACGGTCATCAGTCGATTTACGGGCTACATACAGAAAGACGGATGATAACCTCACCGCGTGCCTGCGAAGTTTCAAATTCGAAATTGTGATTTACGAGATGTTATGAGTTATGACTAACTGTCCACAAATGTAACCAGATCATATACAGTCAGCGAATGCGAGTACTGAGACAATCGTCGCCCTGAGTTCGTAACATTCGTAACATTTTTGTCCTAATCACATTGGCTCACCATCAGCGTTCAATGATACTTCTACCTGGTATTTATGTTTTTCATTCTGCAGCATCAGATGCGTGCGGACAAGCTGCATGTGGCAACTGCCAAACACTCTATCAAAGCTGTCCTGCATTAGGAGCGAGTGGTAAAAATCACTATCTATACTATTGTGGTACTGCATCTAACCACACGTGTCCACCCACTACTCCAACACAAGCTGCAACCTCTGCCCTTCGGAGCACCAATGCAAAGCCTACCGCAACTACTGCTGTTTCTCTGGTGGTTACCACTGAAGCAACTACAGCGACACTTACTACAAATCCCAGTCCACCAACCCTTTCTGACAGAAGTAAGGCCATATTGTCCTCTGCTGCACAAACTGCTACTGAGTTTGTACGATTGCCCGCGTCAGAAGCAGCCACAAGTACAAGGGTTTCTATATTATCGTCTCTCGCAATTAAGAGTGCAGCACTTACCAGCAGTTTAACCAAACACACAGCCGCTACAGGAGACTTCGCTGAATCGTCTTCCCCATCCACATCAAAGCCTAGCAGTACAGAATTTTTGGATAGCCGCATCATTGTGAAAACAGGGCCATCAACTGGTATTATCCTGGGCATCGTTGTGCCTTTGCTCCTCCTGACGCTGTCTGTATTCGTGATACTTCTACATCGAATCAAGCAGCGTGATTCCCTGTCCGCAGCTGGCCAATCAGGGTTCCAGAATGAGCAACTGGGCAACTCTCGCATCCCACGGACACACCCAACTCTGCCTGAAGCATCCAATAGAGCGTTAATAAATTCGTCTGAGAGTCCCTACTATATCGATATTGAAGCTCCGAATGAAGAAAACAATTCCGCCAGCAAAACTTGGTCGCCTGCCACCACTGACGCTGCAAACCAGGACCATGGGGATGCGTATGTGCACATGGATTCATTGAATACCGTACACACTCACGTTTCCCTGTCGGCTGATCAGGAGACACGCGCAGACGTTAGTGATGAAGAACAACTGCCACAATACACATCACTGTCAACAAGTATGCAAACACAACCTCACCCGTACCAAAGTATCGATCTCCAAAGCAACGACACTCACAGCGGTAAATCTTCTACTGACAAGGGAGCAGTCAATACTGTGAGGACACCGACGTCTTTTTCTCGTTCCGACGGCAAAATACAAACCCATATCGATGAGTATGTGCCCATGGCATCTTCAATTGGCTTACAGAACGACGATTCTACGTATTCTAATGTGAACACATCTGATGTCACCAGCACCCATGCACAAGGATCTCACTACATGCCGCTGTCTACAAGCGCACAACTGCAACCCAGCACTTACGAGAGCCTTGGTACCCACAGCAACACTGCCGGCGGAGTGGAAACTCCTGCTGACAGCAGACCCCATCGTCATGGCTTGGTTGTCTGTAATACTACACACTCGGAGCAATACAACACGGTGTTGATGCCCTTCGCACATGCTGTTTATTCATCTCTCACTAAAGGTGACTGCCCGAAAGCTGATGCGGATGATTGAACTAGGCCTCGACAGATTATGCTAGCAGAATTTTTCGCACAATTCCTACCAAAATCGAATAATCACATAATTCGAGGCAAATTGCATATGAATCGCATAAAATTGGAATAATCCGCCTGTTCGCATAAAATTCCATACAGTTGTACATGTTCTACAAGTACAAGTACAAGTAGATGCACCAGGAAGTCGTAGGTTTACGACTCCCTCGAGAACATGTCCAGTCCACTACAATCAGTGACGGTCGTAGCTAGGTCGGACGGTGCGTTGACCCCGTTGAACTTTTGCTACTACAGTACAACGCCCTCTACAAAAAAATTCCCCTGTTATTTTGCACAGAATCATTATACATTAGCAGCATAATGTGAGCATAATGCGGCATAATATGATAACTTTTAGCATCAAAATAGCATAATTCTGCAATTTTTTCAGCAATGCGAAAAGCATAATTTCACGAAAATATTAGCATAATCTGTCAAGGCCTAGATTGAACCACAACTCAAGCCATCGAAATCCCTCAGTTGCCCAGGTTTCCGAACCGATCAGTATTATTTCACCAGCTAATCCAAGAATAGCATTTTGTTCAGTTAGTTATCCCTCCAATATTCGTACTTCGAGAACCTTCTATTACGGAACAATTGTGTTTGTTTTTCGATAGTTACAATTGTACATAATAGCACACAATTGATGGGAGTACAACATTGCTAGAAGACATAACGTCACTTCCCATCGTGAATTCCCCTTCTATGAGAGTGTACGCCTTTCTCCGTTCACCTCAGTACATATACTCACTTCACATACTTCTGCTGTATTTGAGTGGGATCCTCATTCCTTACAGCATTCTAACTTTCATGCAATTGTTTTCGGTATGTAAGTAGTGTTCCCATTCTCCAGGCCATCATGGCAAATTGTGTTTTGTTCGCCCGTAAAAGAGGCTTATGTCTTTGTTATGACACAAGTGGTAAGGTAGGGCTGCCTACATGTACACTAAACAAATATTCGGAAAATGGCAAATTTCATGTCTGTTGAAAGGATGCCCGGAGCAAACTCCTACACTTGGAGCAGCCAGCTTCTTAACATAATAGGTCTGCCTTATATCGCGTGATCTATACTGTTCTGCTAGGGACGGCGCGGTAGGCTTGACAATGGTGGCAGATCAACTTCACCCGTTTCTATATCATAGGTATGGTGGTGTCTGCCCTGTATACGAATCACGCTGGGCCAAGAGCAGTATTCCTCTTTTTCTCATTTTGCTTTGTAATTAAATTTGTTTTTGCCTATGGAACTGTCAATAGCCTATTATGTCACGTATCTAGGTGACACGGCAATTATGTTACCTGCCCCTGTAACTACAAACAAGCCATGGCAATTAGTAGTAGTAGTAGTAGTTATTTTTCTTGGGCATACCCAACAGGCCAATGGCCTTCTTACAGGGTGCCCAAGGAGAAATTGTGAGCAGCTAGCGCGAAAAGCAGGCAAAGTACGCTGGGATCGAATGATAGCGGTTAGTGCATTAAAGCGTACAGCACCAAAAAATGAGAGACTGTAGAGCCTGGACGGGACATGAATGGGGGGAGGGGGAGAAAGAGACTACTGGATGTTTGGCCTCTGGTTTGGGAGGTAGTGTGGGTAGCATTATTTCAGGTCGTAAAGATTTGGGAGATGAGGGGACTGCAGGGACCTGATACACCGAAAAGTAAAAATGAAAAGCTAAAAGAGTGAGGCGTAGGCTGAGTGGGTGGAGTTTGCGACAACGCAAAATGGGCTCAATGCCAGCACGGGAAGGGTAGGCAAATACAACAGGAACAGATCGGCGGCTCAATCCTAGAAGCTTATCGTATTCTGCGGCGTGTAATGAATGAACATAATGATGTGCTTGCGTACTCTAATTTGCTCTGTATAACTCCGAGATAGAACGCTCGGAGGGCCTTACTGTCCAGGTTGTCTCTGCCTCGCCTAAAAGCACCTAGCTTCTTATTAATTTCATCACAGAGGTGGGAGATATGGGGTCGGAAGGGCAGGTGCTCATCGATGTGGAGCCCAAGATACTTACATGTAGGTGACGGGGTGATGACAGTCGTGTCGCACAGCACTGATGCAGTCACCGGAATTGAGATGAAAAGTATACGTCGAAGATAATGATAGGTATTTCTGATGGGTATAAATGCCCTGCTTATGCTGAACCTTCGAATAATAGTAGAGACCTTTTGCACTCCGAATTTTGGTGTTATTTTCAAAGACCGGGTCCGAGGACAGAAAATCCATCCGATGATTCGACCAGAACTTCCCCAAACAGGCAGTGTTGCCGAAAGTTGTTTTTGGTGTGCCCCAACGATCAAGTGCAAGCTGGGAGTCAGTATTTGACGACTCCTGAGTGAAACGTGAACATTTGTTCAGTCTCATCATGGCAGATATTTCTTGCTGTTTGTTAGTGTCAGCAATGGCCAACAGTGTAGCTTCATGATCACGTTTTTCTGGTTCGTCTAACTCTATTGTGTAGGGCTCGACATACTCGAGCACTACGACGCCCACTGCAACTTTAAGTTTCACCCATTTCAGCGATCATCCCACAGCAGCATATACGATAATGACACATGTCAAGAAACAATGGATCACTCGTAGTGTTTTGCTATTCTGAGTTTCTTGCACTGTGTACAAATATACTAAGTGCAAAAAGCATTGAATATTGTTTGCCTGATGATGATTTCACATAGTGCATGAAACTAAAGTAGCAAAACCCTACGAGTGATCCATTGTTTGTTGACATGCGTACAAAGGTCATGTGCATGTACATGATAGCATGTTAGAAAGCGGAGCGCCACTGTGTTCGGAAACAGTGACCTTACTACAACCATCCACGGTTGGCAGAGCCCCGGTCTTGCGACCATTTGAACTGGTTCAGCCAACCGTGGATGGTTGTAGTAAGGCCACAGTTTCCACACACAGTGGTCCTCCACCTTGCAGCTTGTAACATGCTGTCAACAAAACAAGGTTTATCTAATATCATGTGCAATGATCACACAGCAATGAAACTGTCACATGGAAATTGTGGGCACAAGTTATGCGATCGAGTCCACCGACTAAACCAGATTTTGAACAGCCAGACGTGCACAATCTAGCACAAAACTTGTGCCCACTATTTCCATGTTACAATTGTTTTTGTCCTTGGCTCACCATCTCAGTTCTTAACACAGCCATGAAGCAAACAAATCTTTTTCCGCCGCTACTCGGAGTTTCATGTGAAACACTCAGCAGACAGCACCTGACCAAGACTAGCATTCACTAGAATATATCCGAGTATCGGAGTCGGAAAGGAGATTTGTTTGCTTCACTGCCGTGTGATCAATGTATTACTGGCTCTGTCCTCTGGACAAAGAGTACATGCACATACATAATACATACATACATGTATACTCAATCTGCGGACAGAACTGTTTCGCCCTTTGTGGACTCATCAGCGCAGCACAGAGGAAATGAGGCCAACCATACATATATAATGTGGCAGCACTGGCAATGCTGTCATGATAATATGCACAAGAACTCGCTCATTTAGAGTTGCGTTATCAGCAACGTTTGAGCTTTTTCTGAAACTATGGATACGATTTCAGTGGCTTTAACTTGTTTTGGCATGGTTGCGAAAATCATAAGTTGCGAAATATTTTGGCATCTTTGGGAAAGGGCTGCCATCGTTGATGAGCCGGAGAACATTTCATTCCAAAAAGTGAACTCCCAGATCTCCAGTATCCCATGAAATGAAATGCTCATCATAGCAAGGAAGATGGACAAGTACTGCTTCTCACTTTTACAACTGAGGAGAACAAAGTATGCATTACGTTGTAGGTCGTAGTGCTAAATAAAACCTAGAAATGAACGTCCTTGCTCTTCTACGGCAACGGACGTCATTTACTGCAGTAAACCAACTTCGTCCTCTCCGTCCATGCCGTCGAACCAGGCCTATGAACAAATGCAACACGCTTCAGGTTACTTGCAGAAGCCTTATGCCATGCACGAGCCACGGATAAGGGATCCATGCTTAAACCACCAAATGTTTGACCACTGGCCGCGAGACGTTTAACGAGATGAAAAGAAGATCTACAGCAAATCATCAGTAGGGTATTGAGCAAGCCCTAGCTAGTCTGGCAAGTCTAAATATGCTATCGCTTCAGACAATAACGCTTTCTCATCCCCGGGAATGATCAGGTCGCACCTGCAATGTCTAGCGCTTAGGGTTGACACCTGCCCGCATCTATTACTATGAACTTTCGCCTTTATATCATTGGGCCTAGTTCCCGTTTATTGTGCGAAGTAAAATAAACCAACCAACTTCCGGTCACACGGCCAGTTCACACAGGCCATTCGCAGGCTTCCTGAAAATCAGCACGTATCGTAACATCTTCGCTGCAAAGCTTGTACTAAGAGAGGTTAATTCACTAATACTCTAATAGGCAACCTGGACCTTTCCTCGGACAGATGAAGTCACGGAGGTAGCTGTTATTGAACGTTTCCAGTCAGGGCCCGTTCAATACAACCTGACTAGCAATCGTCTAGGTTTTCGCCTGATGATAGCGCGAGCGTGATACTCGAAGCTGCAATAACAAACTGTTCCACCTTCCTTTGTAGTCTTGAACTATAGATACATAGACAGGAGTACTGCCACCAGCAAGTGGAGAAAATGAAGTATATTCACAGGGTACTGGTCCTGGTGTTTGCTGTAGGAATGTTCGGAGTGATGCTACCGCAAACTCGAGCAACAGGTAAGATTATCCTTAATTAAGCAGGTTACGGGTATCCTAGCGTGCGAACACATACCTTACCTTACCTATTGGGTGAAGTTGTTGTGGTTGTTTAATTTTATTTAAAGTCGCAACACAAACAGGCGATGGGGCCTCCATTTATACATGTGAGCGACATGGCACATTTGAGCTACGGGAAAAAGAACCCTGTTGAAAAACCGAAACCACGGAGTGTAACTGACCGATTTGATGTCGAGAAGTTCATTTCGTATCATCCTTGCAGAACATTAGGTACCAGTAGGATGGGATTTGAATCATTTCATCAGATAAAAGGGGCTTCTTCCCATGCTTCATCTTCCACTCTCCTCTCCTCTCCCCCATTTCCCCATTTTTCTTGCGATATTTATGTGGGAGACTTCCGTGATAAGCATCCATTTGCTTTTGGAGAATCCTTTTAAATAAATACAATACAATACAAATACAATACAATACAATAAAATCTTACACAAAATTAGAAAGGATCGACCATTGGTGAACAGATAAAAAAAGTTACCTACTTTGAATACTTGGACGCTTTCGAGAGAGCACAGAAATGTACGTGACAAGGTTCACAGCGCCTGGAGACCGTAGTTATGGTATGGTGGGTGATGAAAAATCGGTACAGTGCCGAATGCCGCTGGTTACCCCGTAATCCATCCAAAT
Organism: Sycon ciliatum; assembly: GCF_964019385.1. Classification (NCBI taxonomy): domain Eukaryota; kingdom Metazoa; phylum Porifera; class Calcarea; order Leucosolenida; family Sycettidae; genus Sycon; species Sycon ciliatum. The sequence goes on from NC_088645.1 coordinate 11,355,082, forward strand.
AAGTTTCGTATCCGAATAGCAACATCACTACATAACGAGTGCATTCACTAGACGACTTTGACCATGTGCTCTACCCAGTGTATTTACATGTACTGTACATCCAACAACGGGGAAACGACGTATGTAAGTAATTTTTTACTTATTTGAATTCGCAAGTGCACGCGGGCTACAACGAAACAGGTGAAGGGCTGACCTTGTAGGAGCTTCAAGTCTATAAATTGGAGGGTATTGGTTGCTTCTCGCAGGATTTCTCGCTGCGGACATGCTTCAAGACTTCGTTTGCTTAGAGTACGACTTGGCCTTAATGATCCCTTTCTTGACGCCATCTGCCCGCTGTATCGCACAAACACAACCGATCACTTTTCTGACACTGAGGAAGTACGGGTGCATATCTATAGTTGCGCGAGTGCGTTACCTTGTGTGTGTGTTTTCGCGTGTGTGTGTTCGTGCGTGTGTGTGTGTAGGTATGCGTGGTTGCGAGAGAGAGAGAAAGGGAATGTGTGTGTGTGAGTGTGCGTGTAGGCGTGTGTGTGTGTGTGTGCATCTGGGGGGGGGGATGTATGTGCACATAACGTTATGAACGAGTACATGGGCATGTGTATCTGTGGATGGGTGTGTACATCATAATCGGGTAGGTAATGTTGTTCCTGTTTCTCTCCCCCTGCAGTCTCGGCACCATGCACACTGTCACAAAGTCCAGGAAATTTGACCATTGACAATCATATGAAGCTGGAAAGTGCGCTCAGTGCTGGCCCAATTCTCCAGTCACGGACATTTCTTCCTTTCCCGAACATATCCTTCTACAGCAGCTGTCCATTTGTCCAGATTGATATTACTGCAGATGTGTCTGAACAATTTTGCAATCCGAAGTTGGTGCTATTGAAGGAATTTCCTGGGGGAAAGTATCAGATTGCCTCTGAAAGGATTTCACCGAGTGAACATATAGGGAACGTTGCAACATGGACTGAGGTGCGCCTTGAGGACTACATATCTGATAACAGCAGTGTGACTGCAGCCTATATCCTTGGAATCAGCGTGCAATCCAATTGCCTGTTGACCTATAGAGCTACCTGGCCGGAATTCACTTGGGGCTTACTGCCAAGCAGCTCACCACGTGTCTTACAGACGTTTTTCTATGGTGTTGCTCTGGAGCCTCGTGTCACCATGACCATCCGTGGTAAGCATGAGTTATTTGGTGCGCACTAATAATTTCCATTATTGATAACCGATACCATGACTTTGATATTTTAGTGATGTGCGGGGTGTTTGGAGCATCATGATAATATATTGTGCTTCTGTGAAGGATTGTTCAACTTCTTTCTCCGAAACTCCGAATAGACTCTTTAACTCGAAAGACTCGAATGTACCTCGTGGTAAAAGTGAATTTTTTTGAAGATGGTAACCAAAATAATGGTGATAGCAGGGTCTGTCCTCAGGATTGGAACTTCCATGTTGTGTTCTTTGAAAAAAATGAAGTGCCTAATCTGTATACATTATGGATTTCCTATCACAATCTGCTACTTTTTTTTAAAGAAAGAATTTGCTCCGAACGTCGGGGCAAGCGCTTCCCGCTGACTGACTTGACACTTGACTGACTCACGACTGCGTCTGGAGCACACGAGAAGCCCAGCGAACCTTCCCCTCCGCAAACCTGCAAGAAATCACCACTCCCTTATCCATACACAGTGTGTCCTGGAATTCACTCTTCATCAATTGAGCTCGAGTGTTCTCATGAATTTTCTGCTCTGCTGAGAGAGCACTGCATTTTTTGATGTTATTTATTATTATTATTATTTTGCTTGTTCGCGTTGGCATGAACCTGCATAAAGCAGGTATATAGCCTTCGCTTAAGCTGTCATAAAATAAAAGCTCATCCTAAGCGAGAGGGCTAGAGGAAAAGATAACGATACCGAGATACAGAATACAAAGAAATCAAATGAGTTAACACATACAATTCAAAACAAGAAAGAAAGAAAAGAAAAACAGTGCCGAAGCAACTAATCGGAGTTACGAATGCGTTGGTACCGATTGATCCATCAATCGACAAAAGGGACTAATCCGTTAATATTACAAAGTAGCTACTGATTGTAGTTGCAGATCTTCAGGCCAGGGCCAGCATATTTCGGATTCTGGATAGGTCTCTGCAGCATTTGATGTGGTAATTATCGTAATTGTTGATAAACCTGTTCTAGTATCTAGAGTATCTAGTGTGTTAGAGTATCTAGTGTGTTAGAGTATCTAGTGTAATTGTATCCGTTATTATTGTTAAGAGTATCTAGTGTAATTGTATAACTTCAGCCACTACACACAGCACACATTAGTTCCTTCCACTTTCGACGATCCTGGGCGAGCTGCCTCAGCGCAACTAGATCCTCGTGTGATGTGAGGGAGTTTGTGGAATTGGAATTTTTCAGGTCGTTGTTGATAGATCGCGGGAGGGTTGTTCTCGGGCGGCCTCGGAACCCTGAGCTTCCTGGCTGAAAGTATGCTGACATAGCCTGCTGGACCGGGGATGAGGTGTCTAGTCGAAGCATGTGGCCAAGCATTCTCCACCTAGCAGACTGGATGATTCTGCTGAGTGGCTTGTAGCCAGTGCGCTGGTACCGTGCTTCATTGCGTATTGTATGGGGATATTTGACCCCTATGACTGCTAGTAACTGCTGGCGGTGGAACGAGTCAAGTTTCTTTTCTTGAGTCTCTTATAATATGCAATGAAGCACTGTACAAGCGCACTGGCCCCAAACCACTCTGCAGAATCATCCAGTCTGCTAGGTGGAGAATGCTTGGCCACATGCTTCAACTAGACACCTCATCCCCGAGTTTAAACCGTTCTCTTGTTACATTTGTAACGGTCATCGGTCGATTTACGAGCTCCATACAGGAAGTTCAGAAAGTGCATACAGGAAGGCGGATGATAACCTCACCGCTTGCCCGCGAAGTTTCAAATTCGAAATTGTGGTTTACAGATTAATTTCGCTTTGACAGAATTTCTAGAACTACTTCGAAGTATACTTCTGGTAAAAAAAAGAAGAAGGACAAAATGTTACGAGTTATGACTAACTGTCCACCAACGTAATCAGATCATATACAGCCAGCGGATGCGACAAAATGGTACAACACTGACAAGGAGTACTGAGACATTCAGCGACCTGAGTTAGTCATAACTCGTAATATTTTGTCCTCCTTTTTGCCATAATTAAATTGGCTCACCATCCGAGTTCAAGTATACTTCTACCTGGTATTTATTCATTATCGTTCTGCAGCATCAGGTGGGTGCGACCAAGCTGCATGTGACAACTGCCAGACACTCTATCAAAGCTGTCCTGCATTAGGAGCAAGTGGTAAAAATCACTACCAATACTATTGTAGTGCTGCATCTAACTACTCATGTCCAACGACTACTGCAACACAAGCTGCAACCTCTGCCATTTGGAGCACCGATGCAAAGCCTTCCGCAACTACTGCTGTTTCTCTGGCGGTTACCACTGAAGTACCTTCAGTGACACTTACTACAAATTCCATTCCACCAACCATTTCTGACAGAAGTATGGTAATATTGTCCTCTGCTGCACAAACTGCTACTGGGTTTGTTCGATTGCCCACGTCTAAAGCAGCCACGAGTACAAGGTTTTATACATCATCTCTCGAAATTAAAAGTTCAGCATTTCCCAGTAGTTCAACCAAACGCATAGCCGCTACAGGAGACTTCGTTGAATCGTCTTCCCCATCCACATCAAAGCCTAGCAGTACAGAAACTTTGGATAGCCGTATCATTGTGAAAACAGGGCCATCAACAGGTATTATCCTGGGCGTCGTTGTGCCTTTGCTCCTCCTGACGCTGTCTGTATTCGTGATACTTCTACATCGAATCAAGCAGCGTGATTCCCTGTCCGCAGCTGGCCAATCAGGGTTGCATAATGAGCAACTGTGCAACTGTCGTGTCCCACGGACACTCCCAACTAGGCCTGAAGCATCCAATAGAGCGTTTATAAATTCTTCTGAGAGTCCTTACTATATCGATATTGAAGCTCCGAATGAAGAAAACAATTCCACCAGCACGGCTTGGTCGCCTGCCATCACTGACGCTGCAAACCAGGACCATGGGGATGAGTATGTGCACATGGATTCATTGAATACCGTACACAATCACGTTTCCCTGTCGGCTGGTCGGGAGACACGCGCAGACGTTAGTGATGAAGAACAACTGCCACAATACACATCACTGTCAACAAGTATGCAAACACAACCTCACCCGTACCAAAGTATTGATCTCCAAAGCAAAGACACTCACAGCGGTAAATCTTCTACTGACAAGGGAGCAGCCAATACTGTGAGGACACCGACGTCTTTTTCTCGTTCCGACGGCAAAAAACAAACCCATATCGATGAGTACGTGCCCATGGTATCGGCAATTGGCTTACAGAACCACGATTCTAACTATTCCAATGTGAACACATCTGATGACACCAGCGCCCATACACAAGGATCTCACTACATGCCGCTGTCTACAAGTGCACAACTGCAACCCAGCACTTACGAGAGCCTTGGTCCCCATAGCAACACTGCCGGCGGAGTGGAAACTCGTGCTGACAGCAGCCCCCATCGTCATGGCTTGGTTATCTGTAATACTACACACTCGGAGCAATACAACACGGTTATGATGCCCGTCGCACATGCTGTTTATTCATCTCTCACTAAAGGTGACTGCCCGAAAGCTGATGCGGATGATTGAACTAGGCCTCGACAGATTATGCTAGCAGAATTTTTCGCATAATTCCTACCAAAATCGAATAATCGCATAATTCGAGGCAAATTGCATATGAATCGCATAAAATTGGAATAATCCGCCTGTTCGCATCAAATTCCATACAGTTGTACATGTTCTACAAGTACAAGCACAAGTAGATGCACCAGGAAGTCGTAGGTTTACGACTCCTTTGAGAACATGTCCAGTCCACTACAATCAGTGACGGTCGTAGCTAGGTCGGACGGTGCGTTGACCCCGTTGAACTTTTGCTACTACAGTACAACGCCCTCTACAAAAAAATTCCCCTGTCATTTTGCACAGAATCATTATACATTAGCAGCATAATGTGAGCATAATGCGGCATAATATGATAACTTTTAGCATCAAAATAGCATAATTCTGCAATTTTTTCAACAATGCGAAAAGTTTTGTTTTTTCACGGCTGAGCGTAGCGAAAGAGTGCAAAAAACGTATTTTTCACTCACAAATATTTTCGTGCATTTGCTCTTGTTCTGCGCAACTCCGTTGAACCTGCCATCGTGGTCTTTGTTTTTCCTCGTGGTAGTTGAAGTTTTCAAGTGCTCCAGTTTTTAGTTTCCACTCGCAGCCACACAACACCACAACTCATCTTATTATTTTTTCAGAGTAGATCTACAGTGTAATAGTCCAGGAGAAAGAAACGACAGTGCCGTGCACCGTCTATAATGAATCGGTCCAGCCTACAAAAGGTCCACATCGCCTGGTTGGGCCTGCAAACTGATGTACCAGTAACCTGACGTTTTTTGGAGCTGCAGATCGATCTGCGAAAGGCGGAAACAGCTAAAACGAGCTGAGCGTAATCCGCCACGCACCAGCAAGTTTGGTACCAGGCGGAGCAGAGTCACCGTTGCGCGTTGACAGCTACACAAATCAGGGCGTTTCGGACGACCAGCAAAGATTGTGGAGGTAAAATTTAGTTGACAAAACAATTGGTCACTCAGTTCCGACATGTCGAGTCGACACCTACCTGTACCGCAACCATACTCTTCAAAGCTTCAGCGAGTCCTTGAGAGTTTTCCGTGGGCGCAGTGATGAGATCGAGAGTCTACGGAGTCGGTGATGAGCGCTGTCGATCACAACATCGTGTCCCAAATGGTGGCGAAGCTCCTGGCAGAGGTGACACCGCAGTCATACTGAAGTAGTTGTCTGATATCGTGGCGAAGGGCAGCAAGGTCGTAGCTGTCTGTTGACAACACCAACCGGAGTTCACTGGGACAGCCAGCCAGTTTTCGGACCGCACATGGACCGGAGAGAAAAGATAAGTATCAGTACTTGAGACGGTGGATGTTTTTTCGATAATTTAAGAAGTACATAATCATGTAGTTGACATGATCGAAAGGGGTGTACATGCCGTCGTATTCAAGGGAGCAAACAAACACCCAGCCCGTACCGCTCTAGGCCCTACACAGGGTGCATGATCAATGTCACGGGACCATCAGAATGTTATGGATGTGCAGAGCAATGTACATGACTGTATCGTGTTTGTAGAGGCAACCATGAACAACAAGAGTAGTTTGTCAGTCTGAGTACAAAAATCGGGCAACAATGGCATGGCAGTAAATGTTGTCCAAGTCAAACATCGTGCAAAATGCTAGTAGATTTCCGGCCAGGTGTAATCGGGGTGTAACAGATTTCGACGTCCGCAGCCATCGGACACACAAGGGGGGACAATTGGCCGGCAGGACGAGACATATGTTTGTTTGTTTTTTCACGGGTGGGGCCCACCAGACATGGTTCCGGAAGAAATTCACGCAAATGTTGACTGCTTGCTGACTTCAAACTTGTGTTCCCGAGGTGCCCATCCACCTCACTCACGTCAGATAGTAGTAGTATTATTCACACATTTCTACCGAATGAGTACGCGGCTAAGCAGTACAGGGAGCCAGCATATGTTCTCTCAGCATAAAAGCAAGCAAAGAATAAGGAGTACATGGGCAATGGAAACAGTTCCAAAGTATAGCCTGGGATTGTATGAGTGCAAACAAGTACGACAATAGTCATGGGCTATTGCAGCAAGCGACAACAACACAACAGATAATGGGACAGCAACCGCAGGGGGGCATGCGATGTTAACCAGGGGTGGGAAGAAATACTGTCCAGGTTTCCTTCATCCAGAGTGTAAGACTAGGTTCCCGAACACGCTCAATATCAGTGTACGTTCCAGACGGAGCGATAACTAAAGCGGCAGGTAGCGCGTAATCCTCACTCGGTCGCTGCAGTCTGCAATGTGCGAGGTGAGGTAACATGATGGCACACTGCACAACTCCACTGTTGTAACACCAAACCAATTCATAAAAGTTAAGCCACCACTTTGATTGTGTAAGGTGTGCGAGACACCCCAGTCAGCTGCCAGGCCAAGTCAACTGGTTAAAGCTTTACGTATCTTGATCTCGCTTGTGCATGCCGTCCTTATGTTTTCGGTGTTGAATCTTAATGAAGTATTTATATATGTTTTCCTCTTGCTGTCCTTTCAGTACCAAGCCAGTACCTAGGCCGTGGAACAGACACCGGATCACCCACGACTGGACATGATGCAAGCGATTGGGAACGGCCTTGTGTGGTGTATAAATGGGTAACCCGGCTTGCCATTATTTAGTGTGTATGTGAGTGATGACGGAGTGAGTAAGAAGCCCGATGGGCAGTGATGACACATGATTGCGTAGGGCTTGATGCCATACTCACGGAGAAGCCCAATGGGCAGTGAGGACACAAGATTGTGTATGGCTTGATGCCATAATGAGGGAGAAGCCCGATGGGCCGTGATGGCACATGAATGTGTATAGCTAGATGCCATGATGAGGGGGAGGGAGAAGCCCGATGGGCAGTGATGAGTATGGCTTGGTGCCATGATGAGGGAGAAGCCCGATGGGCAGTGATGACACATGGTTGTGTATGGCTTGATGCCATGATGAGGATGAAGCCCGATGGGCAGTGATGGCACATGGTTGTGTATGGCTTAATGCCATGATGAGGGAGAAGCCTGATGGGCAGTGATGACACATGGTTGTGTATGGCTTGATGCCATGATGAGGGAGAAGCCCGATGGGCAGTGATGGCACATGGTTGTGTATGGCTTGATGCCATGATGAGAGAGAAGCCCGATGGTCAGTGATGACACATGATGGTGTATGACTTGATGAACGATCATGTGGTTATGAATGATTACAGACATGTTGAAACCGAGAGAGAGAGAGTGAGAGTTACATAGAGGTATGAGGGTTTTTTATGTCTCGGTACCGGCTTTTCACCCCGTTTTTTGTCGGGGCACGCGGAGGAGCGTACGTGCACGGGCAGTACGTGTGTGTACAGTATGTGTGTGTGTACAGTACGAGTGGGTACAGTGAGTGTGTGTGTGTGTACAGTGAGTGTGCGTAAGGGTGCATGTGTGTGCAGGAAGTGTGTGAGGGGCGGACGTGTTCATTCGATACAGGATTCCTTCTCTTGCAGGAACTGAACGGACGTCCAGCCCAATCACGGAAGTACAGCACCTCACATTGAATTTACTGGCAGTACTACTCCATGATGTAGCACTCGCAACCTAGCAGGGGAACTTTCGGGCATTTCGCAGAGATATTGTCTGCTCGGAGTGCACTGCTGATCATGTTATCCTGGCTGATGTGTGCTCGCCCGGTTGCCACCGGACCCAACCAGTTACCTGGCCTACTAGTGAGCATCCCAGGGCAAGTCTGGCCGGGTCTCCATCATGTTCATAGTAACTATACACTTGGCCACAGATGGTGGTCACAGTGCCCAAGACTTTGGCACACTGGCGCCATGCGCCACACTGCTCGTTTTCCTTGTCCAAATCTATGTGTGCTGCTCTCCTATCGGCCTCACTATCCTTTACATCGTGAGTGTGATTGCTCTGGTAGACCACTACCCCATGTACTGAACAGTCGCTTTGTGAGTGAAAAGTTTTGTTTTTTCACGGCTGAGCGTAGCGAAAGAGTGCAAAAAACGTATTTTTCACTCACAAATATTTTCGTGCATTTGCTCTTGTTCTGCGCAACTCCGTTGAACCTGCCATCGTGGTCTTTGTTTTTCCTCGTGGTAGTTGAAGTTGCCCGCCCACCCACCCTGGTTTCATGGGAGTCGTCCGCTGTTCTTCTTGACAATCTATGCCTATGTGTGTGGCTTATGATTATGACATACACCGGTTATTACATACCATTTCTTGCTATCTCTATTCTTGGGTCTGACTGGCAGCGGGGCAGGAATTAATGAAATAGAAAGGTTTTTTGGCCGAAAGGCGTGTTTTTCCTCTAGCCCGGTTGAGCGGTCGCGGCTAGGAATGTTGGGAGTCATTGTTTTTCAGGCGCTCCCCTGCTGCCCAGTCACCCATGCTCACCACTGGCCATGCTGTTTCACTTGATTTCACGGCCTTTTCTCCCGCTTGCTGGCGGTTCTTTGATGGATTTAGATGTTTTTCGGCTATTTATCTATTATGTGGCTGCGAGTGTGGTTTTTTGCTTCTACTCATTTCTGGAAAACCACCACGGTGGTGAGTGTGATTGCTCTGGTAGACCACTACCCCATGTACTGAACAGTCGCTTTGTGAGTGAAAAGCATAATTTCACGAAAATATTAGCATAATCTGTCGAGGCCTAGATTGAACCACAACTCAAGCCATCGAAATCCCCCAGTTGCCCAGGTTTCCGAACCGATCAGTATTATTTCACCAGCTAATCCAAGAATAGCATTTTGTTCAGTTAGTTATCCCCCCAATATTCGTACTTCGAGAACCTTCTACAAGTATTACGGAACAATTGTGTTTGTTTTTCGATAGTTACAATTGTACATAATAGCACACAATTGATGGGAGTACAACATTGCTAGAAGACATAACGTCACTTCCCATCGTGAATTCCCCTTCTATGAGAGTGTACGCCTTTCTCCGTTCGACTCAGTACATATACTCACTTCACATACTTCTGCTGTATTTGAGTGGAATCCTCATTCCTTACAGCATTCTTACTTTCATGCAATTGTTTTCGGTATGTAAGTAGTGTTCCCATTCTCCAGGCCATCATGGCAAATTGTGTTTTGTTCGCCCGTAAAAGAGGCTTATGTCTTTGTTATGACACAAGTGGTAAGATAGGGCTGCCTACATGTACACTAAACAAATATTCGGAAAATGGCAAATTTCATGTCTGTTGAAAGGATGCCCGGAGCAAACTCCTACACTTGGAGCAGCCAGCTTCTTAACATAATAGGTCTGCCTTATATCACATGATCTATACTGTTCTGCTAGGGACGGCGCGGTAGGCTTGACAATGGTGGCAGATCAACTTCACCCGTTTCTATATCATAGGTATGGTGGTGTCTGCCCTGTATACGAATCACGCTGGGCCAAGAGCAGTATTCCTCTTTTTCTCATTTTGCTTTGTAATTAAATTTGTTTTTGCCTATGGAACTGTCAATAGCCTATTATGTCACGTATCTAGGTGACACGGCAATTATGTTACCTGCCCCTGTAACTACAAACAAGCCATGGCAATTAGTAGTAGTAGTAGTAGTAGTAGTAGTTATTTTTCTTGGGTATACCCAACAGGCCTATGGCCTTCTTACAGGGTGCCCAAGGAGAAATTGTGAGCAGCTAGCGCGAAAAGCAGGCAAAGTACGCTGGGATCGAATGATAGCGGTTAGTGCATTAAAGCGTACAGCACCAAAAAATGGGAGACTGTAGAGCCTGGACGGGACATGAATGGGGGGAGAAAGAGACTATTGGATGTTTGGCCTCTGGTTTGGGAGGTAGTGTGGGTAGCATCATTTCAGGTCGTAAAGATTTGGGAGATGAGGGGACTGCAGGGACCTGATGCACCGAAAAGTAAAAATGAAAAGCTAAAAGAGTGAGGCGTAGGCTGAGTGGGTGGAGTTTGCGACAACGCAAAATGGGCTCAATGCCAGCACGGGAAGGGTAGGCAAATACAATACGAACAGCTCGGCGGCTCAGTCCTAGAAGCTTATCGTATTCTGCACCGTGTAATGAATGAACATAATGATGTGCTTGCGTACTCTAATTTGCTCTGTATAACTCCGAGATAGAACGCTCAGCGGGCCTTACTGTCCAGGTTGTCTCTGCCTCGCCTAAAAGCACCTAGCTTCTTATTAATTTCATCACAGAGGTGGGAGACATGGGGTCGGAAGGGCAGGTGCTCATCGATGTGGAGCCCAAGATACTTACATGTAGGTGACGGGGTGATGACAGTCGTGTCGCACAGCACTGATGCAGTCACCGGAATTGAGATGAAAAGTATACGTCGAAGATAATGATAGGTATTTCTGATGGGTATAAATGCCCTGCTTATGCTGAACCTTCGAATAATAGTAGAGACCTTTTGCACTCCGAATTTTGGTGTAATTTTCAAAGACCGGGTCCGAGGACAGAAAATCCATCCGATGATTCGACCAGAACTTCCCCAAACAGGCAGTGTTGCCGAAAGTTGTTTTTGGTTTGCCCCAACGATCAAGTGCAAGCTGGGAGTCAGTATTTGACGACTTCCGAGTGAAGAGTGAAACGTGTACATTTGTGTACAGTTATGGCAGATATTTCTTGCTGTTTGTTAGTGTCAGCAATGGCAAACAGTGTAGCTTCATGATCACGTTTTTCTGGTTCGTCTAACTCTATTGTGTAGGGCTCGACATACTCGAGCACTACGACGCCCGCTGCAACTTTAAGTTTCACCCATTTCAGCGATCATCCCACAGCAGCATTTACGATGACACATGTCAAAAAACAATGGATCTTTCGTAGTGTTTTGCTATTCTGAGTTTCATGCACTGTGTCCAAAAATACTAAGTACAAAAAGTATTGAATATTGTTTGCCTGATGATGATTTCAAATAGTGCATGAAACTAAAGTAGCAAAACCCTACGAGTGATCCATTGTTTGTTGACATGCGTACAAAGGTCATGTGCATGTACATGACAGCATGTTAGAAAGCGGAGCGCCACTGTGTTCGGAAACAGTGACCTTACTACAACCATCCACGGTTGGCAGAGCCCCGGTCTTGCGACCATTTGAACTGGTTCAGCCAACCGTGGATGGTTGTAGTAAGGTCACAGTTTCCACACACAGTGGTCCTCCACCTTGCAGCTTGTAACATGCTGTCAACAAAACAAGGTTTATCTAATATCATGTGCAATGATCACACAGCAATGAAATTGTCACATGGAAATTGTGGGCACAAGTTATGCGATCGAGTCCACCGACTAAACCAGATTTTGAACAGCCAGACGTGCACAATCTAGCACAAAACTTGTGCCCACTATTTCCATGTTACAATTGTTTTTGTCCTTGGCTCACCATCTCAGTTCTTAACACAGCCATGAAGCAAACAAATCTTTTTCCGCCGCTACTCGGAGTTTCATGTGAAACACTCAGCAGACAGCACCTGACCAAGACTAGCATTCACTAGAATATATCCGAGTATCGGAGTCGGAAAGGAGATTTGTTTGCTTCATTGCCTTGTGATCAATGTATTACTGGCTCTGTCCACTGGACACAGAGTACATGCACATACATAATACATACATACATGTATACTCAATCTGCGGAACGAACTGTTTCGCCCTTTGTGGACTCATCAGCCAAGCACAGAAGAAATGAGGCCAACCATACATATATAATGTGGCAGCACTGGCAATGCTGTCATGATAATATGCACAAGAACTCGCTCATTTAGAGTTGCAATATCAGCAATGTTTGAGCTTTTTCTGAAAATATTGATGCGATTTCAGCAGCTTTCACTTGTTTTGGCATGGTTGCGAAAAGCAAGATGCGAAAGATTTTGGCATCTTTGGGAAAGGGCTGCCATCGTTGATGATTCTGATAATATTTCATTCCAAAAAGTGAACTCCCAGATCTCCAGCATCCCATGAAATGAAATGCTTATCATCACAAGGAAGATGGGCAAGTACTGCTTCTTACAACTGAGGAGAACAAAGTGTGGATTATGTGTAGGTGGTTGTGTTAAATACCACCTAGAAATGAACGTCCTTGCTCTTCAACGCCAACGTACATATACGTCATTAACTGCAGGAAATCAACTTCGTCCTCTTCGTCCATGCCGTCGAACCAGGACTATGAACAAATGTAACACGCTTCAGCTTACTTGCCGAAGCATTATGCCATGCACGAGCCACGAATACAGGATCCATGCTTAAACCACCTTGCAACTGAAATGTTTGGCCACTGGCCGCCAGACGTTTAACGAGATGAAAAGAAGATCTACAGCAGATCATCAGTAGGGTATTGAGCAAGCCCCAGCTAGTCTGGCAAGTCTAAATATGCTATCGCTTCAGACAACAATGCTTTATCATCCCCGAGAATGATCAGGTCGCACATACAATGTCTAGCGCTTAGGGTTGACACCTGCCCGCATCTATTACTATGAACTTTCGCCTTTATATCATTGGGCCTAGTTCCCGTTTATTGTGCGAATTAAAATAAACCAACCAACTTCCGGTCACACGGCCAGTTCACACTGGCCATTCGCAGGCTTCCTGAAAATCAGCACGTATCGTAACATCTTCGCTGCAAAGCTTGTACTAAGAGAGGTTAATTCACTAATACTCTAATAGGCAACCTGGACCTTTCCTCGGACAGATGAAGTCACGGAGGTAGCTGTTATTGAACGTTTCCAGTCAGGACCCGTTCAATACAACCTGCCTAGCAATCGTCTAGGTTTTCGCCTGATGATAGCGCGAGCGTGATACTCGAAGCTGCAATAACAAACTGTTCCACCTTCCTTTGTAGTCTTGAACTATAGATACATACACAAGAGTACTGCCACCAGCAAGTGGAGAAAATGAAGTATATTCACAGGGTACTGGTCGTGGTGTTGGCTATGGGAATGTTCGGAGTGATGCTACCGCAAACTGGAGCAGCAGGTGAGGTTATCCTTAAGCAGGTCACGAATGTCCTAGCGTGCGAACACATACATTACCTTACCTATTGGGTGAAGTTGTTGTTGTTGTTGAATTTTATTTAAAGTCGCAACACAAACAGGCGATGGCGCCTCCATTTTTACATGTGAGCGACATGGCGCATTTGAGCTACGTGAAAAAGAACCCTGTTGAAAAACGGAAACCACGGAGTGTAACTGACCGATTTGATGTCGAGAAGTTCATTTCCTAACATCCTTGCAGAACATTAGGTACCAATAGGATGGGATTTGGTCAGATAAAATCTTACACAAAATTAAAAAAGGATTGACCATTGGTGAACAGATAAAAAAAGTGACCTACTTTGAATACTTGGACGCTTTCGAGAGAGCACAGAAATGGACGTGACAAGGTTCACAGCGCCTGGAGACCGTAGTTATGGTATGGTGGTTGATGAAAAATCGGTACAGTGCCGAATGCCGCTGGTTACCCCTTAATCCATCCAAATAAGTTTCGTATCCGAATAGCAGCATCACTACATAACGATTGCATTCACTAGACGACTTTGACCATGTGCGCTACCCAGTGTATTTACTGTACATCCAACAACCGGGAAACGACGTATGTAAGTATATGTTTTACTTATTTGAATTCGCAAGTGCACGCGGGCTACAACGAAACAGGTGAAGGGCTGACCTTGTAGGAGCTTCAAGTCTATAATTTGGAGGGTATTGGTTGCTTCTCGCAGGATTTCTCGCTGCGGACATGCTTCAAGACTTCGTTTGCTTAGAGTACGACTTGGCCCGAATAATCCCTTTCTTGACGCCATCTGCAGCTGTATCGCACAAACACAACCGATCACTTTTCTGACACGGAGGAAGTACGGGTGCATATCTACAGTTGCGCGAGTGCGTTACCTTGTGTGTGTGTGTGTTTTCGCGTGTGTGTGTTCGTGCGTGTGTGTGTGTAGGTATGCGTGGTTGCGAGAGAGAGAGAGAGAAAGGGAATGTGTGTGTGTGCGTGTGCGTGTAGGCGTGTGTGTGTGTGCAATGGGGGGGGGGAGGGTGCATGTGCAAATAACGTTATGAACGTGAAAAGTTTTAAATTTGACTGTAGTGGTATATCCCTGGACATTTAAATTAATTGTTTTATTTTTAACAACCCAGTCCTGTGTTTATTGCTAATTTATGTAGCATATACTGTAACACGTGTAGTCTTCCTCACTGTTTATTTCTATTGCATGATTTGCATCAGGAGATCCCCTCGACAGGCCATCGCCTCTGGGAGATCCTTTAATAAAGATTATTATTATATTATTGAACGAGTACATGGGCATGTGTATCTGTGGATGGGTGTGTACATCATAACCGGGTATGTAATGTTGTTACATGTCTCTCTCCCACCTCCAGTATCACTAACATGCACACGGTCACAAACTCCACGAAATCTGACCATTGACAATCATATAAAGCTGACAAGTGCAACTGGTGTTGGAGCAATTCCTCAACCGCGGACAATTGTTCCTTTCCCAAACATATCGTTCTACAGCAGTTGTCCATTTGTCCATGTAGATATTAGTGCCGATGTGTCTCAACATTTGTGCAACCCCAAGTTGGTGCTATTGAAGGAATTCCCTGGGGGAAAGTATCAGATTGCCTCTAAAATGATTTCACCGAGTGAACATATAGGGAATTTTGCAACATGGACTGGGGTGTGCCTTGATGACTACATGATATCTGGTAATATCGGCGTTACTGAAGAATATATCCTCGGGATCACCATGCAAGCTGGCTGCCAATTGGACTATAAAGCTGTCTGGCCAGAATTCTCTTGGGCCTTGACGTCAGGCAGCTCACCACGTGTCTTAACGACGTTTGCCTTTGGTGCTGCTCTGGAGCCTCGTATCACGATAACCATCCGTGGTAAGCATGAGTTATTTGGTGCGCACTAATAATTTCCATCATTGATAACCGATACCATGACTTTGATATTTTAGTAATGTGTTTGGAGCATCATAATAATTATATTGTGTTTCTGTGAAGCATTGTCAACTTCTTTCTCCGATACGCAGAATAGACTCTTTGACTCGAAAGATTCGAATATACCTCGGAGTAAAAGTGAATCTCTTTGAAGATAGTAGCCAAAATAATGGTGGCCGCAGGGTCTATCCTCAGGATTGCAACGTGGATGTTGTGTTCTTTGACAAAATGAAGTGCGTACTCTGTTCCATTACGGATTTCCTATGACAATCTGCTACTGAAGTGGTCTGCTCCAAACGTCGGAGCTCGCGCTTCTTGCCGACTGACTTGACAATTGACTGACTCACGACTGCGACTGGAGCACACGCGAAGCATGCCGAACCTTCCACTCCGCAAACCTGAAAGAGAGCACCACTCACTTCTCAATACACAGTTTTTCGGTAAATTCCCCTCATCAATTCAGCTTGAGCATTCGAACGAAATTTCGGCTGTGCTGAGAGCACTGCATTAAGTAGTGCTCTTCGTCGTGAGTCATGAGTCAGTCAGGTGTGAAATCAGACTGCAGGGAGCGCGAGCTCCGAGGTTCGGAGAAGACACTTTCTTTACAAATCACCGCCCTTGTTGCAACAACTTTCGTAATATGTTACTTTCTGACCTTATTACTGTGGCGTCTAATGCGTGTGACCATGGTGCATGTAGGGACTGCCAAACGCTCTACCAAAGCTGTCCTGGGCTGGAAGTAACTGGTAAAACTCCCGTCCAATGCTATTGTAGTACTGCATCTACTACTACACGTATTCAACCACTACTCCAGTGCACCTCACTACACGAAGTACACTCTCTCCTCTAGCTAACACCTCTATAGTACCTACCTCAAGCAACAAGTGGCGCTACTCGAACACCTCCACAAGAGCTATATTGTCTGCTGTTACTACTCTACGGACTAAGGACAACACAGTTGCTGCAGCTAAACCCTCTCCATCAACAGCCGTGGACAGGATCATTCTTCTGCCTGCAACAGCGCAAGCAAAGGGTCTTACTCCGCGCTTACGTATTCCCTTGCTTCTCCTCACTCTCCCTATTTTACTCGTGCTTCTGCATCGAATTAAGCGCAACTATGTTGAAGCCATAGACTCTACTAACGCAGACGTCACCGCGAGTACGTCTAAATCTTGCTACACGACTGACGGCAAGAAGCAGGATTGAGTTCATGCACAGGTGTCCTAGGCACCGTCTAATGGTGTACACACCCAAGATTAGCTGTATGCTGATCTGGAGATAACTGAAGATGCCAGTGCTGAAGCGCAGGAACGTCACTACACGCTACTGTCTATGCGTACACAAGCACATCCCAACAATAACGAAGGCCTTTGTCCCAAGGGTAATTATCTCCAAAGAGGGGATATCCCTGTTGACACCACGCCTGATGGTGATTTGTATTTTTGTATTGTATTTTATTATTTAACTTGGGTATTCCCAACAGACCCTGAGGTCTTCGTACAGGGTGCCCAAGATTAATGAAATTGTTAAGCTCCTGCCGAAATGAATTTGGGATATGATTTTTGCGAAGGGATTCGGGAAGCGCATTAAAGCGGTCAGCACCAAGGAATGAAATAGATCAATACCCGGCTTGAGCTTGCACAATGGGTAAGGAAAGGAAATAATTGACTTGTTACGTTCCTTAGTAACGCGTGGGTTGTTTGGAGAAAGTAATAATTATGTTTTGCCTTATGCTTTGCTCCTGCCCGATGCAATCAACTTCTTTCCCCGAGACACCTAGGAAACCTTTGGCCCTCCTTTTTGTCGAAAATTGGTGGGTATGGAAGCCGAGGCCATCCGGTTCTTTGGCACTGCGCAGGAGATAGCTACTCGGCCAAAGGTTCACGTATTCATTCTCAAGTGGCACATTCTATTCATACATGTAGGTATGGGTAAAAACACTTTTGACGTCCGAAACACTCGGGTATAATATATTCTCACGATGGCCTGTGGCCAATAAGAGAAGTTGATTTGCTGTTGCTGCTGTTGTTGTTGTTGTTGTTGTTGTTGTTGTTGTTGTTGTTGTTGTTGTTGTTGTTGTTGTTGTTGTTGTTGTTGTTGTTGTTGTTGTTGTTGTTGTTGTTGTTGTTGTTGTTGTTGTTGTTGTTGTTGTTGTTGTTGTTGTTGTTGTTGTTGTTGTTGTTGTTGTTGTTGTTGTTGTTGTTGTTGTTGTTGTTGTTGTTGTTGTTGTTGTTGTTGTTGTTGTTGTTGTTGTTGTTGTTGTTGTTGTTGTTTTTGTTGTTGTTGTTGTTGTTGTGGTTGTTGTTGTTGTTGTTGTTGTTGTTGTTGTTGTTGTTGTTGTTGTTGTTGTTGTTGTTGTTGTTGTTGTTGTTGTTGTTGTTGTTGTTGTTGTTGTTGTTGTTGTTGTTGTTGTTTTGGTTGTTGTTGTTGTTGTTGTTGTTGTTGTTGTTGTTGTTGTTGTTGTTGTTGTTGTGGTTGTTGTTGTTATTCTCTTCTATTCTACGTTAGGCATGTGCACATTCCTAAAATATAAATAATAAACGTGCTCCATGTCTTTGGACAATCTTCCGGCTCCAGAACTTTCCAGATCCTCTTTGACGGAAGATCAACGTGTTCGGTTACCATTCCTAATCACTACACCATGTGAAGAACTGAACCAAAATGTTGAAAAACGAATCATTCGAGGGAAATTACGTCCGAAACCGTTCTTTTGTTACATTTTTCACGGTCATCAGTCGATTTACGGGCTACATACAGGAAGATGGATGATAACCTCACAGGTTGCCTGCGAAGTTTCAAATTCGAAATTGTGGTTTACAGAATAATTTCGCTTTTGCAGAACTCCTTCGAAATGTACTTCTGGTAAAAAAGGAGAAGGACCAAATGTTGCAAGTTATGACTAACTGTCCACCAACGTAACCAGATCATATACAGTCAGCGAATGCGACAAAAATGGTACAAAATTGAAAAGGAGTACTGAGACATTCGTGGACCTGAGAGAGGCATACCTCGTAACATTTTGGTCCTTCTATTTTTCTTTTTTTTACCATAATCACATTGGCTCACCATCAGCGTTCAAGGATACTTCTACCTGGTATTTATTCATTTCCTTCTGCAGCATCAGATGCGTGCGAACAAGCTGCATGTGGCAGCTGCCAGACAATCTACCAAAGCTGCCCTGCTTTAGGAGCAACGGGTAAATTTCACCATCAATACTATTGTAGTGCTGCATCTAACTACACGTGTCCAACCACAATTCCCAGTCCACCAACCGTTTCTGACAGCAGTAAGGGGATATCGTCCTCTGCTGTACAGACTGCTACCGGCTTTGTTCGAATACCCACGACCATGAGTACAATGGTTTCTACATCGTCTCTCGAAATGAAAAGTTCAGCACTTCCCAGCAGTTCAACCAAACACACAGCCGCTAAAGGAGACTTCGCTGAACCATCTTCCCCATCCACATCAAGGCCTAGCAGTACAGAAACTTTGGACTGCCGTATCATTGTGAAAACAGGGCCATCAACTGGTATTATCCTGGGCATCGTTGTGCCTTTGCTCCTCCTGACGCTGTCTGTATTCGTGATACTTCTACATCGAATCAAGCACCGTGATTCCCTGTCCGCAGCTGGCCAATCAGGGTTGCAGAATGAGCAACTGGGCAACTCTTGTATCCCACCGACACACCCAACTAGGCCTGAAGCATCCAATAGAGCGTTTATAAATTCGTCTGAGAGTCCTTACTATATCGATATTGAAGCTCCGAATGAAGAAAACAATTCCGCCAGCACGACTTGGTCGCCTGCCATCACTGACGCTGCAAACCAGGACCATGGGGATGAGTATGTGCACATGGATTCATTGAATACCGTACACAATCACGTTTCCCTGTCGGCTGGTCGGGAGACACATGCAGACGTTAGTGATGAAGAACAACTGCCGCAATACACATCACTGTCAACAAGTATGCAAACACAACCTCACCCGTACCAAAGTATTGATCTCCAAAGCAACGACACTCACGGCGGTAAATCTTCTACTGACAAGGGAGCAGCCAATACTGTGAGGACACCGACGTCTTTTTCTCGTTCCGACGGCAAAATACAAACCCATATCGATGAGTACGTGCCCATGGCATCTTCAATTGGCTTACAGAACGACGATTCTACCTATTCTAGTGTGAACACATCTGATGTCACCAGCACCCATGCACAAGGATCTCACTACATGCAGCTGTCTACAAGCGCACAACTGCAACCCAGCACTTACGAAAGCCTTGGTCCCCATAGCAACACTGCCGGCGGAGTTGAAACTCCTGCTGACAGCAGCCCCCATCGTCATGGCTTGGTTATCTGTAATACTACACACTCGGAGGAATACAACACGGTGTTGATGCCCGTCGCACATGCTGTGTACACATCTCTAACTAAAGATGACTGCCCGAAAGTTGCTGCGGATGATTGAACTACAACTCAAGCCATCAAAATCCCCCAGTTGCCCAGATGTCCGAACCGATCAGTATTATTTTACGAGTTAGTCTAAGAAAAACGTTTTGTTCCTCCCTTCATGAATCGCATTTCGAGAACCCTCAATTACAGTATGATTAATTTTTGTTTTTCAATAATTTTTCAATGATAGAATGTTGAAATTTCCTTTGCTCGTCCTGCTAATGTGCCATGCAAGTAATATCTTTTTCCTGAACGTTCGAACCCTTTTTTTCAAGTTGTCTGGGCATGTGCAAATGGTTACCCATGTTGTTTAGTTTTCGACTACGTGGTTCTCGCCTGTAGTTTATAAGTAGAATTGTGCTATCGTGTACAGTATACTCGTGTTATGTCGCTTTGCTACTATGTACCGTCAGCTGTCATAATTCTTGTATTCATCCGTTTCCAGTTTTATTTGTTGTTTATTTCTTATTACATATATATATATATTCCTTTGGCCTATTCTGCAGTTGCACGCTTGTGTGTTCACTGGCCTCGCTCGTTCCTCATTTCTTTTGTTCATTTGGCTTATGCGAAGACTAGCCAAGCTTGCTTGGTGATGTCAACGCGGACAAGCGCATAAAAAGAATAATTTCAATGCTAGTACACAAGTGATAGGTGTACGACAACGTTGACATAATTATGTCACTTCTCATAGTGCATTTCCTTTCTATTAGAGTATGCCTTTCTCCTTTCATCTCAGTACTGACTTCACATAATTCTGCTGTATTTGAGTGGGGTCCTCATTCCTTACAGCATTCTACCTTTCATGCAATTGTTTTCAGTCTGTGAGTTGTGTTCCCATTCTCCAGACCATGATGGCAAATTGTGTTTTGTTCGCCGGTAAAAGAGGTTTATGTCTAGATTACGACACAAGTGGTAAGGTAGGGCTAGCTACAATTTTCTGAATATTTTTAGTGTACATGTCATATACTTGAAAATACCGCCATTCCGGTAACAGGCTCTCAGCTGCACCAAATATATTATAATACCGGTAAATAACTTTGGCTGTCAGCAGATTGAGTATTTCGCTCCTGCTCTTGTAGCAGTTGAGCACTCTTGCGTGGGGTAGCGCCTTTGCTGTTTGCATTATGCAGAGCTCACTGACTTGTCAGTTTGAGAACTCTGGCAAGGTACGTTCGGGCCTGATTGGAAATTTTTATTTCCATTGCTATCAGGTTCGGCCTCATTTCCTCTGTGCTGCGCTGGTGAGTTCAAAAAGAACGAAACAGCATGCTGTCCGCAGATTGAGTATTTCGCTCCTGCTCTTGTAGCAGTTGAGCACTCTTGCGTGGGGTAGTGCCTTTGCTGTTTGCGTTATGCAGAGCTCACTGACTTGTCAGTTTGAGCACTCTGGCAAGGTACGTTCGGGCCTGATTGGAAATTTTTATTTCCATTGCTATCAGGTTCGGCCTCATTTCCTCCGTGCTGCGCTGATGAGTTCAAAAAGAACGAAACAGCATGCTGTCCGCAGATTGAGTATTTCGCTCCTGCTCTTGTAGCAGTTGAGCACACTTGCGTGGGGCAGTGCCTTTGCTGTTTGCGTTATGCAGAGCTCACTGACTTGTCAGTTTGAGCACTCTGGCAAAGTACGTTCGGGCCTGATTGGAAATTTTTATTTCCATTGCTATCAGGTTCGGCCTCATTTCCTCTGTGCTGCGCTGATGAGTTCAAAAAGAACGAAACAGCATGCTGTCCGCAGATTGAGTATTTCGCTGCTCTTGTAGCAGTTGAGCACTCTTGCGTGGGGTAGTGCCTTTGCTGTTTGCGTTATGCAGAGCTCACTGACTTGTCAGTTTGAGCACTCTTGCAAGGTACGTTCGGGCCTGATTGGAAATTTTTATTTCCATTGCTATCAGGTTCGGCCTCATTTCCTCTGTGCTGCGCTGATGAGTTCAAAAAGAACGAAACAGCATGCTGTCCGCAGATTGAGTATTTCGCTCCTGCTCTTGTAGCAGTTGAGCACTCTTGCGTGTTGTAGTGCCTTTGCTGTTTGCGTTATGCAGAGCTCACTGACTTGTCAGTTTGAGCACTCTGGCAAGGTACGTTCGGGCCTGATTGGAAATTTTTATTTCCATTGCTATCAGGTTCGGCCTCATTTCCTCTGTGCTGCGCTGATGAGTTCAAAAAGAACGAAACAGCATGCTGTCCGCAGATTGAGTATTTCGCTCCTGCTCTTGTAGCAGTTGAGCACTCTTGCGTGGGGTAGTGCCTTTGCTGTTTGCGTTATGCAGAGCTCACTGACTTGTCAGTTTGAGCACTCTGGCAAGGTACGTTCGGGCCTGATTGGAAATTTTTATTTCCATTGCTATCAGGTTCGGCCTCATTTCCTCTGTGCTGCGCTGATGAGTTCAAAAAGAACGAAACAGCATGCTATCCGCAGATTGAGTAATAAATAACTTTGCAAAGTTATTTATTTATCTCTTTGGTGCAGCTGAGAGCCTGTTGCCGGAATGGCGGTATTTTCAAGTGCAAGAAATACGCTGCAATGCAGTTTGGGAATTCTGAAGAAACATGTCATACACACTGAGAAATGTTCGGTAAAAGGTCAAGATCTGGTTTGATTGGTGGACTCGATCGCATAACTTGTGCCCACAATTTCCATGTTACAAATTTTTCCTTGGCGCACCATCTGAGTTGGTAGAAAGGTCAAACTTCAAGTTTGTTGACAGGACGCGTGAGCTCCTGCATTTGGAGCAGGAAGCTCCTTCACATAATTTATATTAATTATGGCAATAAGAAGGACGAGCTGAAGTGACATTTGGATTACTTTTAAACAATGTATTTAAGCGATGGAGACGATGCAAAAACAATCTAAAGGTTAAGGAAAAAACATGTAAGAAGAAAAAAACGATGAAAAAAAAGATGATTTGAACAAGTTTTCGTCCAACAGTCTTCAGGAAACACCGTTGTACTAAAGAACAAAATGAGAACAAAGGAAATAACGTTAGTATAGCAAATCAAGGTAGGATAGCAAGACACAACGACAGCACTAAAATATCAAGGTGCGATTTCTCACAAAAGTGTGCAGAAAACAAGGGTATACAAGTAAGAACTAAGCATGTTAAGTATTTCCTTTGTTCTCATTTTGTTCTTTAGTACAACGGTGATTCCTGAAGAGTGTTGTACGAAAACTTGTTCGAATCATCTTTTTTTTCATCGCTTTTTTCTTCGTACGTGTATTTTCCCTTACCCTTTAGATTGTTTTTGCATCGTCTCCATCGCTTACATTGTTTACTAAAGTAATCCAAATGTCACTTCAGCTCTTCCTACTTATTGCCATTATTAAAATTGTTGTCTCCTCGTCGCATATTTACATAATTATTAGTCTCCCTTATTTCCCGTGATCTATGCTGGTCTGCTACGGATGGCGTCGTGGACTTGACATTGGTGGCAAATCCACTTCGCCCGTTTCGGTACAGTTAGAGAGTATACCTGTACACCAACCACCCTGAGTCAAGAGCTTCATCAATTCTTTTCATTTTCCTTTATATTCTTCAAGAAACTAACTCTCCTCCTCCTTTATATTCTGGGTTAGAGTACTAGTACATAGGAAACTGTCAATGACCTAATACAGGCAGTTCAAGTATTTCGTAAACACTGTACAAGTAATAATATTATTATGTTCTCCGCCAAGGGCAAAGACGCCATGGCAATTGATGAAAAGTATATACGTCGAGGCTCCCGATAGGTATTTATGATGGCTATGAATACCCTATGTTGTGAAACGACAAGTTCTCGAGAGTGAAAGGCCTTCTCGCTTGTGACATTGTGTTCGTTTCAATGCAGCTGTATCCCGACTCCGCCGTACCGCTGATGTTTACGACGTGGCATACGCTACAGGCGCTATGTGCGGTTTGCTGTGCGCGCTGTAGTTGTATGTTGTATGTGTATGCTTTTCTCATACGCTGTCATTTTCACGCTATAACTACCTGGTGGTTTTAGTGTTAGTTGTTCAGTTGTACATTCAGTTGTTCATTCATGCATTCATTGTTCATTGTTGTTAGTCGATGGAAGTGAAATATACTGTTGAGAATAAATAAATAGTTGTCCTCGTGCCGTGTGGGGTCGTTCGTTCCTGATACTTAAGAGAACCAGAGGGTTCACAACATTTGGCGACCACGCCAGGATACGAAGCGAGCATGGCACAGGAACTATGGATCATCGAAGCCAGCTTTATCGCCAACGGAATTCGGCATGGATTTGAAGGCGATAGGTTGAGAGAATACGTGGAGAAAAGGCTCCGACAGAGCGAGGAGTTTGAAAAGCGCAGTGCTAGACGGCAAGAGGGTGCGCTCCGCACAGAGTTTAACGAAAAGCTCAAGAAGATGAACGAGCGCATCGCCGTCAGTACATATTATGAGGAAGCAAAGCGAGATTTGCTTGCCTCGCCCGGAAGGACGCCGGACAAGGCGTGTCAGACTTTGCTTACAGACAAGCAGTGGTCAGAAGAGTATTTGAAGCCAGTGGGAGGATCGGATCCAAGGCCCGCTGCGTCGGTACAGAGCATGGCGACATCGGTCGGAGACGCTCAGAAGCAGCTGGAGTCTCGGCCGAACGATGTAGAAGCGCAAGACGTAGAAGCGCAAGACGTAGAAGCGCAAGACGTAGAGGCGCAATACGTAGAGGCGCAAGAGTTAGAGGCGGAAGAATTAGAGGCGGAAGAGTTAGAGGCGCAAGAGTTGGAGGCGAAAGAGTTGGAGGCGGAAGAGTTAGAGGCGCAAGAGTTGGAGGCGCAAGAGTTGGAGGCGCAAGAGTTGGAGGCGCAAGAGCTGGAGGCGCAAGAGTTGGAGGCGCAAGAGTTGGAGGCGCAATAGTTAGAAGCGCAAGGCGTAGAAGCCGAGAAAATGAGAAGGGCGATACCACTGGTTAGCACGGAAGAAGTAAGCGGCGAGACTGTGTGGAACACAGAGATCCGATGTGTGTCCTCGGATTCCGCGCCCGCCCCGGGTCGAAGCAGTGTACCTCGAAGCAGCCTCAAGTACTTTCAACTGACTAGCATACCGTGCACGACAAAGAACAGAAAAACTAAAATCATCATACACCTGCAGACACTTAGGGTGAGACAACAAGTGAAGAAAAACGGCAGACTTCTTACGATCACAATCACCATCTGATTCCTCGTCTCCAACAACCGCAACCTCATCCTCCGTCTGATCTCCCAACTCATCGTCAGTGTCATCCTCCGTGTCATTCTCCTCATCAACACCGATCGGTCCCAGGCTCGCTTCATGTTGTTTAACCTCTGTTCGTTGACTCCTCCTTTGATCTTGATGGTAAATTGTTACCATTGTTGTTGTTGTTGTTGAATCTTGTGTTCCCAGTGTCCTCGCCGGTGCTTGATCTCCAATATTGTAATAATTCATTGAATAATTAGCCGTTGATCGTCTAGGTCTTTGAATGTTGATTGTGTTACTTTCTTTGTTGCATTCCGTTCCCTTCAGCCTTCTTTCTCGTTGTTCACGTTCGGTGCTTGCCTCATCCATATATGCACGTGCCACCGACACCACAGACTCAGCCCCAGCACCGCCGGAGGATGACACTGACGATGAGTTGGGAGATGAGACGGAGGATGAGGTTGCGGTTGTTGGAGACGAGGAATCAGATGGTGATTGTGATCGTAAGAAGTCTGCCGTTTTTCTTCACTTGTTGTCTCACCCTAAGTGTCTGCAGGTGTATGATGATTTTAGTTTTTCTGTTCTTTGTCGTACACGGTATGCTAGTCGGTTGAAAGTACTTGAGGCTGTTTGTATTCGTTTGCATAAGCCTGATCTTTGTAAGCAAAAGAAACATGTAGATGCGTTAAAATTGTTTTCGTAGGTGCACAGCATGATTGTTTGTCTCACTACACAGTTTTAGCGTTATAATTATTAGTTTCTCACCCGCCGTTGCACTTAGCTCTCACTTCACTTCTATTGTCTCACCTTCCCTCATTCTACTTTGGCACTGTATTTTGTTCTCGTAACACATCATTGAATGTATATTTAATCATTGTTCAGCATGGTTACTCTTTAGTCACGACTTTCCACTGATGAATGTGACAAGAAAATTAATTCTGGTAAACTTTCATGACTTCGTTGTAGTGTGGCGATGACTGCAGAATTTGTTCTCTTTATTGCTATTATAAAATTGTTGTCTCCACGTCGATTATTTGAATATTATGTTTCGAAGTGTGGAATAGATAGCATCTCGACATTGAGTTGTGGCGGTTTCCATTGAACACCCTAAGTTCTGATATGTACAACCTCTAGCATAATGCTAAGCCTCCCTGCAAAAAAACGGATTTTGGAATGAACAATCCACGCTGCCAAGCATACCGACAAGTCCTGTGCTCTGCAACCCTTCCGATACTGATGTTGACAGTTTTATGCGCCCTGATTCTCAGAAGAAGGGTTTGGCAGCTGGACGCAAGAAGTGCAAACCCAGGAAAAACTGGAGTAACTGCTACTGTTCTCAAAGAGAGAAAAGGCTATGCTTCAAACCTCGGATCTTTTGCTTTCTGCCGACTGACTTGACATTTGACTGACTCGCGACTGCGTCTGGAAACCACGAGAAGCCCGTTGTTTCTTCCACTC
>NC_088645.1:11384491-11644991 GCF_964019385.1 Sycon ciliatum
GTAAATAGCGCGTGTGACGGGAGCAGACGCAGTGCTGTATTCTAGTCAGTGCGCAGTATTGCAGATAACCAACGACTCACCATCAGGCGTGGTGTTACCAGGGATTTCCCATCTTTGGAGGTCGTTGCTATGGGGACCAAGGCCTTGGTAATGGTTGGGATGTGTTTGTGTGCACGTGGATAATAACATGTAGTGACGTTCCTGCATTTCAGCACTGGCATGTTCAGTTGTCTCCAGATCAGCATACAGCGAATCTTGGGCTTGTTCAATATTAGCTGGTGCCGTTGACGACTGCACATGGACAAAATCCGGCATGGTGCCATCATCAGTCATGGAGCAGGACCAGGGCGTGACGTTCGCGATCTTCGAGTCTACGGCTTCAATGTAATATGGGCCCTGGGATGTGTCCGTTGCTACTTGGTCGTATTGTTGGGGGCGAGCTGTGGTAGACGGAGGTGTTCTTGGAGTGTGCAAGCTTACCGCTTCTCCATTTTCTTGTCGAGAGTGGCCACTTGTTGAGGGAGATTCGCGCTTCATTCGATACAGAAGTACGAGTAGAATGGAGAGGGTGAAGAGAAGCAAGGGAATATTAAAGCCCAGGGTAAGACCATATAATTTACCTGTCCCGGGAACAATTATGATCCTCTCCACCGCTTCCGTAGCGCTTGGTGAGCCACGCTTGGACGATCCTGGCGATGGTGAACTTGCATGTTGTGAGGCTCCAGAAGGTAGAACTTCCGTTGAGGTTTCACTGGCCGATTTATAATCGAATGTGTTAGGTGCACTGAAACCCAAACTAGCGTCAGTTGAGTTTGGTGATAGGAAGGCATTGGAAAGAGGAGACGATTCGGCGTAGGCCTTGGCAACCCGAGGCGTGGTTGATGGAGAGACTGTAGCTGCAGCAATTGTGTCGGAGGTAATCCGTAGATTAGTAACGGCAGACGATGAGACTCTCGTGGAGGCGGTCGATGGAGTAGCGCTAGTAGTTGCTTGAGGTACTATGGATGTTTTCGTTAGAGGAGAGGTTGTACTTCGCGTAGTAGGGTGAACTGCAGTAGTGGTTGGACACGCGTAGTTAGATGCAGTACCACAATAGTATTGGTATTGACTTGTACCAGTTGCTCCCAATGCAGGACAGCTTTGATAGAGTGTCTGGCAGTTGTCACATGTAGCCTGGTTGCACGCATTGGATGCTGCAGAAATACATGTAAGGGCAAAAATTAACAGATTGTGATTAGCAATCGGTGATGGAAACAGGTTTGACACTTTATTTTATCAAAGAACACATCTTTGAAATTGCAATCCTAAGGACAGACCATGCGATCACCAATATTCTGTCCGCCATCGTCCAACAGATTCAATTTTGACTGAGGTATCGTACATTCGATTCAAGCAATATAACCGCAATAGTAATCAACTGATTTTACCACCCTTGTCATAACAAAATACATTGCGGGCGTACAGTGACAGCTCCATTAATTTTGCGATAGTATTCTCTCTAGAATTTTACTATTGCTCAGCACAGCGGTCAAAGATGGGAACTGAGTACAAGTTAAGTTAACATGATCATTATGTGAAAATTGCCGGTAGTTCAAGAATGCCTGCCACATGTACTAATCACTCCTTGCCACTGTTCGGGGAAGTAAATTAGTATGAGTACGGAAATGAATGGCACTTACCACGGATGGTCATCGTGACACGAGGCTCCAGAGCAGCACCCCAGGCAAACGTCTGTAAGACACGTGGTGAGCTGCCTTCCGGCAAGACCCAAGACACTCTTGACGAGGCAGCTTTATAGCTCAATGGGCAGTAGGCTTTCATGGTGATCCCGAGGATGTATGCTTCAGTAACACTGCTGTTATCAGATATGTAGTCGTTAACGCTCACCCCAGTCCATGTTGCAATACCCGTTATATGTGTGCTAGGTGGAATGCGTTCAGAGGCAATCTGATACTTTCCCCCAGGGAATTCCTTCAATAGGACCAACATCGGATCGCACGACTTTTGAGCCACATCTGCAGTAATATCGATCTGGACAAATATACAGCTGCTGTAGAAGGATATGTTCGGGAAAGGAATAATTGTCCGCGGTTGGAGAATTGGTCCAGCACCAGGCGTACTTTCCAGCTTCATATGATTGTCAATGGTCAGATTTCCTGGAGTTTGTGACAATGTGCATTGTGCTGAGACTGCAAGGGGGAGACAGACAGGTAGTAACATTCCCACGTAAAATACACACACGCATATGAACAAATCTTCACATGGGCGTTGTTCGTGGTTGAAGAAAGTTGTCTAGCATCAGGCGCACGTGTCAGCTTCAAAATGATTATCAATGGTCGAGTTTGCTCGACTTTGTAATGATGTGCACGCTGACGAGACTGCAATATGGATAACATGTATCCATATTGCAGTCTCGTCTAATACAAGTTGAAACATTCTCACACAAACAAACCAAGCGAACAAACAAACATGCTCATTATTTACCCAAATGAACACGCTCCGTCAAGCACTCCGACAATCCCCCACCCTACAACACACACACACACACACACACACACACACACACACACAATTGTACTTGTTGCACACTGCCAGAACTGGTCACGTGGGTCTCCCCGGGAGAGAGGAGAGAGACTCAAAAGGAATCTTGGAAAGATGACTCAATTGGCTATTGAACCGCCCAACGGCCGATACACCCTGAAATCCCCAAAACTCTGGGTCGACTTGAAACGGATCCCACTTATGGGCTCACCACACCTCAGTAAGTGGGTGAGGACAAGGTGCAGAAAAAGGATGGGATCCAACTGCAGTTACCCCTGCCCCCAGTGAAGGTAATACGTGCTACTAGTGTGGGTGGCTAAATCAGAGTGGATCTGTTAATAGCTTTACTAGCACCATTGATTACACAAGAGTTAATCTAGCCAGAAGCAGTCCATGGTTAACAGGTATGTATACTTCAAATAGAAAGTATATGAACCCTGGAACCAACAAAAGGTGGCAGGTACAACATTACACCTTCAAGTAGCCGAGCCCATTGGCAACAGACCCAACACAATCAGGCATAAGTGTACCCACTAACCGAACTAGCTGGCACACACACACACACACACACACACACACAGAGAAAATGTAGGATGCACTTGCTCAACGCTGGAAAGCATAAAGCAGGCAGGCAGGTGTTATTTTACTCTTGCTCCGAAGTATGCGTTTTGAAGTGTTCGGTATCCAGAAGAAACATTAGCCACATCATTAGCCACAACATCTATAATAAGTGACCATCAGTGTACGTGTGCACCCCGCTATGTGCTCTCCGCCGGCACATTCAGCTTCTATATCACTTGTATACCACTCTAAGTTTAAAACGCCCTCAATATTTCGGCTTTATTATTAAATATGTTATGTATTGGGGCTCCTCTTGTGGTTTGTACGTGAAGTTAGTGGGTTGAAGTGAGGGCTGCGTCCCACCAGCCGCCGTAGATTCACAGGAAGCGTGAGTTTCGAAGTCTGATAAAACGTAATTATGTGAACGGTCCCTGTTTGGATGCCGACTGCGCCAACTGTTAGCCATAAGTGAGGAGAGTTCTTGGTTCGATTCCAGCGGGTGAGAGTCAATTGTTTCGTCACACCTTTCTAGTTTGCAACTTTCCCGCTAACTAATGAACAGGTCCGTTTTTCGTATTTGGCAGTGCTGTAACTCGGGATGCTCTATGCGGATAGCAGTGTTTAATGTTGCAGGGTAGTGCTGTACAAAGTCGCATCACTTATCAGTTATCACAATGGAAAAGCAAAATTTAGTGCGTTGAAGAAAACTAGTAAACTGTTTTATAGTGATCCTGACATTAGCGGGGTGGTCTCATCTACAAACTTGTAGAATCTTACCTGTTGCTCCACTGTGCGTTGGTATCACTACGAACACACCAACGGTAAACACCACTATCAGCAGTCCGCTGTGCATTGTCACCACCAGCTGGTATCGTTGTTCCTGCAAATGTATCTATCTTTCAAGACGACGTGATCGGATAGGAAATGTGTTAAGCGGCAGTGGAAAAAAACGCATGAGAAACTTCACTTGAACTGGAATCTTTTGTTGCAGAGCAATTTGTTCCTAAAGCTCTACTGCGTGATAATCGTGATCTACATGTAGTTTAGAAGGGAAATGATGCTCCAGTCTAAGGCGACTTGCAGGTCTGATGAAGCATTGCTGACTACTCTACCAGCGACCTGAGCTACGAATTGTGTTCTAGGATAGTCTGTAGTGCGGTGTGCAGTGTGCAGTGTGCTGACTGTTTGGCTCGGGCCTTTACTCTCCAAGCCACTTGCTGCATTCGGAAGCAAACAGGCCACCGCTACCGGATGATTTTATTCGTACGTATACATCAACGTAGAAGTACAGCCACTAGCGGTAGTTATTGATGCTTCCAGAGGATGTTCAACATCTTGTTGTTGCTGCTGTTGTGGCTGTTTTGGATTTTGTTGTTGCTGTTGTTTGAAATCTTTTATTCTCAGGATGGCCTGTGGCCAAAAAAGAAGTTGCTGTTGTTGTTGTTTTTGTTGTTGTTGTTGTTATTGTTGTTGTTGTTGTTGTTGTTGTTGTTGTTGTTGTTGTTGTTGTTGTTGTTGTTGTTGTTGTTGTTGTTGTTGTTGTTGTTGTTGTTGTTGTCCGAGATGCATGGTCACACTAGCCGGTGTCGTTGCTCCTAAAAACGTATGTATCTTTTAAGACGACGTGATCGGATAGGAAATGTGTTAAGCGGCAGTGGAAAAAAACGCATGAGAAACTTTACTTGAACTGGAATCTTTTGTTGCAGAGCAATTTGCTCCCAAAGCTCTACAGTGTGATAATCGCGATCTACATGAAGTTTTGAAGGGAAATGATGCTCCAGTCTAAGGCGACTTGCAGGTCTCAAGAAGCATTGCTCACTACTCTACCAACGACCTGCTCTACGGTTTGTGCTCTAGCTTAGTCTATAGTGTAGTGTGCTGTGTGCAGTGTTGACTTGTTTGCTTGGCCTTTACTTTCCAAGTCACTTTTTGCATTCGGACACAAACAGGCCACAGCGACCGGATGATTCCATGCGTAAATCAACGTAGAAGTACAGCCACCAGCGGTAGTTATTGCTACTTCGACAGGATGTTCAACTATCTTGCTTTTGCTGCTGTTGTTTTTATTGTTGTTGTTGTTGTTGTTGTTGTTGTTGTTGTTGTTGTTGTTGTTGTTGTTGTTGTTGTTGTTGTTGTTGTTGTTGTTGTTGTTGTTGTTGTTGTTGTTGTTGTTGTTGTTGTTGTTGTTGTTGTTGTTGTTGTTGTTGTTGTTGTTGTTGTTGTTGTTGTTGTTGTTGTTGTTGTTGTTGTTGTTGTTGTTGTTGTTGTTGTTGTTGTTGTTGTTGTTGTTGTTGTTGTTGTTGTTGTTGTTGTTGTTGTTGTTGTTGTTGTTGTTGTTGTTGTTGTTGTTGTTGTTGTTGTTGTTGTTGTTGTTGTTGTTGTTGTTGTTGTTGTTGTTGTTGTTGTTGTTGTTGTTGTTGTTGTTGTTGTTGTTGTTGTTGTTGTTGTTGTTGTTGTTGTTGTTGTTGTTGTTGTTGTTGTTGTTGTTGTTGTTGTTGTTGTTGTTGTTGTTGTTGTTGTTGTTGTTGTTGTTGTTGTTGTTGTTGTTGTTGTTGTTGTTGTTGTTGTTGTTGTTGTTGTTGTTGTTGTTGTTGTTGTTGTTGTTGTTGTTGTTGTTGTTGTTGTTGTTGTTGTTGTTGTTGTTGTTGTTGTTGTTGTTGTTGTTGTTGTTGTTGTTGTTGTTGTTGTTGTTGTTGTTGTTGTTGTTGTTGTTGTTGTTGTTGTTGTTGTTGTTGTTGTTGTTGTTGTTGTTGTTGTTGTTGTTGTTGTTGTTGTTGTTGTTGTTGTTGTTGTTGTTGTTGTTGTTGTTGTTGTTGTTGTTGTTGTTGTTGTTGTTGTTGTTGTTGTTGTTGTTGTTGTTGTTGTTGTTGTTGTTGTTGTTGTTGTTGTTGTTGTTGTTGTTGTTGTTGTTGTTGTTGTTGTTGTTGTTGTTGTTGTTGTTGTTGTTGTTGTTGTTGTTGTTGTTGTTGTTGTTGTTGTTGTTGTTGTTGTTGTTGTTGTTGTTGTTGTTGTTGTTGTTGTTGTTGTTGTTGTTGTTGTTGTTGTTGTTGTTGTTGTTGTTGTTGTTGTTGTTGTTGTTGTTGTTGTTGTTGTTGTTGTTGTTGTTGTTGTTGTTGTTGTTGTTGTTGTTGTTGTTGTTGTTGTTGTTGTTGTTGTTGTTGTTGTTGTTGTTGTTGTTGTTGTTGTTGTTGTTGTTGTTGTTGTTGTTGTTGTTGTTGTTGTCAGGATGGCCTGTGGCCAATAAGAGAAGTTTCTGTTGTTGTTGTAGTTGTTTTTATTTATTTATTTATTTATTCAACATCTCCTGGCCCGTCCGAAGACTGCCAATAAACATGAGAGGTCAGGTGATAGCCAACCACGGCAAGCTAAAAGGGAGAAAAAGAAAGATGCTGTCAGAGAGGGAAAGGAGATAGGGAGAGAAAAAGAAAGGGAGGCACATTAGTAATACATGGGATCACTTCGGATGAGACAGTGTGGAAAGCTGGACTTTGAATTTCCTGATATCCTGGCATGTCTTAATGCTAGTAGGCAGGTTAGACCAAAGGGAGTGTGCTGAGAAGAAAGGGGATTTCAAAAACAGAGAGGAACTAGCTCGGGGCAGTGATAAGGCATTGCGTGTTGGTCTAGTGGTAACAAACCAGTTGTACTTGGCAATATGTTTCGGGACTTGGGCTAGGAAGATTTTTTGCACAAGGATACAAAGATGCTGCTGATGTCGGGCAAGAAGAGGGTGCGTGGAAGCAAGTTTATAAAGACAAAGGGAGGCAAATGTTTGGTCTTTTCGAAACAGAATTTTCAGAAGCAAGCGTTGATGTACTTCCAGTCTGTGGAGTAAAGTCTGAGACAACCCGCACCAAGCTATATCGCAATAGTCAAATATAGGCAAAATGTACGACTTAAAGAACAATTTTCTGCAGTTATCATTCAAGTGTTGGCAGTGGGGTTGTAGCATACCTAAGGACGCACTCGCACGCTTGCACACAGACTGGACTTGTGGAGACCAGGAGGGTTGGCGGTCGAGAATAACGCCCAGGTGCTTGTGCTCGTTAACAACTTTAATAGGTGTACTATTTAGACCAGGAAAATACAGAAGCTGAGTGGGGGGCGAGGGAGAGAAGAACATGGCCTCGGTTTTGGCGAGGTTAGGCTTCAGTTTCCAGGTTTCCATCCATGTTACTGTAGCGTTGACCCCGGACTGCATGGAGGCCGTGAGGTTGTCTGCCGAGCTGTCGGAGCACATCAGAGCAGTGTCGTCAGCAAAAAGACTTACATTTGGTACAAGGGCTGGCAAGTCATTAACGTACAGTAAAAATAGGAGCGGCCCAAGTATGGACCCCTGGGGTACCCCAGACACGACTAGTAATGGGTCTGATAGGGAGGTAGATACTCTGACAGTCTGGTGGCGGCAGGAAAGATAGGATGAGAGCCATTGCAGGGCTGGACCATGTACCAAGAAGACGGACTCTAGCTTTGCAAGCAGACCACGATGCCAGACGGTGTCGAAAGCTTTCGGTTTACTGTTGTTGTTGTTGTTGTTGTTGTTGTTGTTGTTGTTGTTGTTGTTGTTGTTGTTGTTGTTGTTGTTGTTGTTGTTGTTGTTGTTGTTGTTGTTGTTGTTGTTGTTGTTGTTGTTGTTGTTGTTGTTGTTGTTGTTGTTGTTGTTGTTGTTGTTGTTGTTGTTGTTGTTGTTGTTGTTGTTGTTGTTGTTGTTGTTGTTGTTGTTGTTGTTGTTGTTGTTGTTGTTGTTGTTGTTGTTGTTGTTGTTGTTGTTGTTGTTGTTGTTGTTGTTGTTGTTGTTGTTGTTGTTGTTGTTGTTGTTGTTGTTGTTGTTGTTGTTGTTGTTGTTGGTGTTGTTGTTGTTGTTGTTGTTGTTGTTGTTGTTGTTGTTGTTGTTGTTGTTGTTGTTGTTGTTGTTGTTGTTGTTGTTGTTGTTGTTGTTGTTGTTGTTGTTGTTGTTGTTGTTGTTGTTGTTGTTGTTGTTGTTGTTGTTGTTGTTGTTGTTGTTGTTGTTGTTGTTGTTGTTGTTGTTGTTGTTGTTGTTGTTGTTGTTGTTGTTGTTGTTGTTGTTGTTGTTGTTGTTGTTGTTGTTGTTGTTGTTGTTGTTGTTGTTGTTGTTGTTGTTGTTGTTGTTGTTGTTGTTGTTGTTGTTGTTGTTGTTGTTGTTGTTGTTGTTGTTGTTGTTGTTGTTGTTGTTGTTGTTGTTGTTGTTGTTGTTGTTGTTGTTGTTGTTGTTGTTGTTGTTGTTGTTGTTGTTGTTGTTGTTGTTGTTGTTGTTGTTGTTGTTGTTGTTGTTGTTGTTGTTGTTGTTGTTGTTGTTGTTGTTGTTGTTGTTGTTGTTGTTGTTGTTGTTGTTGTTGTTGTTGTTGTTGTTGTTGTTGTTGTTGTTGTTGTTGTTGTTGTTGTTGTTGTTGTTGTTGTTGTTGTTGTTGTTGTTGTTGTTGTTGTTGTTGTTGTTGTTGTTGTTGTTGTTGTTGTTGTTGTTGTTGTTGTTGTTGTTGTTGTTGTTGTTGTTGTTGTTGTTGTTGTTGTTGTTGTTGTTGTTGTTGTTGTTGTTGTTGTTGTTGTTGTTGTTGTTGTTGTTGTTGTTGTTGTTGTTGTTGTTGTTGTTGTTGTTGTTGTTGTTGTTGTTGTTGTTGTTGTTGTTGTTGTTGTTGTTGTTGTTGTTGTTGTTGTTGTTGTTGTTGTTGTTGTTGTTGTTGTTGTTGTTGTTGTTGTTGTTGTTGTTGTTGTTGTTGTTGTTGTTGTTGTTGTTGTTGTTGTTGTTGTTGTTGTTGTTGTTGTTGTTGTTGTTGTTGTTGTTGTTGTTGTTGTTGTTGTTGTTGTTGTTGTTGTTGTTGTTGTTGTTGTTGTTGTTGTTGTTGTTGTTGTTGTTGTTGTTGTTGTTGTTGTCAGGATGGCCTGTGGCCAATAAGAGAAGTTTCTGTTGTTGTTGTAGTTGTTTTTATTTATTTATTTATTTATTCAACATCTCCTGGCCCGTCCGAAGACTGCCAATAAACATGAGAGGTCAGGTGATAGCCAACCACGGCAAGCTAAAAGGGAGAAAAAGAAAGATGCTGTCAGAGAGGGAAAGGAGATAGGGAGAGAAAAAGAAAGGGAGGCACATTAGTAATACATGGGATCACTTCGGATGAGACAGTGTGGAAAGCTGGACTTTGAATTTCCTGATATCCTGGCATGTCTTAATGCTAGTAGGCAGGTTAGACCAAAGGGAGTGTGCTGAGAAGAAAGGGGATTTCAAAAACAGAGAGGAACTAGCTCGGGGCAGTGATAAGGCATTGCGTGTTGGTCTAGTGGTAACAAACCAGTTGTACTTGGCAATATGTTTCGGGACTTGGGCTAGGAAGATTTTTTGCACAAGGATACAAAGATGCTGCTGATGTCGGGCAAGAAGAGGGTGCGTGGAAGCAAGTTTATAAAGACAAAGGGAGGCAAATGTTTGGTCTTTTCGAAACAGAATTTTCAGAAGCAAGCGTTGATGTACTTCCAGTCTGTGGAGTAAAGTCTGAGACAACCCGCACCAAGCTATATCGCAATAGTCAAATATAGGCAAAATGTACGACTTAAAGAACAATTTTCTGCAGTTATCATTCAAGTGTTGGCAGTGGGGTTGTAGCATACCTAAGGACGCACTCGCACGCTTGCACACAGACTGGACTTGTGGAGACCAGGAGGGCTGGCGGTCGAGAATAACGCCCAGGTGCTTGTGCTCGTTAACAACTTTAATAGGTGTACTATTTAGACCAGGAAAATACAGAAGCTGAGTGGGGGGCGAGGGAGAGAAGAACATGGCCTCGGTTTTGGCGAGGTTAGGCTTCAGTTTCCAGGTTTCCATCCATGTTACTGTAGCGTTGACCCCGGACTGCATGGAGGCCGTGAGGTTGTCTGCCGAGCTGTCGGAGCACATCAGAGCAGTGTCGTCAGCAAAAAGACTTACATTTGGTACAAGGGCTGGCAAGTCATTAACGTACAGTAAAAATAGGAGCGGCCCAAGTATGGACCCCTGGGGTACCCCAGACACGACTAGTAATGGGTCTGATAGGGAGGTAGATACTCTGACAGTCTGGTGGCGGCAGGAAAGATAGGATGAGAGCCATTGCAGGGCTGGACCATGTACCAAGAAGACGGACTCTAGCTTTGCAAGCAGACCACGATGCCAGACGGTGTCGAAAGCTTTCGGTTTACTGTTGTTGTTGTTGTTGTTGTTGTTGTTGTTGTTGTTGTTGTTGTTGTTGTTGTTGTTGTTGTTGTTGTTGTTGTTGTTGTTGTTGTTGTTGTTGTTGTTGTTGTTGTTGTTGTTGTTGTTGTTGTTGTTGTTGTTGTTGTTGTTGTTGTTGTTGTTGTTGTTGTTGTTGTTGTTGTTGTTGTTGTTGTTGTTGTTGTTGTTGTTGTTGTTGTTGTTGTTGTTGTTGTTGTTGTTGTTGTTGTTGTTGTTGTTGTTGTTGTTGTTGTTGTTGTTGTTGTTGTTGTTGTTGTTGTTGTTGTTGTTGTTGTTGTTGTTGTTGTTGGTGTTGTTGTTGTTGTTGTTGTTGTTGTTGTTGTTGTTGTTGTTGTTGTTGTTGTTGTTGTTGTTGTTGTTGTTGTTGTTGTTGTTGTTGTTGTTGTTGTTGTTGTTGTTGTTGTTGTTGTTGTTGTTGTTGTTGTTGTTGTTGTTGTTGTTGTTGTTGTTGTTGTTGTTGTTGTTGTTGTTGTTGTTGTTGTTGTTGTTGTTGTTGTTGTTTGTGTTGTTGTTGTTGTTGTTGTTTAGAACACTAACCTACTATTGTTACCGTACAGAATATTCAAGTAGGTCAGTGGCTCAGTGCAGGTATGCAATGAATTAATCATCCTATTCTACTTGTCGTACAAAATGTGTTTTTCTCATAGGACCAACTAACGTGACCTACTAATACCGCCCAAGTCGCTGCTACTTATAAGCGCATAGTGGTATCCCTCATGCAGACGTGTGAGTTGTTGTTGGAGGTGATAGCGTTGTGCACAGCTGCTGGCTTTCAGCGTCTGTTTAGCGGCACTCAATGAGCGATTCCTGCTCACCTGCTACTTTGGGCTTCACGAGGTGTTGGTTGCGCTGTAAACAGAGCGTTATTGTTATCCTGTATCCGTAGTGCTATTTGGATTGCGTGAGCGCTATACAATGTAGTGCGACGTGCTATCTTAATGTCTGTGGTGCAACCTTTGCAACATAGCCAGTAGTTTCGGTTCCAATTGGGTTCGGATGTAGTACTCCAGTCTTGGAACACAATCGTCCTCAGCCTACGCAAGCTGAACTTGTGACGGAATTACCCGAAACACTGTGTAATGAGCAGGGAATGGGGAATTCTTGCAGGTTTTCTTAGTGGAAGGTTCAGTGGACTTCTTGTGTGCTCTTGTTGGCGGTCGTGAGTCAGTCAAGTGTCAAGTTCTGCAGGAGCAAGGAGGCATGAGGGATGGGTTGGTAAGGAGGGATTGTGATGCGTTGGGTGGGGTTTGGGGGAGCAAGGGAGGGAAGGAGGGAGGTAGGAGAGAGATATAGGGAGATTGAGAAAATTAATAAGGAAAGAGGGACAGAGAGAGGCGTAGGGACAGAGAGAGGCGTAGAGAGAAACATCCATTCATTATTCCAGCAAATGTGTGTCGCATTGTGAGTTCAATTGATTTCATAACAGTGATGAAGTATGGAGAGTATCATAATCTACCATTTGAGCCTTTGCATTTATTGTATTGAACAAAGGCACAATTGTGTATAATGTGCCATGCACACGATTGAAGACAGGTTTTTAAGCCATTGCAAGAGTCGCCAAATTGAAAAAAAAACATAGTGCAGTGCTATCTACCATTGGTCTTAAAATGCCACATGGCCTGGTTACGGCAGAAATTTATTCGCCACCCTACTGTGCTGGCGGTGCAAGCTGACTGCTATGATCATGTAGACTAGGCAGTCAGCAGAGATATCAGATATCACTCCAAGGAAAACTACAATACTACTCTAGCCAGAAATACTAAGAGACGCTATAATATAAGCTGTTACAGAGGCGTGGATCGGTGTAACGGGAAGGCACATCCATACGCCTAAAGAAACGTGCGGGATCAAATCGACAAAATTTAATTGATCTGCGACAGTTGTCCTGTCAACCAGATAATCATTGGCAGAACAGCAATGAGTCAAGTCAAGAACACTAAACTAGTTTTGATAGGCCCTGGTGTCCATGATAATCATAATTATGTCACTTGCTTTGGAATCAATAGCCTCGTTGGTCGCTTATCCGCAGGGGGTATTTGCGTCGTGAATTTGCTGCTCTGGGCGTTGTTGTTTGTTGTATTAGGATCTGAGGTGACTGTGTACGTTAGAATGGAGTAGTTGGTCAAGCTTCAGGAACAGCGTCGACGCAGTCACTCACTATTAGAGGAGTGTAAATAAGGTGTGTGACGGGAGCAGATGCTGTGCTGTATTCCAGTGAGCGGGCGGTATTGCAGATAACCAACGTAGCATCATCAGGTTAGGTGTCAACAAGGGATTCCCCGCTGGCAAGGTCGCGACTATGGGGACCAAGACCTTCGTAAGGGTTGCGATGTGCTCGTGTACGCTTAGATAGTAACGTGTGGGGACATTCTTGCGCATCAATACTGGCATTTTCTGTTGTCTCCAGATCAGCATACAGCGAATCTTGGGTTTGTTCACTATTAGCTGGTGCCGTGGACGACTGCACATGGACAAATTCCGACATGGTGCCATCAGTCATGGAAAAGGACTTGGGCGTGGCGTTCGCGGTCATCAAGTCTACCGCGTCAATATAGTAAGGGCCCTCGGACGTGTCAGTTGCTACTTGGCGGCATTGTTCGGGGCGGGCTGGTGCAGACGGAGGTGATGTTGGAGTCTGCAAGCCTACCGCTTCTCTTTTTTCTTGTCGAGAGTGGCCGCGTGCTGAGAGAGATTCGCGCTTCATTCGATACAGAAGTACGAGTAGAATGGAGAGGGTGAGAAGAAGCAAGGAAATATTGAAGCCCATAGTAAGTCCGCTTGATTGCCCTGTCCCGGGAAGTATTATGACTCTATCCACCGCTTCTGTAGCACTTGGTGATCCACGCTTGGATGATCCTGGCGGTGGCGCACTTGCATGTTGTGAAGATCCAGAAACTAAAACTTCCGCTGAGGTTTCACTGGCCGATCTATATTCGAATGTGTTAGTCCGTAGATTAGTAACGGCAGACGATGAAGGTCTTGTGGAGGTGGTCGATGGAGTAGCGCTAGTTGCTACTTGAGGCACTATGGATGTTTTCGTTAGAGGAGAGGTTGTACTGGTCGTAGTAGGCTGAACTGCAGTAGTCGTTGGACACGTGTAGTTAGATGCAGTACCGCAATAGTATTGATAGGTAGTTTTACCAGTTGCTCCCAACGCAGGACAGCTTTGATAGAGCGTCTGGCAGTTGTCACATGTAGCCTGGTTGCACGCATTGGATGCTGCAGAAATACATGTAAGGGCAAAAATTAACAGATTGTGATTGGCAATCGGTGATGGAAACAGGTTTGACACTTTATTTTATCAAAGAACACACCTTCGACATTTCAATCCTAAGGACAGACCATGAGAGCACCATTATCCTGTCCGCTATGGTCGAACAGATTCGCTTTTGTCTGAGGGACATTCGATTCAAGGAATCTAAACGCTATAGTAATCAGCTAATCTGACCACCCTTATTATAACGAAATACATCGGTTTACAGTCACAGCTCCATTTGCTAAAGTAATCTCGTTGTTGTTGTTGTTGTTGTTGTTGTTGTTGTTTTTTATTTGAATTCGCAATACCAAACGGGCAATAAGCCCAATTACATGGAAGCGAATAAAAGAATGCTAAGAATGAGGCATTGGAGTGGATATAATTTCAAGTGGAAATACTGATCCCGGGACGTACTACAAATAGGTACAATGAAAATCTCAAAAGGCCATGGTACTGTCGTTTACCATGCTGGAAGCAGCTAGGAAAAACAACAAGAAAGACGTTTTATCTCATGTATTCAGACAGAGCTAACAGGAGAAGACCGTTCGCTATATGCCTATACATACTGTCCGTGTGTGTGTGTGGGGGGGGGGGGGCATATCACTGTTTCTTTTCTTTTTTTATGGCCTGAGAGTGTACGGGTGAACGGCTGCTGCGAAATCGGCCACGGCTTTGCAGGAACGTACACTGGCTGGCAGAGTGTTCCACAGCGCAGGTCCACGGAAGAATGGTCGGCGAGTGCCTGTACTCGTCCTGGCCAGCGGGAGAATGGGCCCGGCGTTGGCTTGATGTCGGGTCGGGGCCGTGGTTGCGGGCGTCAGCTGCTTTGAAAGCGCTGTACTACATTGGCCGTTCAGGCCGCGCCAGATGAGATCGAGGAGGGGGTAATCTCTCTCGCATTCTAGTATTGCTCAGCACAGCGGTCTAGGATGGCAACTGTCTACAGTTTAACCTGATATGTGAGAGTTGCTGGTAGTTCAAGAATGCCTGCCACATGTACTAATCACTCCTTGCCACTGTTCGGGGAAGTAAATGAGTAGAGAGTTCGGGAATGAATAGCACTTACCACGGATGGTCATCGTGACAGGAGGCTCCAGTGCAGCACCATAGGAAAACTTCTGTAAGACATCTGGTGTGCTACCTTGCAGCATTACCCAGGCGACCTCCGGCAAGGTAGCTTTTGAATTCAACTGGCATCCGACTTGCAGAGTCATTCCAAT
This sequence comes from Sycon ciliatum, assembly GCF_964019385.1. Classification (NCBI taxonomy): domain Eukaryota; kingdom Metazoa; phylum Porifera; class Calcarea; order Leucosolenida; family Sycettidae; genus Sycon; species Sycon ciliatum. The sequence goes on from NC_088645.1 coordinate 11,399,289, forward strand.
GATAAAAGCTTCTGTCACTCTGCTGTTATGAGATGCGTAGTGATCAAGGCTCACCCCAGTCCATGTTGCAATACCCGTTATATGTGTGGTAGGTGGAATGTGTTCAGAGGCAATCTGATACTTTCCCCCATGGAATTCCTTCAATAGCACTAACGTTGCGTTGCAGGATTGTCCAATCTCTTCTGCAGTAAGGTCAATCTGGACAAATGAACAGCTGCTGTAGAAGGATATGTTCGGGAAAGGAATAATTGTCCGCGGTTGGAGAATTGGTCCAGCACCAGACGTACTTTCCAGCTTCATATGATTGTCAATGGTCAGATTTCCTGGACTTTGTGACAATGTGCATGGTGCTGAGACTGCAAGGGGGAGACAGACAGGTAGTAACATTCCCATGTAAAATACACACACCGGTATGAACAAACCTTCACATAGGTGTTGTTCGTGGTTGAAGAATGTTGTCTAACATCAGGCGCACTTGTCATTTTTAAAATGATTATCAATGGTCAAATTTGCTCGACTTTGTAATGATGTGCACGCTGACGAGACTGCAATATGGCATTTATCCATATTGCAGTCTCGCCTAAGACAAGTTGAAACATTCCCACACAAACAAACCAAGCGAACAGACACACATGCTCATTATCTACCCAGATGAACACGCTCGCTCGAGCACTCCGACACCCCTCCCACCTTTCAATACACACACACACACACACGCACACACGCACACACACACACACACACACACAGAAAATGTAATATGCACTTGCTCAGTGCTGGAAAGTATAAAAGCAGGCAGGCAGATGCTATTTTACTCAAACTCCGAAGTATGCGTTTTGAAGTGTTCGGTATCCAGAAAAAACATTAGCCACAACATCTATAATAAGTGACCATCAGTGTACGTGTGCATTCCGCTATGTGCTCTCCGCCTGCACATTCAGCTTGTATATCATTTGTATACCACTCTAAGTTTAAAACGCCCTCAATATTTCGGCTTTTTTATTGAACATGTTATGTATTGGGGCTCCTCTTGTGCTGGTTTGTACGTGAAGTTAGTGGGTTAAAGTGAGGGCTGCGTCCAACCAGTCGCCGTGGATTCACAGGAAGCGTGAGTTTCGAAGTCTGATAAAACATAATCATGTGAACGGTCGCTGTTTGGATGTCGACTGCGCCAACTGTTGGCCATGAGTGAGGAGAGTTCTTGGTTCGAGTCCAGCGGGTGAGAGTCAATTGTTTCGCCACACCTTTCTAGTTTGCAACTTTCCCGCTAACTAATGAACAGGTCCGTTTTTTTCGTATTTGGCAGTGCTGTAACTCGGGATGCTCTATGCGGATAGCAGTGTTTACTGTTGCAGGGTAGTGCTGCAAATAGTGGCATCACTTATCAGTTATCACAATGGCACAGCAAAATGTAGTGCGTTGAAGAAAACTAGTAAACTGTTTTATAGTGATCCTGACATTAGCGGGGTGGTCTCATCTACAAACTTGTAGAATCTTACCTGTTGCTCCACTGTGTGTTGGTACCACTACGAACACACCAACGGTAAACACCACTATCAGCAGTCCGCTGTGCATTGTCACCACTAGCTGGTATCGTTGTTCCTGCAAGTGTATCTATCTTTCAAGACGACGTGATCGGATAGGAAATGTGTTAAGCGGCAGTGGAAAAAAAACGCATGAGAAACTCCACTTGAACTGGAATCTTTTGTTGCTGAGCAATTTGTTCCTAAAGCTCTACTGCGTGATAATCGCGATCTAAGTGAAGTTTTGAAGGGAAATGATGCCCCAGTGTAATGAATCTTGCAGGTCTGATGAAGCATTGCTGACTACTCTACCAGCGACCTGCTCTCCGGTTTGTGTTCTAAGATAGTCTGTAGTGCGGTGTGCAGTGTGCAGTGTGCTGACTGTTCGGCTCGGCCTTTACTCTCCAAGTCACTTGCTGCATTCGGCAGCAAACAGGCCACTGCTACCGGATGATTTCATTCGTACGTATAAATCAACGTAGAAGTACAGCCACTAGCGGTAGTTATTGATGCTTCCAGAGGATGTTCAACATCTTGTTGTTGCTGCTGTTGTGGCTGGTTTTGATTTTGTTGTTGCTGTTGTTTGAAATCTTGAAATCTTTTATTCTCAGGATGGCCTGTGGCCAATAAGAGAAACTGTTGTTGTTGTTGTTGTTGTTGTTGTTGTTGTTGTTGTTGTTGTTGTTGTTGTTGTTGTTGTTGTTGTTGTTGTTGTTGTTGTTGTTGTTGTTGTTGTTGTTGTTGTTGTTGTTGTTGTTGTTGTTGTTGTTGTTGTTGTTGTTGTTGTTGTTGTTGTTGTTGTTGTTGTTGTTGTTGTTGTTGTTGTTGTTGTTGTTGTTGTTGTTGTTGTTGTTGTTGTTGTTGTTGTTGTTGTTGTTGTTGTTGTTGTTGTTGTTGTTGTTGTTGTTGTTGTTGTTGTTGTTGTTGTTGTTGTTGTTGTTGTTGTTGTTGTTGTTGTTGTTGTTGTTGTTGTTGTTGTTGTTGTTGTTGTTGTTGTTGTTGTTGTTGTTGTTGTTGTTGTTGTTGTTGTTGTTGTTGTTGTTGTTGTTGTTGTTGTTGTTGTTGTTGTTGTTGTTGTTGTTGTTGTTGTTGTTGTTGTTGTTGTTGTTGTTGTTGTTGTTGTTGTTGTTGTTGTTGTTGTTGTTGTTGTTGTTGTTGTTGTTGTTGTTGTTGTTGTTGTTGTTGTTGTTGTTGTTGTTGTTGTTGTTGTTGTTGTTGTTGTTGTTGTTGTTGTTGTTGTTGTTGTTGTTGTTGTTGTTGTTGTTGTTGTTGTTGTTGTTGTTGTTGTTGTTGTTGTTGTTGTTGTTGTTGTTGTTGTTGTTGTTGTTGTTGTTGTTGTTGTTGTTGTTGTTGTTGTTGTTGTTGTTGTTGTTGTTGTTGTTGTTGTTGTTGTTGTTGTTGTTGTTGTTGTTGTTGTTTTATTTTGAAACCCTAACCGACTATTGTTATCTTACAGAATATTCAAGGAGGTCAGTTACTCAGTACAGGTAACGAGGTCAGTGACTCAGTGCAGGTATGCAATGAATTAATCATCCTATGCTACTTGTCGTACAGAATGTGTTTTTCTCATAGGACCCACTAACGTGACCTACTAATACCGCCGAAGTCGCTGCTACTTCTTAGGGCGCGCTCACACTGCGACCAAAACCAGCGTCTATGCGGCCATGCGGCCAAGTTGCATGGCAACGGCATGAACATGACGAAAACGTCGCGGCCACGTTTCAAATCGTAACCGCGACCTCCGGAGGGGGTGCCACGACTTGGCGGCAACATGATCGTAGACGTGAAGCGTATTTGTGTACAACCTGGCCTGAAGTATGTGCAATTTCTCAAATTCCGGTGTGTTGATTCATGAAAATCGGCGGTTGTCGATGTCACCTCGACATTTGCACATTTTTAAAATTTTGTAGTTGTGGTCCTGCACGCACGCACCGCCATATATGCATTCTTTGCCCTTTTTGGACGATGTCGATTTTGTTTTTGTTTTTGTAGTTGCTTCGTTGTGATCGGGTCAGTGACCAATTTCTACAGTGTACTCGTTCAATACGATGGCAGCTTGGTCTGGCTTTTCGGTTTCGGAAATTATCTTTCTCTACTTTTCTGCGATGTTGGAATGCCATACCTCAAGACATTTCAGTTACATATCATCGGAAAATACAGTTCTCATCTCGGCAACAGACGAAAGAAACCACTACCGGAATTTCCACTGCACTGGCACTTGCTCTGACCACGAGGTCAGGAAAGCGAAAGCGCTTGGATATCAGCGGCAGTCCCTCAAGAGTCCAAACCTACCTGATTGTATGAATTATTTTCGTCGACTTCAAGAATACGAGCCACGAGGCACTTCCTCCAACATGCAACATGCGGAAAATAACATCCAAAACGGGCCACAACTTTATTAGGAAACGCACGAACTCTTTTGGATACGAACTGCAATTCGTAAAGTTTGTGTCACAAGTTCACGTCTACGCGTGTACGAGGCCTAGTGTGAGCACGACTGCCACGTTTCTGCGTTTTGCTGACGCATGGACGCGTGCTGATGATCGCAGTGTGAGCGCGCCCTAAGCGCATAGTGGTATCCCTCACGCAGACGTGTGAGTTGTTGTTGGAGGTGATAGCGTTGTGCACAGCTCTGGCTTTCAGCGTCTGTTTAGCGCCAATCAATGAGCTATTCCTGCTCAAGCTGCTACTTTTGGCTTCACGAGGTGTTGGTTGCGCTGTAAACAGAGCGTAATTGTTAGCCTCTATCCCTAGTGCTATTTGGGTTGCGTGAGCGCTATACAATGTAGTGCGACGTGCTGTGATGTCTGTTGGGCCACCTTTGCAACATAGCCAGTAGTTTCGGTTCCAATTGGGTGCGGATGTAGCACTACAGTCTTGGAACACAATCGTCCTCAGCCTACGCAAGCTCAACTGGTGACGGAATTACCCCTTACATTGTGTAATGAGCAGGGAATGGGGAATTCTTGCAGCTTTTCTTAGTGGAAGGTTCGGTGGACTTCTTGTGTGCTCTTGTTGGCGGTCGTGAGTCAGTCAAGTGTCAAGTTCTGCAGGAGCAAGGAGGCATGAGGGATGGGTTGGTATGGAGGGATTGTGATGGGTTGTGTGGGGTTTGGAGGAGCAAGGGAGGGAAGGAGGGGGGTAGGAGAGAGATATAGAGGGATTGAGAAAGAGAGGAAAGATGGACAGAGAGAGACTTAGAGAGAAACATCCAGTCATTATTCCAGCACATGTGTGTCGCATTGTGAGTTCAATTGATTTCATAACAGTGATGAAGTATGGAGAGTATCATAATCTAAAATTTGAGCCTTTGCATTAATTGTACTGAACAATGGCACAATTGTGTATAATGTGCCATGCACACGATTGAAGACAGGTTTGAAGTCACTGCAAGAGTCGCAAAATTGAAAGAACATAGTGCAGTGCTATTTACCATTGGTCTTAAAATGCCATATGGCCTGCCTACGGCAGAAATGTATTCGCCACCCTACTGTGCTGGCGGTGCAAGCTGGCTGCCCTGATCATGTAGACTAGGCAGTCAGCAGAGATATCAGATATCACTCCAATCAAAACTACAATACAACTCTAGCCAGGAATACTAAGAGAAGCTATAATGTAAGCTGTTACAGAGGCGTGGATCGGTGTAACGGGAAGGCACATCCGTACGCCTAAAGAAACGTGCGGGATCCAATTGACAAAATTTAATTGATCTGCCACAGTTGTCCAGACAACCAGATAATCATTGGCAGAACAGCAATGAGTCAAGTGAACAACACTAAACTAGTTTGAATAGGCACTGGTGTCCATGATAATCATAATAAAAGATAGGAAGGCATTGGAAAGAGGAGACGATTCGGAGTAGGCCTTTGTAACCCGAGGCGTGGTTGATGGTGAGACTGTAGCCGCAGCAACTGTGTCGGAGGTAGTCCGTAGATTAGTAACGGCAGACGATGAAGGTCTTGTGGAGGTGGTCGATGGAGTAGGGCTAGAAGTTGCTTGAGGTACTATGGCTGTTTTCGTTAGAGGAGAGGTTGTACTGCGCGTAGCAGGGTGAACTGCAGTAGTGGTTGGACAAAAAAATCATAATTATATCACTTGCTTTGGAATCAATAGCCTCGTTGGTCGCTTATCCGCAGGGGTATTTGCGTCGTGAATTTGCTGCTCTGGGCGTTGTTGTTTGTTGTATTAGGATCTGAGGTGACTGGGCACGTTATAATTGAGTAGTTGGTCAAGCTTCAGGAACAGCGTCGACGCAGTCACTCACTAGTACAGGAGTGTAAATAACGTGTGTGACGGGAGCAGACGCTGTGCTGTACTCCAGTGAGCGGGCGGTATTGCCGATAACCAACGTATCATCATCAGGCTTGGCGTCAACACGGGATTCCCCGCTGGCAAGGTCACGGCTATGGGAACGAAGACCTTCGTAAGGGTTGCGATGTGCTCGTGTACGCTTAGATAGTAGCGTGTAGTGACGTTCTTGCGCATCAACACTGGAATTTTCAGTTGTCTCCAGATCAGCATACAGCGAATCTTGGGTTTGTTCACTATTATTAGCTGGTGCCGTGGACGACTGCACATGGACAAATTCCGACATTCTGCCATTAGTCATGGAACAGGACTTGGGCGTGACGTTCGCGCTCATCGAGTCTACAGCGTCAATATAGTATGGACCCTCGGACGTGTCAGTTGCTACTTGGCGGCATTGTTCGGGGCGGGCTGTAGCAGGCGGAGGTGGTGTTGGAGTCGGCAAGCCTACCGCTTCTCTTTTTTCTTGTCGAGAGTGGCCGCGTGCTGAGAGAGATTCGCGCTTCATTCGATACAGAAGTACGAGTAGAATGGAGAGGGTGAGAAGAAGCAAGGGAATATTGAAGCCCATAGTAAGTCCGCTTGATTGCCCTGTCCCGGGAAGCATTATGACCCTATCCACCGCTTCTGTAGGACTTGGTGATCCACGCTTGGATGATCCTGGCGGTGGCGAACTTGCATGTTGTGAAGATCCAGAAACTAAAACTTCCGTTGAGGTTGAGGTTGGACACGTGTAGTTAGATGCAGTACCACAATAGTATTGATAGCGATTTTTACCAGTAGCTCCTAATGCAGGACAGCTTTGATAGAGTGTTTGGCAGTTGTCACATGTAGCCTGGTTGCACGCACTGGATGCTGCAGAAATACATGTAAGGGAAAAAATTGTCGGATTATGATGAGAAATCCGTGATGGAAACAGATTTGACACTTTACTAAATGTTTGACAAAGAACACATCTTCAAAATTGCAATCCTCAAGACAGATCACGAGGTCACCTTTATTCTGGCCGCCATCGTGAAACAGATCCGCTTTTGACTTCGGTGCATCCGAGTCAAGGAATCTAAACGCCATAGTAATCAGCTAATTTGACCACCCTTATTAGAACGAAATACATTGTGGCCTTTGTCACTGCTGCATTTGCTAAAGTATTCTCTCTAGCATTTTACTATTGCTCGGCTTAGAGGTCTAAGATGGGAACCGAGTACAATTTTACATGATTTGTGACAGTTGCTAGTGTAGCGTTCAAGCATGCCTGATAAATGTACTAATCACACCTTGCCACTGTTCGGGGAAGTAAATGAGTAGAGAGTACGGGAATGAACGGCACTTACCACGGATGGTCATCGTGACAGGAGGCTCCAGCGCAGCACCATAGGAAAACTTCTGTAAGACATCTGGTGTACTGCCTTGCAGCATTACCCAGGCGACTTGCGGCCAGATAGCTTTTAAATTCAACTGGCATCCGGTTTGCAGAGTCATTCCAATGATAAAAGCTTCTGTCGCACTGCTGTTATGAGATACGTAGTGGTCAAGGCCCACCCCGGTCCATGTAGCAGAACCCATCTTGTGTGTACTAGGTGGAATGCGTTCAGAGGCAATCTGATACTTTCCCCCAGGGAATTCCTTCAATAGCACCAACATCGGATTGCACGACGTTTGAGCCACATCTGCAGTAATATCGATCTTGACAAATGGACAGCTGCTGTAGAAGGATATGTTCGGGAAAGGAATAATTGTCAGCGGTTGGAGAATTGGTCCCACACCAGGCGCACTTTCCAGCTTCATATGATTTGCAATGGTCAGGTTTCCTGGACTTTGTGACAATGTGCATGGTGCTGAGACTGCAAGGGGGAGACAGACAGGTAGTAACATTCCCACGTAAAATACACACACGCATATGAACAAACTTTCACATAGACGTTGTTCTTGGTTGGAAAATTAGAGAGGTTAAGATGCACGTTATTTCCGACGTGACGCGCAATTTCACGTCAAATTTAGCGTAAAACTCCAAATTTCGACGTGAGCAGCAGGTCACTCGCGTTGATTTTTCGACGTGCGAGCAAATAACGCGAGCTGAAGTTTCACGTCACGTCGGAAATAACGTGCATCTTAACCTCTCTAATGTTCAAGCACCAGGCGCACTTGTCAGCTTTATTATGGTTATGAATGATCAAATTAATTATTTCCTCGACTTTGTGATGATTTGCACGCTGAGGATACTGCAATATGGATATAAACACGTTGAAGCATTCCCACACCAGCAAACCAAGCGGACAGACACACATGCTCATTTTTTACCCAGATGAACACGCTCGCTCAAGCACTCCTACAAATACCACCCCCCCCCCCCCCCCACCACACACACACACACACACACACACAAAAAGTAACGAGAGAGCTTGGAAGCTCAGGGCCCTACGCTTTGCTTTTTTGCCTTGATGACCTAGACAAAAAAAGCATGGGGATGTTATAAATTCTTATAAGTTTCTACTTTTTGTTTTTCGACATAACCTGGGATTCGAACCCGCACTATCGCCCTGCATGCATCCCTCGATACACTTCGCATTATAGCAATAAAAACTGCTTGATGGCAGTTTTCTAAAAAAGTTATTGTGTTCTAGACCATGGACCCCGTCTAAAAAGTAAGAAATTAACGAAATTTTGATAGCCGAAAATTAAAATTTCACACAAAACCTCACAATAATCACAACACTTGAAGATCTAATAGTACGGCTTTCAACACTTGTTTATTCCGACACTTGTACTTGTGCAAGTACATGTACTGCGCCAACATGCTTGCATATGAAAGAGGACCACGAGGGGAAAAGGTCGTCTCGCATCCTGTGTGTGATTATTGTGAGGTTTTGTGTGAAATTTTAATTTTCGGCTATCACATTTCGTTAATTTCTTACTTTTTAGACGGGGTCCATGGTCTAGAACACAATAACTTTTTTTAGAAAACTGCCATAAAGCAGTTTTTATTGCTATAATTTCTTTTGTTTTTTTTGGCTAAAGGATATAATTGTGTAACCAATGGAATGCCCTAATGATGGCCTACATGTAGCGCCTCTGCATGTTATTATATATATTATTACCGTATTTTACTAGGGTGTTTCCCACAGACCTATGGTCTTCTTACGGGAGCCCCTATGTGTATCATATCAAATTCAATACCGTATTATACGCATTGATGTGCAAGCCTTTTCTTGCAGAAAATGGAACTAGTCTTGCATACATGTATTCATGTTCTTCTGCAGGGGAATCATAGGTAGTGGCAGTGATACTTTTTTTATACGCAAGTCATTCTATGGATGTTGCAGAATTTCATGACTGTCATAAAATTGTCTTGTCTTTCAGAAAATTCAGATGTCCACACCCTAAATCACATTTACTGGAGAATTGTAACCAGGTGTGTGCCGCAGATGTTTTTGTTGATTCTGTGTTTATAATTGTAGTCATGGGTTGTCGCAAGAGTACATGAAAACCAGAGTGTGCAGCTCGGATGGGTGGCTGTCACGGCGAAATTCCGTGATTACATCATTTTAGTGATGTAGTGCGTACAAGCAGGATTCAAGCAGGTCTCTTTCTGCACAACTGCAGCTCAGTTGTACGCACTACGCCATTTCCCGCCTCGGATCTGGGCCAAATATGATGTAATTACGGAATTTCGCCGTGACAGACACCCATAGCAGAAAAGGCCCCAAGCTGCACACTCTGGTTTTCATGTACTCTTGGTTGTCGTGATAAGGTCATCCGGCATCATATTGTAGTGAAATCGTAATCCGGTTGATGTCGATAAAACTTTTGGAAGCAGTTCAGTGACTTCAAAGTGTCCACGATTGTCTAAAACAACACAGCAAAGGAGGAACAATAAACATGCATTAAAATGTAAACAAATACATCGCTGAGTCCAACACCTCGTTCCAACAACTACACTGATCCTGAGGATATAAGGGGCAAGGATATATGGTTTTAGGTACTGAGAGATAAACAAGGCACTCCATAGGAGTATGAATGATATCCAGTCAAACCTCTTTAGGACGAACATCAAGGGACCGATGTCCTTTGCTCTGTGAGTTTGTGTTAACCCTATTTTATAACGAGTGAATACAATTATTTCTCCAATAGAGACACGAATAGATTTCTTCTACAGCGAAAGATTCTAAGCCAGACCAAACCATTGACTCGTCTTTTATGAAACAAATGAGTCACTGAACCTTTCTTTAGCAACATGACGGCAACTGAAACAACAACAGAGAAAATACGATACATGTATAGCACATTCTTGCAGGTACTACAAACAGATTGCAGATCGTAATTCTTGCTCTACCGGCACGCAACTTTATTTGGGGCAGTGCAATCTCGGCGCTACTCACAAATCAAACAGCCCAGACTCGAGTAAACAAATCCAATCGTACGAGATTTTCACGAGACAAGACTGCACCCATTGGCTTGTTTCGTATGAAGCAAACAAGTCACTGAATGCATGAACCTCTCCATAATGCAGATTTTCCCTGATATGCGAATTTATTTTGCATACTAGTACTCGGCCAATGCGTCTTTGAACCTTTCCCTCCAGATTGGGAACTGCCAACGATGCTATGCCACTGCAAAATTCAGATTCTACCCTATGATCGGAGCACGGAATGCCGGAAGCAATCATGACCAGCGCCTTACTTGTAACGTACCAATGTACAATGAACATGAGTATTTCGACAACACATCTATTTAAAGCCTCAGCAGCAACATAAGCCTTAGCAGCAACATGCAACATAAGCCTTACCGTCAAGAAGGTGAACTCGCGTTCTTCGCACACTGTTGGCAAGGGCAAAGAGAAACGAATGAATCTAAATCCGAATAAAATCAGCACACGTTTCCGTAAATGAAAGGGTGAGCATAAGCAAATGAATCGAAGGAAGCTGGTCAACTCAGAGATCACCTGTCATTGAGTATTCCGTAAAAGTAGGCCTCGACAGCAGAAAAGCTAACTTTAGAAAAGAGATCCTGTCAGCTTTTCCATTATTAATTTTATTGTATTCCACCTAAAATCAGCACACCTTTCGTAAATGAAAGAGTCAACACAAGCAAATAAATCAAAGGGAACTGGTCAACTCACCTGTCATTGAGTAATATTCCGTGAAAAGAGGTCTCAGCAGAGCCGAAGCGAAATAAGCCAGGACACGAAATATCCGAAACAGCTCATGCAAGAAGCAGTTCCAAAGAAGGAAGTTCCTCGCGCATGCACATCCGAAAACGGACTGCACTGCATGCAACACAATGTCTGCCGTGCACGTGCACAGCACGCGGCTACCACGCGTTAGTAGATCTAATACCGAGCACCTTACGTAGAAACAAGAGTCCATAACCCCCCAGAGTGTGCAACTCGTGATCCTTCTCAGCACAAATCAGTGCCGCAACGAAATCCAAACTTCATACGTCATGTAGTGAGTAGCTATGACGAAATGGGAAGTTTGGCCCGGACCTACTTCGCCCGTTTGCCCAATTTGGGGCCTTTCTTTACGAATCCACGGCCAGGTATACGTACGTAACACGCCTGGAAAGGCTCCAGTACACAAAGAATTATTTTAGAGTTGTCGAACAGTTTTCTCCTTTGAGTGTCTCTCCGATAAGAGAAGAACAATGGCCACTGTTGAACCTAAAGCAAAGCGCTCCCCATTGTCGCCGGAGTGCAGAGTCTCTGGGGACGATATTCGTCAGTTTTTGCTCGATCTGGGCTCCTCATTTTCTTCTCTCGATTGTCGAATGTGGGAAATTGTTAATTCTTCCAGCACCTGGATAGAGATTTCGATCGGGTCTTCATGCCGTGTGCCAAGAGCTATTTCCATCAAATCTTGTAAATCTATATCCATGCCTATTCTTGCTATCCCGGAGTCACGAACTCTCCCAATGCAAGCTTTTCAGACAACGAGCAGAGAAACTCTCTTCAAATAAAAAAATTCTGTGACTGTGAAATCAAAGCCGTTCTGCTGACACTGCATAGCCCGTGGAGCAAACGTTTTACGTGCTTCAAAGCAACCTTCAACTTGGAACCCCCGCCGGATGTACCAGATATGCACATGGCCCCATCCGCCCATGCTTGCCCGGGGACCGGATGACGCAATGTTTGGATTTCGTTGCGCCAGACCCCAACCTGGAGTTGCACACTCTGGGGGGTTATGGACTCTTGGTAGAAACTTACGTAGCCTAAGTGAAGTACCGAGCACCTTACGTAGAAACTTACATAGCATAGCGGTGTCGTTTTTTCTGCCATGTGAACACAATAATTGAAAAGCTGACAGGATCGCTTTTCTAAATACATACTAATTCTTCCAAGTTGCTTCACGTTATGATCTTGTATTTGAATGCCCTATTTGAATATGCATTGTGGCCAGCCGTCTTTGAATGTACGGTACGGTGCGGGATAGGTACGGGACAGGTACGGGACAGGTGCGGTCGAGTGTAATACGACACCATCTACTGCCTTGATGACGGCAAAAAAAGAAAAGGGAAGTTATAAAATTTTCAATTCTCCTATTTTTTTAGGCATTACCTGGGATTCGAACCCGTACTATTGCCCCACATGCATTCCCCCATACACTTCGCATTCATACTCTTTCTTCCAAGTTGCTTCACGTTATGATCTTGCGTTCGAAAGCCCTACAAGTATTTGAATATTGCGGCCAGCTGTATGTGGCCAGCTGTGTTTGATGGTACGGTACGGTACGGGACAGATACGTGATAGCGCCAGGCGTGACACAAACACACAAACACACAAACAAACAAACACCAAATTAAAGCTGTGTGGACCCTGGCTAGCGCCAGACGTTACTGAAGTAACGTCTTCTGCATAGCTACGGGAATAATTATGCACTTGCTCAGTGCTGGGAAGTAGAAAAGTAGGCAGGTTCAGGTGCTAATCTAGCTCAGAAGTATGCGTAGTGAAGCGTTCGATACCAAGAAGAAACATTAGCCACAAAGTCTATAATAAATGACCATCACTGCATCAGTGTTAGACAGCATCCCGCAATGTGCTCTCCGCACACCAACTCAGCCTGTAAATCACTAAGTTAGATAGCGAAACAACTTCGTCGATAAATAAATATTGGAAAACCTCTGTCCGACATTGAAAATGTGGGTGATTTGACACTTTCCACATATTCTTTTCTTTAATTCCTCGAAGAGACCCCAACGGATCAATTCTCCTGGTTCTAATGGGCTGTACCTCGACACGCTCAGCGGGGATGTCATTCGGCTGCAGCAGGACTGGTTTGCAACATTGATGATCACATTACAAACATTGATACGCAGTACACTTAGCACCCTTGTAATTTAGCCATGTTTGTGCATGGTGAGGGCAAATCTACACACACTTGTATCATCTTACCTGCTGCTCCACTGTGCGATGCTATCACTCCGAAAATACCTACGATGAATACCACTGTCTGCATTCTGCATTTCATTTTAGCCACGTGCAGGCGACAGGCCCCGTGCCAATGAACTTATCACTCAAGAGTCTTTGAAAGATAGGAAATTTCACGGCCTAGAAGCTGACTGGAGAATGTACCGTGATAACTACCGTCGTGGCTTTCTCTATCCAAAGCAAAATTTTAGTTCGAGATCCTATCAACAAAACTTACAGTTCACACTGTATTGCAGTTGTGATCGCATGTGTGGACTGGTGCTTAGCCAGAACACAATAAACATGACAACATGGAGGGAGAACGATAGAAGACACGCATTGCCACACCGAGTCTCTCGGTAAATCGAGATCATTAGCCAAGTGATGGCTGGGAACAGGCTGGCTGAACGTAAAAAAGAATGTGAAGCGAGAGCATGCGGAGAGCAATAGTGCAACCGGGAGCAGGTTAGAGTTCGACAAGCCTGCATGACTGAGAGCTACACAGTAGCAGGTCTGGCACTATAGCAGGACATTGCTCACAACGCTCAAGCTGGCGGCCGTAGGTGCTAGATATTATTGCGCTCTAGTGTAGAAGGATATGAAACTCGAATGATGAGATGAGACGTGCGTGTCTGGCAAGGACTTGCTCACTACTCTACCGGTGATTTGGTAATAGTTAGCTTATGTGTTCCGAAAAGGCTAAAATGTGGTCAATGAACACGGTACATTGCCAAGTGTTCCGCTGAACATTTCCTCTACACCACTACATTCGAACGCAAACAGGACAAGGATACCGGATCATTCCATTGTTGCCGTGAACCACATGAAGCACGAAGCAAAAAGAGTAGAGCCTCAACTTCCATAGAATGTTTTTTCCAGTCAATGATGATAAAAAGCGGACAATGGAGGAACTTGTGGCGTGAATTGTTTTTCAACGTCTAAAAGTAAAAGGCTACACGCCGCGCCGGCAAGGGGGTCGGATTTCAGTTGCTAGCACTGTAGGAGCAGCAATTTCATAAGGCTACTGAAGTACCTAAGTTATGTTCAACTGATATGGGGTGAATTTCCCGAAACTCTTTAAGTTGAGCAGGGAGTGGCGCTTTCTTGTAGGTTTGCTGAGTGGAAGAAGCAACGGGCTTCTCGTGGTTTCCAGACGCAGTCGCGAGTCTGTCAAGTGTCAATTTAGTCGGCAGGAAGCGACAGATGCGAGGTTTGAAGCATAGCCTTTTCTCTCCAAAAGACCAGTAGCAGTTACTCCAGTTTTTCCTGGGTTTGCACTTCTTGCGTCCTGCTGCCAAACCCTTCCTATGAGAATCAGGGCGCATAAAACTGTTAACATCAGTATCGGAAGGGTTGCAGAGCACAGGACTTGTCGGTCCATATGCTTGGCAGCGTGGATTGTTCATTCGAAAATCCGTTTTTTGCAGGGAGGCTTAGAATTTTGTTAGAGTATGTACATATCAGAACTAAGGGTGTTCAGTGGAAACCGGCACAACTCAAACTCGAGATGCTATCCATTCCACACTTCGAAACATAATTCTTATTCTTTCTTTATTATTCGGTCAGTATAGTGCAATGTTTTCGCATGAGCTGATTGTTTAGTAACTGGTAGTGTTAGTGGTCAGTATTTCGTCACTTTTACATGTAGTTCCTTGGTCCTTTTTCTTTTGGATAAATTATTCTGCACACTTTTGTGAGAAATCACACCTTGATATTTTAGTGCTGTCGTTGTGTCCTGCTACCCTACCTTGATTGCTATACTATATCTTCTTATTTTGTTCTTTAGTACAACGGTGATTCCTGAAGAGTGTTGTACGAAAACTTGTTCAAATCATCTCTTTTCCATCGCTTTTTCTTCTTACATGTTTTTTCCTTACCCTTTAGATTGTTTTTGCATCGTCTCCATCACTTTAATACATAATGATTGTTTAAAAGTAATCCAAATGTCACTTCAGCTCGTCCTACTTTTTGCCATAATTATTATAAATTATGTGAAGGAGCTTCCTGCTCCAAATGTAGGAGCTTTCTCGTCCTGTCAACAAACTTGAAATTTGACCTTTCTACTAACTCAGATGGTTAGCCAAGGAAAAAATTGTAACATGGAAATTGTGGGAACAAGTTATGCGATCGAGTCCACCAATTAAACCAGATTTTGACCTTTTTCCGAGCATTTTTCAGTGTGTTTCTTCAGAATTCCCAAACTCCATTGCAGCGTATTTCTTGCACTTGAAAATACCGCCATTCCGGCAACAGGCTCTCAGCTGCACCAAAGAGATAAATAAATAACTTTGCAAAGTTATTTATTTATCTATTTGGTGTAACTGAGAGCCTGTTGCCGGAATGGCGGTATTTTCAAGTACATGTGTAGGACATGTACCCTAAAAATATTCCAAAAAAATGTAGGTAGCCCTACCTTACCACTTGTGTCGTAATCTAGACATAAAACCTCTTTTACGGGCGAACAAAACACAATCTGCCATGATGGTCTGGAGAATGGAACACAACTCACATACTGCAAACAATTGCATGAAAGGTAGAATGCTGTAAGGAATGAGGACCCCACTCAAATACAGCAGAATTATGTGAAGTGAGTACTGAGATGAAAGGAGAAAGGCATACTCTAATAGAAAGAAAATACACTATGAGAAGTGACATATTATGTCAACGTTGTACGAGTCCTACACCTATCACTTGTGTACTAGCATTGAAATTATTATTATTATGCGCTTGTTCGCGTTGACATCACCAAGCAAGCTTGGCTAGTCTTCGCATAAGCCAAATGAACAAAAGAAATGAGGAACAAGCGAGGCCAGTGAACACACGCGTGCAACTGCAGAATAGTCAAAAGGAATATACATGTAATAAGAAATAAACAACAAATAAAACTGGAAACGGATGAATACAAGAATCATGACAGCTGACGGTACATACTAGCAAAGCGACATAACACGAGTATACTGTACATGAGAGTACAATAATATACTTATAAACTACAGGCGAGAACCACGTAGTCGAAAACTAACAACATGGGTAACCATTTGCACATGCACAGATAATTTTAAAAAAAGGGTTCGAATGCTCATGAAAAAAGACATCACTTGCATGGCACATTGGCAGGACGAGCAAAGCAAATTTCAACATTCTATCATTGAAAAATTGTTGAAAAACAAAAATTAATCGTACTGTAGTTGAGGGTTCTCGAAATGCGATTCATGGAGGGTTATTTAACTGAACAAAAGGTTTTTCTTAGACTAACTCGTAAAATAATACTGATCGGTTCGGACATCTGGGCAACTGGGGGGTTTTGATGGCTTGAGTTGTGGTTCAATGATCCTCATCAACTTTCGGGCAGTCATCTTTATCGAGAGATGTGTACACAGCATGTGCGACGGGCATCAACACCGTGTTGTATTCCTCATAGTGTGTAGTATTACAGATAACCATGCCATGACGATGGGGGCTGCTGTCAGCAGGTGTTTCCACTCCGCCGGCAATGTTGCTATGGGGACCAAGGCTCTCGTAAGTGCTGGGCTGCAGTTGTGCGCTTGTAGACAGCGGTATATAGCGAGATCCTTGTGCATGGGCGCTGGTGTCATCACATGTGTTCACATTAGGATAGGTAGAATCGTCGTTCTGTAAGCCAATTGCAGATGCCATGGGCACGTATTCATCGATATGGTGTTGTATTTTGTCGTTGGGCCAAGAACAAGATGTCGGTGTCCTCACAGAATTGGCTTCTCCGTTGTCAGCAGAATATTTACCGCTGTGAGTGAAGTTACGACAGAGATCGGTACTCTGGTACTGGTGAGGTTGTGTTTGCGTACTTATTGACAGTGGCGTGTATTGTGGCAGTTGTTCTTCATCACTAATGTCTGCATGTGTCTCCAGATCAGCCGACAGGGAAACGTGATTGTGTACGGTATTCAATGAATCCATGTGCACATACTCATCTCCATGGTCCTGGTTTGCAGCGTCAGTGGTGGCAGGCGACCAAGTCTTGTCGGCGGTGTTATTTTCTTTATTGGGAGCTTCAATATCGATATAGTAGGGACTCTCAGACGAATTTATAAACGCTCTATTGGATGCTTCAGGCCTAGTTGGGAGTGTCCGTGGGACACGACAGTTGCACAGTTGCTCATTCTGCAACCCTGATTGGCCGGTTGCGGACAGGGAATCACGCTGCTTGATTCGATGCAGAAGTATCACGAATACAGACAGCGTCAGGAGGAGCAAAGGCACAACGATACCCAGGATAATACCGGTTGATGGCCCTGTTTTCCCAATGATGCGGCTATCCAAAAATTCTGTACTGCTAGGCTTTGATGTGGATGGGGAAGACGATTCAGCGAAGTCTCCTGTAGCGGCTGTGTGTTTGGTTAAACTGCTGGGAAGTGCTGAACTCTTAATTGCGAGAGACGATATAGAAACCCTTGTACTTGTGGCTGCTTCTGACGCGGGCAATCGAACAAACTCAGTAGCAGTTTGTGCAGCAGAGGACAATATGTCCTTACTTCTGTCAGGAATGGTTGGTAGACTGGGATTTGTAGTAAGTGTCGCTGTAGTTGCTTCAGTGGTAACCACCAAAGAAACAGCAGTAGTTGCGGTAGGCTTTGCATTGGTGCTCGGAAGGGCAGAGGTTGCAGCTTGTGTTGGAGTAGTGGGTGGACACGTGTGGTTAGATGCAGTACCACAATAGTATTGATAGTGATTTTTACCACTCGCTCCTAATGCAGGACAGCTTTGATAGAGTGTTTGGCAGTTGCCACATGCAGCTTGTCCGCACGCATCTGATGCTGCAGAATGAAAAACATAAATACCAGGTAGAAGTATCATTGAACGCTGATGGTGAGCCAATGTGATTAGGACAAAAATGTTACGAATGTTACGAACTCAGGGCGACGAATGTCTCAGTACTCGCATTCGCTGACTGTATATGATCTGGTTACATTTGTGGACAGTTAGTCATAACTCATAACATCTCGTAAATCACAATTTCGAATTTGAAACTTCGCAGGCACGCGGTGAGGTTATCATCCGTCTTTCTGTATGTAGCCCGTAAATCGACTGATGGCCGTGAAAAATGTAAAAAGAGAACGGTTTCGGACATAATTTCCCTTGCATGATTCATTTCCCAATGTTTTGATTCAGCTCTTCACCATGGTGTAGTGATAAGGAAAGGTGACCATGGTAACCGAACATGTTGGTCTTCCGTCAAAGAGGATCTGGAAGGTTCTGGACCTTGAAGAATGTCTAAATATATTGAGCAAGTTTTTTTTTATAACATTTATTTTTATGAAAGTATACATGCCTACATAGAACAGAAGAGAGTAACAACAACAAAAACAACAACAACAACAACCAGAACAACAACAACAACAACAACAACAACAACAACAACAACTCTTTCTTGTCTGATCCCCTCCCTGTAACGTCTGGAGTGCCCCAAGGTTCCATTCTGGGTCCTTTGTTATTCTTGCTTTACGTTAATGACCTACCTTCAGTTGTCCCCGATGTTAGTTTGTATGCGGATGACGCTGGCCTTATCTGTTCTGATTCCTCCCCTGCACAATTACTCCTTACCATGCAGCATCGCATCAACAGCACTGTCATGTGGATGCAAACGTGGAAACTCCAGCCCAATTTAGACAAGACAGAAGCCATGTATATTTCTTCATCCCTCCTGATCAACCATTATACTTCCCTGACTCGACTATTCCTATCCGTGTTGTTACTCAGCACAAACATCTAGGTGTGATGTTTGACTGCAAACTCTCTTGGGCTGCACATGTCAACTGTGTATGCAAGCGAACCAGTTCAGCATTAGGGGTACTACAACCACATTGCACTCATTTGCCCATCCAGTGTAAACTATTATTTTATCAGTGCTATATTCTCCCTTTATCGCCTTCTTAGTATTTGACCCCACTAATTTCCCTGATACCTAAGCGGTCAAATATATCGCGTATTTGACTGCTTAGTCAAATACACGATATATTTGACTACTTATATTTGACTCCTTAGAACTTCTTGGACTTAGAAATTTTCTCTCCAACTTAGAAAAAGAAATTTTTGAAGAAAGCAGAAATACACAAGATGGGATTTGAACCCACAACCTTGTGAATCTCAGTCACTCTTCCTTACCACCCAGCCACTGTGCTACCGATGCTGAACCTAGTTTAAACAATGATCTTGACTTTCAATGCAGTACAATGCAGTATAGGCTATAGTATAATACTAGAATTACAAGGATATGTCGTATATGAAGAGAAACGATTGCGTGGAGAACACGATAAATAGATTATAGACCTCATAGTTGGTCTATACAGGATATATAGACCTCGTAAAAGACCTCGGGGGACCTCGGTCTTTTACTCGGTCTATATATCCTGTATAGACCTCCTAACCGGTCTATAATCTATACATATTCGACTATTGCGATACCGCTTGGTGTGGCCTTTCTGACACAACTCTGAACCAATTAGAAGTCCACCATAGATTAATACTTAAAATTCTTTACAACAAGGATCGATGTTTTCCTTCGGATGCCCTTTATCGACTTGCACACACTTCTCCTCTCTCCGTTCGTCATAAGCACCATCTCTGTACACTGGTTCATAAAATATTTCTTCATAAAACCCCTTCACACATGATGAAGTACAATTGGTTTTCGACAAGCTCAACCCGTAACGCGCTCATCCTGCCTCTTGTTAAGTCAGCCCAGTATCTAAAGTCCCCTTTGTTTTCCGGCTACTCTCATTGGTTATCATTACCATACGGTCTGAAAACTTATTCTTCTATTGGTCAGTTTAAAGATCTACTATCACAACTGAACTAGACGCAATAATTATCATCGAAGAACATTCTCGAATACCTGGGTGATGCACGAATTTTGATAGTGCTCACTTCCGTTAATCGTTTTTCTTTGTAATTTTCCATTCATTTTCTGCTCTAATTCATATTTGCTTTGTTTTCCTAGCTTGTTATTGCCGTGGCTGGCTCAACGCCCTTGTCTCAGGGGATTCTGTCCCTGCATTAGCTATGCTTGTCACATGCTATGAGATTGTGTCTAATAATAATAAAATAATAATAACAACAACAACAACAACAACACCAACAACAACAACAACAACAACAACAACAACAACAACAACAACAGCAAGAGAAATTAGGGGACTGCAAAGGGAGTGTAGATGCCATAAAGCTGTGCATGTGAGGTGAGGTGCGCTCCCCCCGTCCAATGGTCTAAAAACAGTGCTTTTAGTTCTCTGGACGAGTGAATACCCCAGTGTTTTGGACGTCGTTTTTACCCATACCTACATTTATGAACGTCCCACTTGAGATGAAATTCGTGATGATGCACCTGTGGCCGAGTAGTTATCTCCTGCGCTGTGCCAAACCAGATGGGCTCGGCCTCAATTCCCACCAATTTTCGAAAAAAAAGAGGGCCAAAGGTTTTCTAGGTGTCTCGGGGAAAGAAGTTGAAATGATTGTATCAGGCATGAGCAAAATGCACTTGAAGTAATTACTTTCTCCAAACAGCCCACACGTTACTAAGGAACGTACCACCATCAGGCTTGGTATCTGCAGTAGGGTCCGGCGGATTCTGCCTGCAGAAAAATTGGCAGAATTCGGTACTCTTTCTGGTAAGTTTCATGCCAGTTTGGTATGTGGATAAAAAAATGGAGCAGAATTCGAGAAATTGCCCGCCATAAGGTTTGTATGGTTCTGCCAATTTCACTGCTTTTCGAGCAGAATCTGCCACCTTTTCGAGCAGAATCCGCCGGTCCCTAATCAGCAGGGATTTCCCCTCTTTGGAGATCGTTGCTATGGGGACCAAGACATTCGTAATGGTTGCCATGTGCTTGTGTGCACGTGGATAATAACATGTAGTTTCGTTCCTGCGCTTCAGCACTGGCATGTTCAGCTGTCTCTAGATCAGCATACAGCGAATCTTGTGTTTGTTCAATATTAGATAGTGCCATTGAGACCTGTGCATGGACACAATCCTGCTTTGTGCCGTCCGTCATGGAGCAGGACGTGAGTGTGTTTGCGGGGATGTTCTCGTTCGTAGAGTCTATGGATCCAATAAAGTATGGGCTCTGGGATATATTAGTTGCTACTTAGGCGTATTGAGGGGGGGGGGGGGGGGGGAGGGGCGGACTGTGGTATACGGGGTGTGGTTGGAGTCTGCAAGCCATCAGCTTTTAAATTTTCTCGTCGAGATTGGCCGTTTGCTGAGAGGGATTCGTGCTCAATTCGATACGGAAGTACGAGTAAAATGGAGAGAGTGAGGAGAAGCAAGGGAATACTGAAGCCTGGAGTAAGACCATTTGCTTGCGCTGTTGGTGGAAGAATAATGATCCTCTCCGCGGCTGTTGATGGAGAGGGTTTAGCTGCAGCAACTGTGTTGGCGTTAGTCCGTAGAGTAGTAATGGCAGACAATATAGCTCTTGTGGAGGTGTTAGAGTAGCGCCACTTGTTGCTTGAGGTACTATAGAGGTTTAAACTAGAGAAGAGTGTACTTCGTGTAGTGAGGTGCACTGGAGTAGTCGTTGGACACGTGTAGTAGTAGATGCAGTAGTACAATAGCATTGGAAGGGAGTTTTACCAGTTACTTCTAGCCCAGGACAGCTTTGATAGAGCATCTGGCAGTCGCTACATGCACCATGGTCGCACGCATTAGACGCTACAGTAATAAGTTCAGAAAGTAACATAATACGAAAGATGTTACAAGGGCGGTGATTAGTAAAGAATGTGTCTTCTCCGAACGTCGGAACTCGCGCTTTCTGCCGTCTGACTTGACACTTGACTGACTCACGCCTCACAAGGAAGAGCACTACCGGGGTACATAATGCACTGTTCTTAGCAGAGCAGAAATGTCATGAGAACACTCCAGCTCGATTGATGAAGAGGTTGGTGCGACACACAATTCCCAAGCTCAATTGATGAGGGGTGAATTCCCCGAAACACTCTGTATTGAGAGGGGAGTGGTGCTGTCTTGAAGGTTTACGGAGTGGAAGGTAAGGCGGGCTTCTCGTGTGCTCCAGACGCAGTCGTGAGACAGTCAAGTGTCAAGTCAGTCGGCAGGAAGCAAGCGCTCCGACGTTCGGAGCAGATTATTTCTTTACAAAAAGTAGCAGATTGTCATAGGAAATACATAATGTAAACAGATTAGGCACTTCATTTTTTTCAAAGAACACAACATCAAAGTTCCAATCCTGAGGACAGAGCCTGCGGTCACCATTATTTTGGCTACTATCTTCAAAGAGATTCACTTTTACTCCGAGGTATATTCGAATCTTTCGAATCAAAGAGTCTATTCGACGTATCGGAGAAAGAAGTTGAACAATGCTTCACTGAAACAAAATGTATTATGGTGCTCCAAGCACCCCGCACATTACAAAAATATCAAAGTCATGGTATCGGGCATTGATAATGGAAATTATCTTTTGTTTTCTTGCTTTGCTAGCTGGTTGCCTTTTTTCTGGACTCCCTCGATTTCATCATTCGTTGAGTCGTACCTGCCTTTCCGTTATGCCTCCAAAGAAATCCAACGCCCCCTCGGCTACGCAGCTGGTACCTCCAAGGTGAAAATCCAAGGCCCCCTCGGCAGCGCAGCTGAGCGTGGAGCTCAATTCAATGAGGGAAAAGTTTGAGGCGGAAAAGGAAGAGAGCGCCCTGAGAATCAGGCTCCTCGAGGGACAGCTGGAACGGGGAAACGAGTCGTCCTCGTCCAAGCGTAAACGTCGTAATGCTTCTGTCTCGCCGTCGTCTTCATCGTCTTCGTCATCATCTTCTTCATCGTCCTCGTCATCTGATTCGTCTGACTCGTCGGACGACTCAAGCCGGAAGTTTTGTTTTCTTGCTGTGGCCGTCCCCGCAGTTGTTTATTGTGTGATGAGTGTGTGTGTATGAGTGTGTGTGTGTGTGTGTGTGAGAGAGAGAGAGAGAGAGTGTGTGTGTGTAGGTGTGGTGTCGGAGTCCTTCGCGAGGCTTTGCAAGCCCGCGAGTGGAGCAAACTACCGCACGAAGACGACGACTTGGAACGACTCTGAGCATTGGCTCATGGAATGTTCGCTCTGTTGTGGAGAGTGATGGAACACTTCTAGCGGCAGCCGTGAGAGGAATCGTTTCCGATGATAAGCCAGATCCATAGCTGCTGGATATGGCTCTCTCGAACATGGTCCCGCTCGTCGTTTTATATTGTCGGCCCCGTAAGGGGACACGTGACCGTAATGGCAGTGTTTACCAGGACCAGGACCAGGAGGTGTGTGTGTGTACCTGTATGTGTGTGAGTATGTGTGCAGTATTGACTTGTGAGTGAGAAAAGAACGGTTATTGATAATGGAAATCATTAGTGCGCACCAAATAACTCATGCTTACCACGGATGGTCATGGTGACAGGAGGCTCCACAGCAGCACCAAAGGCAAACGTCACTAAGACACGTGGTGAGCTGTCTTGCGGCAAGACCCATGTGACTTCCGGAAAGGCAGCTTTATAGGTCATTGAGCAGCCGGCTTCCATGGTGATCCCGAAGATATATACTTCAGTAACATTGCTGGTACTAGATATGTGGTCCTTAAGGCGCACCCCAGTCCATGTTGCAACGTTCCCTATATGTTTCCCCAGCGGAATCCGTTCAGAGGCAATCTGATACTTTCCCCCAGGGAATTCCTTCAATAGCACCAACTTCGGGTTGCACAATTGTTGAGACACATATGCAGTAATATCAATCTGGACAAATAGACAGCTGCTGTAGAAGGATATGTTCGGGAAAGGAAGAAATGTCCGTGACTGGAGAATTGGGCCAGCACTGGACGCACTTTTCAGCTTCATATGATTGTCAATGGTCAAATTTCCTGGACTTTGTGACCGTGTGCATGTTGGTGATACTGGAGGTGGGAGAGAGACATGTAGCAACATTACATACCCGATTATGATGTACACACCCATCCACAGATACACATTCCCATGTACTCGTTCATAACGTTATGTGCACATGCACCCACCCCCACCCCCAGATGCACACACACACACGCCTACACGCACACGCACACACATTCCCTTTCTCTCTCTAGCAACCACGCATACCTACACATACGCACACACAAGCACGAACACACACACGCGCGCAAACACACACACACACACACAACGTCACGTACTCACGCAACTATAGATATGCACCCGCACTTCTTCAGTGTCAGAAAAGTGATCGGTTGTGTTTGTGCGATACAGTGTGCAGATGGCGTCAAGAAAGGGATCATTAAGGCAAAGTCGTACTCTCAGCAAACGAAGTCTTGAAGCATGTCCGCAACGAGAAATCATGCGAGAAGCAACCAATACCCTCCAAAGTATAGACTTGAAGCTCCTACAAGGTCGGCCATTCACCTGTTTCGTTGTAGACGGTCTGCACTTGCCAATTCAAATAAGTAAAAATTATACTTGCGTACATCGTTTCCCCGTAGTTGGATGTACAGTATATATACACTGGGTAGCGCACCTCGTCAAAAGTCGTCTAGTGAATGCACTCGTTATGTAGTGATGTTGCTATTCAGATATGTGAAACGTATTTGGATAGATTAATAAGGGGTAAGCAGCGGCATTCGGCCGTGTACAGATTTTTCATCAACCAACACACCATGACTACGCTCTCCGGCCAATAGGTAAGGTAAGGTATTTGTTCTCACGCTAGGATAATCGTGATCCTTTTAAGGATAATCTTACCTGTTGCTCCAGTTTGCGGTAGCATCACTACGAACATTCCTACAGCAAACACCACGACCAGTACCCTGTGAATATACTTCATTTTCTCCACTTGCTGGTGGCAGTACTTCTGTCTATGTATCTATAGTTCAATACTACAAAGGAAGGTGGAACAGTTTGTTATTGCAGCTTCGAGTATCACGCTCGTGCTATCATCAGGCAAAAACCTAGACCATTGCTAAGCAGGTTGTATTGAACGGGCCGTGACTGGAAACGTTCAATAACAGCTACCTCCGTGACTTCATCTGTCCGAGAAAAAGGTCCAGGTTGCCTATAAGTGAATTAAATTCTCTTAGCACAGGCTTTGCAGCGAAGATGTTACGATACGTGCTAAGTTTCAGGATGCCAGCGAATGGCCTGTGTGAACTGGCCGTGGGACCGGAAGTTGGTTGGTTTATTTTAATTCGCACGATAAACGGGAACTAGGCCCAATTATATAAAGGCGAAAGTTCATAGGAATACTGTGCGCAGGTGTCAACCCTAAGCGCTAGGCATTGTATGTGCGACCTGATCATTCCCGGGGATGATAAAGCGTTATTGTCTGAAGCGATAGCATATTTAGACTTGCCAGACTAGCTAGGGCTTGCTCAACACCCTACTCGATGATCTGCTGTAGATCTTCTTTTCATCTCGTTAAACGTCTCGCGGCCAGTGGCCAAACATTTCAGTTGCGAGGTGGTTTAAGCATGGATCCCTTATTTGTGGCTTGTGCATGGCATAAGGCTTCTGCAAGTAAGCTGAAGCGTGTTACATTTGTTCATAGTCCTGGTTCGACGGCATGGACGAAGAGGACGAAGTTGATTTCCTGCAGGAAATGACGTATATGTACGTTGGCGTTGAAGAGCAAGGACGTTCATTTCTAGGTGGTATTTAGCACAACCACCTACAACATAATCCATACTTTGTTCTCCTCAGTTGTAAAAAGCAGTACTTGTCCATCTTCCTTGTGATGATAAGCATTTCATTTCATGGGATACTGGAGATCTGAAAGTTCACTTTTGGAATGAAATGTTCTCAGGCTCATCAACGATGGCAGCACCTTCCCAAAGATGCCAAAGTAACATTATTTCGCAACTTATGATTTTCTCAACCATGCCAAAACAAGTGAAAGCCACTGAAATCGCATCCACATTTTCAGAAAAGCTCAAAAGTAGGTGATAACGCAACTCTAAATGAGCGAGTTCTTGTGCATATTATCATGACGGCATTGCCAGTGCTGCCACATTATATATGTATGGTTGGCCTCATTTCCTCTGTGCTGCGCTGATGAGTCCACAAAGGGCGAAACAGTTCGTTGCGCAGATTGAGTATATGTATGTATTATGTATGTGCATGTACTCTGTGTCCAGTGGACAGAGCCAGTAATACATTGATCACACGGCAATGAAGCAAACAAGTCTCCTTTCCGACTCCGATACTCGGATATATTCTAGTGAATGCTAGTCTTGGTCAGGTGCTGTCTGCTGAGTGTTTCACATGAAACTCCGAGTAGCGGCGGAAAAAGGACTTGTTTACTTCATGGCTGTGTTAAGAACTGAGATGGTGAGCCAAGGACAAAAACAATTGTAACATGGAAATAGTGGGCACAAGTTTTGTGCTAGATTGTGCACGTCTGGCTGTTCAAAATCTGGTTTAGTCGGTGGACTCGATCGCATAACTTGTGCCCACAATTTCCATGTGACAATTTCATTGCTGTGTGATCATTGCACATGATATTAGATAAACCTTGTTTTGTTGACAGCATGTTGGTTGACAGCATGTTACAAGGTGGAGGACCACTGTGTTTGGAAACTGTGACCTTACTACAACCATCCGCGGTTAGCTGAACTGGTTCAAATGGTCGCAAGACCGGGGCTCTGCTAAACGTGGATCGTTGGAGTTAGGCCACTGTTTCCGAACACAGTGGCCCTCCGCCTTCTAACATGCTGTCATGTACATGTACATGACTTTTGTTCCCATGTCAACAAACAATGGATCACTCGTAGGGTTTTGCTACTTTAGTTTCATGCACTATGTGCAATCATCAGGCAAACAATATTCAATGCTTTTTGGTACTTAGCCCGTGCTTCACACAGCCGGACATGTACATGCGCGTGCATGCGGACCCACACGCATGAACGAGTACACACACAGTCTGGTTGAGTTAAATTGGATAGGTGGAGTGCTGGATTCGAACAACTGGTGCAATGTCACGTGACTCGGCAAATGAGTCGCAACGCGAAAAGACTCCGCTGAGTCGCGAACAGTCAATGACTCTGCAACTGAGTCGCAAGCAAGCAAACAGGGCAAACCAGTTGTGAGCGAACATACGCACTCCTCAATATTTTATTTTACTTGTATGTTTTTTTTGTTGAGAATTGAATATGACAAGTTAGTTACAGCGGATGCAAGTGCAGACCACATACCGTAGGTTGCAGAGAATATAGCAACATGTTATCGTAGAGCAACAGCTATAGGGTGGGCGTTGGTGGGGAAGAAAAAGCTAGGAGCAAAACTGTGAAAGCCAGGCAACAGCAGCGAACTCTACTTTCGCAAAAGCACCACTCAAAGCAATGCACGTGGGAAAAGTTTGGAGCAGAAAAAATACGAGGTGTGAGCTGCAACCTCTCTTGGCGGGGTTTCGGAGCTGCGCTGTAGATTTTTATTTTATTTGTTTTACTAGAGCCACGTAAACCCGTCATGTGTGAGCCATGAATAAGGGGAGTGGTGGCGTGGTCTGGGATGCTCTGCCGACCTTGGGTCTCGGCTTCATCACAACCAGGCGCGCCAATAGCGATTAGCGCCATGAATCTGCGTGATGGATTAGTGTAATCAAGCTGCCATCTGGCAGGTGTTTATGCGGCGCCAACACGCTCTAGCCACTGGCTAGTGCGCCATTACATTATTTTGGTCTTTTTGTACGCAGTGCAAGAAACTCAGAGTAGCAAAACACTACGAGTGATCCATTGTTTCTTGACATGTGTCATTATCGTAAATGCTGCTGTGGG
Organism: Sycon ciliatum; assembly: GCF_964019385.1. NCBI lineage: Eukaryota > Metazoa > Porifera > Calcarea > Leucosolenida > Sycettidae > Sycon > Sycon ciliatum. The sequence continues at coordinate 11,427,270 of NC_088645.1, forward strand.
ATGATCGCTGAAATGGGTGAAACTTAAAGTTGCAGTGGGCGTCGTAGTTGTGCCAGGGCTCGAGGATGACGAGCCCTACACAATAGAGGGAGACGAACCAGAAAAACGTGATCATGAAGCTACACTGTTTGCCATTGCTGACACTAACTAACAGCAAGAAATATCTGCCATAAAGAGACTGAACAAATGTACACGTTTCACTCGGGAGTCGTCAGATACTGACTCCCAGCTTGCACTTTATCGTTGGGGATCACCAAAAACCACTTTCGGCAACACTGCCTGTTTGGGGAAGTTCTGGTCAAATCTTCAGATAGATTTTCTGTCCTCGGACCCGAGCTTGGAAAATTACACCGAAATTCGGACTGCAAAAGGTCTCTCCCCGCGCATTCGAAGGTTCAGCGGAAGCAGGGTATTTATACCCATCAGAAATACCTATCATGAGCTTCGACGTACACTTTTCATCAATTGCCATGGCGTGTTTGTAGTTACAGGGGCAGGTAACATATTTGCCGTGTTACCTAGATTATTATTATTATTATACGCATTCCCGCGTTGAAGTGTAGCAGCAGTATGCTGCGTCCACAGCTTCGCTTATGCAGAATGTTACCTAGATACGTGACATAAAAGGCCATTGAGAGTTCCATAGGCAAAAACAAAATTTAATTACAAAGCAAAATGAAAAAAGGGAATACTGGTCTTGGCCTAGCGTGATTCGTGTACAGGGCAGACACCACCATACCTATACAGAAACGGGTGAAGTTGATCTGCCACCAATGTCAAGCCTACCGCGCCGTCCCTAGCAGAACAGAATAGATCACGTGATATAAGGCCGACCAATTATGTGAAGAAGCTGGCTGCTCCAAGTGTAGGAGGTCGCCACGGCCCGGGACATCCTTCCAACAGACTTGAAATTTGCCCTTTTCGGAATATTGTTTTAGTGTACATGTAGGCAGCCCTACCTTACCACTTGAGGCATATTAAACAAAGACATAAAACCTCTTTTACGGGCGAACAAAACACAATTTGCCATCATGGTCTGGAGAATGGGAACACAACTCACATACTGAAAACAATTGCATGAAAGGTAGAATGCGGTAAGTAATGAGGACCGTACTCAAAATACAGTAGAGGCATGTGAAGTGAGTATTGAGATGAACGGAGAAAGGCGTACACTCTTTCATAGAAGGGAAATTCACCATGGGAAGTGACGTTATGTCTTCTAGCAATGTTGTACTCCCATCAATTGTGTGCTATTATTTACAATTTTAACTATCGAAAAACAAACACAATCGTTCCGTAATAGAAGGTTCTCGAAATACGAATATTGAAGGGATAACTAACTGAAAAAAATGCTATTCTTGGATTAGCTGGTAAAATAATACTGATTGGTTCGGAATCCTGGGCAACCGGAGGATTTTGATGGCTTGAATTGTTTTTTCAATCTTCCGCATCAGCTTTCGGACAGTCATCTTTAGTGAGAGATGTACAAAGAGCATGTGCGACGGGCATGAACACCGTGTTGTATTCCTCCGAGTGTGTAGCATTACAGATAACCAAGCCATGACGATGGGGGCTGCTGTCAGCAGGAGGTTCCACTCCGCCGGCAGTGTTGCTATCGGGACCAAGGCTCTCGTAAGTGCTGGGTTGCAGTTGTGCACTTGTAGACAGCGGCATGTAGTGAGATCCTTGTGTATGGGCGCTGGTGTCAGCAGATGTTTTCACATTAGAATACGTAAAATCCTCGTTCTGTAAGCCAATTGAAGATGCCATGGGCACGTACTCATCGATATGGGTTTGTATTTTGCCGGCGGAACGAGAAAAAGACGTCCTCACAGTATTGCCTGCTCCCTTGTCAGTAGAAGATTTACCACTGTGAGTGTCTTTGCTTTGGAGATCGATACTTTGGTAAGGGTGAGGTTGTGTTTGCATACTTGTTGACAGTGATGTGTATTGTGGCAGTTGTTCTTCATCACTAACGTCTGCATGTGTCTCCTGACCAGCCGACAGGGAAACGTGATTGTGTACGGTATTCAATGAATCCATGTGCACATACTCATCTCCATGGTCCTGGTTTGCGGCGTCAGTGGTGGCAGGCGACCAAGTCGTGCTGGCGGAATTGTTTTCTTCATTCGGAGCTTCAATATCGATATAGTAGGGACTCTCAGACGAATTTATAAACGCTCTATTGGATGCTTCAGGCAGAGTTGGGTGTGTCGGTGGGATGCGAGAGTTGCCCAGTTTCTCATTCTGCAACCCTGATTGGCCAGCTGCGGACAGGGAATCACGCTGCTTGATTCGATGTAGAAGTATCACGAATACAGACAGCGTCAGGAGGAGCAAAGGCACAACGATGCCCAGGATAATACCTGTTGATGGCGCTGTTTTCACAATGATACGGCGGTCCAAAGTTTCTGTACTGCTAGGCCTTGATGTGGATGGGGAAGATGGTTCAACGAAATCTTCTTTAGCGGCTGTGTGTTTGGTTGAACTGCTGGGAAGTGCTGAACTTTTCATTTCGAGAGACGATGTAGAAACCATTGTACTCATGGTCGTGGGTAATCGAACAAAGCCAGTAGCAGTTTGTACAGCAGAGGACAACATCCCCTTACTGCTGTCAGAAACGGTTGGTGGACTGGGAATTGTGGTTGGACACGTGTAGTTAGATGCAGTACTACAATAGTATTGATAGTGATTTTTACCAGTTGCTCCTATCGCAGGACAGCTTTGGTAGAGCGTCTGGCAGTTGTCACATGCAGCATGGTAACACGCATCTGATGCTGCAGAACGAAATGGATAAATACCAGGTAGAAGTATCCTTGAACTCGGATGGTGAGCCAATGCGATTATGGTAAAAAAAGGAGAAGCACAAAATGTTACGAGGTATGACTAACTCAGGTCGATGAATGTCTCAGTACTCCTTGTCAGTTTTGTACCATTTTGTCGCATTCGCTGACTGTATATGATCTGGTTACGTTGGTGGACAGTTAGTCATAACTCGTAACATTTTGTCCTTCTCCTTTTTTTTACCAGAAGTATACTTCGAAGTAGTTGGGAATTGTGGTTGGACACGTGTAGTTAGATGCAGTACTACAATAGTATTGGGAGGGAATTTTACCCGTGGCTCCTAAAGCAGGACAGCTTTGGTAGAGTGTCATGCAGCTGCCACATGCAGCTTGTTCGCACGCATCTGATGGTGCAGAACGAAATACATAATACCAGGTAGAAGTATACTTGAACGCTGATGGTGAGCCAATTTAATCATGGTAGAAAAAGGAGAAGGACAAAATGTTACGAACTTTGACTAACTCAGGTCGATGAATGTTTCAGTACTCCTTGTCAGTTTTGTACCATTATGTCTAGTGATGTAAGGAATTTAAATAACCGACGAGGAGACAACAGTCGTAAAATAGCAATGAAAAATATCAATTGTGCACTCATAACCATGTATAAACAATTAAAATGAAACAATTCCAGAACGTTTTCTTGTGACTATGATCAGTGGAACACGTCACATAATAAGAATCACTAAAACAACTAGTTATATAGCTAGAGTAATATGAAAAGAAGCGTGAGAATGCAGCACAGCTAGCGGTTATGCATAACGCGTGTAGTGTGAACCTTTGCAGTGTATCTGAGAATGGTAGCAGTAGATGAATGCGACAGCTGTGAGTGCGTGTGGACAAAACTGGTGAGTGCGTATTATTTAAAAAGTGTGAGTGCTACAACATTTTCTTTTTGCTTGCATAGAACAGGATCACGTGTGCGAATATATACAGCTGTTCTATGTTCTATGCAAGCAAAAAGAAAATGTTGTAGCACTCACACTTTTTAAATAATACGCACTCACCAGTTTTGTCCACACGCACTCACAGCTGCCACATTCATCTACTGCTACCATTCTCAGATACACTGCAAAGGTTCACACTGCACGCGTTATGCATAACCGCTAGCTGTGCTGCATTCTCACGCTTCTTTTCATATTACTCTAGCTATATAACTGGTTGTTTTAGTGATTCTTACTATGTGACGATATTCCACTGATGATAGTCACACGAAAACGTTCTGGAATTGTTTCATTTTAATTGTTTATAATATGGTATGGTATGGTATTGATTTATTTGAATTTGGTATCTCAACAGTACAATGTACAACTTGAGAAGATCCGGAAGTTTATACATGGTTATGAGTGCACAATTGATATTGTTCATTGCTATTTTATGATGTAAGGAATATTCGAATTATTCGAATGTTCTAGAATACCAACACCAGAAAAATATTCGAATGCAGGCAGCATTATTCGAAAATTCGAAAAATTGGCACTTTGTGATGGTGTAGTTTAGCTCTAACATTGTTCTCCTGAACAGTGTTGCAGATGAAAGTATCGAAATTATTTTCTGAGAACTGTGAAGCTTTTTCTTGGGTAAAATCTGCTCTGTAGCCATTGGGAGTGTGATCTGTATGCAACATGAATGTTGGGTCTGATGGAGTGAAGTGATCGGCGCACATCACAAGAATAATGGAATATTCGTTCGTTCGTCAAAGCAATATTCGAGAGAATAATCATTCGAAGAAAACACCATTCGTAACATCACTAATTATGTCGCATTCGCTGACTGTGTATGATCTAGTTACGTTGGTGGACAATTAGTCATAACTCGTTGTTGTTATTTTCGTTATTTGAATTCGCTAAAACCAAACGGACATAACTGTCCACTTTTAAGGGAGCCAATGATGAGCGTCGTAATCACTATGCACCAAAACATGTTTGGGCAAAATGAGACAGACTAGAAGGAGGGTTTGCACAACACTAGTACATAAAGGGAGTACGAGAACAAAGACGCGGCAGAAGTCTAAGCAAGAAGCAATCAACGCCAGAGCTGTTTTTGTGCAACAATAACAGAGAGAGAGAGAGAGAGAGAGAGAGAGAGAGAGAGAGAGAGAGAGAGAGAGAGAGAAAGAGAGAGAGAGAGAGATAGAGACAGAGAGAGAGAAAAAGAGAGAGAGATAGATAGATAGAGAGAGAGGGAGAGAGAGACAGAAAGAGAGAGAGAGACTCGTAACAATTTTTCCTTCTTCCTTTTTCACGAGAAGTGTACTTCTAAGTAGTTCTGTCAAAGCGAAATTATTCTGTAAACCACAATTTCGAATTTGGAACTTTGCGGGCAAGCCTTGAGGTTATCATCCCTCTTCCTGTAAGTCGTCCGTAAATCGAATGATGACCGTAATAAGTGTGACAGTAGAACGGTTTCGGACATTGTTTGTCTGCAAGATTGACTTGATAAAATAATAAACTTGCATGGAGTAAATTTATTATTTTTATTTTATAAAAGTGAACATGCCTACTTCAAAATATTATAGAATAGACGAGAATAACACCACCACCACCACCTCCACCACCACCACCACCACCACCACCACCACCACCAACAACAACAACAACAACAACAACAACAACAACAACAACAACAACAACAACAACAACAACAACAACAACAACAACAACAACAACAACAACAACAACAACAACAACAACAACAGCAACAGCAAGAGAACGTTGGGGACTACAAAGGGAGTGTAAGTGCTATAAAGCTGTGCCGGTGAGGTGAGGTGCACTCCCCCGTCGTCCAATAGTCTAAAAAAGTACTTTTAGTTCTCTGGACGAGTGAATACCTCAGTGTGTGGACGTCAACTTGAAGTGTTTTTACCCATACCTACATGTATGAATGTCCCACTTGAGAATGAATACGTGAGGGTGCACCTGTGGCCGAGTTGTTATCTCCTGCGCTGTGCCAAAGAACCGGATGGTCTCGGCTTCAATTCCCACCAATTTTTGAAAAAGGCGGGCCAATGGTTTTCTAGGTGTTTCGGGGAAAGACGTTTTAAATTAATGATTGAATTGGGCATGAGCAAAATGTAATTTCTTTCTCCAACAGCCCACACGTTACTAAGGAACGTATCACCACCAGGCTTGGTGTCAACAGGGATTTCCCCTCTTTGGAGATCATTGCATTCGTGACCAAGGCTTCGTAACGGTTGAGATGTGCTTGTGTACCCGTCGATAGTAACATGTAGTGACGTTCCTGCACTTCAGCATTGGTATTTTCAGGTGTCTCCACATCAGCATACAGCGAATCCTGGGTACGTTAAATATTATCTGGTGCCGTGGACAACTGCACATGGACACAATCCTGCTTTGTGCCGTCGGTCATGGAGCAGGACTTGGGTATGCTCACGGTGATGTTCGCGTAGGTAGAGTCTATGGCTTCAATTATAGTATGGGCTCTGGGATGTATCATTTGCTACTTGGCGGAATTGTTGGGCGCGGACTATGGTACACGGGGGTGTTATTGGAGTCTACAAGATATCCGCTTCTAAATGTTCTCTTCGCGAATGGCCGCTTGCTGAGAGGGATTCGCGCTTAATTCGACACGGCAGTACGAGTAAAATGGAGAGAGTGAGGAGAAGCAAGGGAATACTGAAGGCTGGAGTAAGACCATTTGCTTGCGCTGTTGGCGGAAGATTAATGATCCTCTCCGCAGCTGTTGATGGAGAGGGTTTAGCTGTAGCAATTGTGTTGGCGTTAGTCCGTAGAGTAGTAATGGCGGACAACATAGCTCTTGTGGAGGTGTTGGAGTAGCGCCACTTGTTGCTTGACGTTCTATGTATATGTTATCGCATGGTTGCGAGGACCTTATGGAATATTATTGCCCCGAGAGGTTAGCCCGAGGGCTGTAGGCCCGAGGGCTAACCTCGAGGGGCAGTAATATGCCTTAAGGCCCGCAGCAACCATGCGATAACAAATTTATCACATGGCCCACAGAGCAGACCATTGGGCTGCTGTTGAAACTAGCCCAAATGCCAACACATTATGACCACAATGTGTATTGATGTGCTATCATTATCAAAACAGGAAAAATGAAGATATTTCTCCTACACCCTAACGAAAAGTCTGCTACAGGCCATCAGAGAGTATACAGTACTGAAAGACGGAGGCAGAAATAAAAGTGCCGGCACGGCATCGTTTTTTTATTGGAAGGGAGTTTTACGAGTTACTTCTATCCCAGGACAGCTTTGATAGAGCGTCTGGCAGTCGCTACATGCAGCATGGTCGCACGCATTATACGCTACAAAATATGGCCAGAAAGTAACAGAATGTTATAAAAAATGCACAATGGACAAAAATTAGGCACTGAATTTTGTCAAAGAACACAGCATCAAAATTGCAATTGATGGAGAGACCATGCGGCTACCGATATTCTGGCTGCCATTGTCAAACAGATTCGCGTTTGACTTCGGCAGAATCGAGTCAAACAATCTAAAGCTTATAGTATAGGCTATAGGCTTTGGAAATTTTATTCTCATTGCTATCAGGTTCGGCCTCAGTTTCTCTGTGCTGCGGCAGCTGCGCTGATGAGTCCACAAAGGACGAAACAGCATGCTGTCCGCAGATTGAGTAAAACCTATAGTAATCAGTCAGTCTGAACACTGAAATACATAGTGGACTTTCAGCGACGGCTCCATTATTTTGCTAAATTATTCTCTCTTTCCTTTTAAAAGGTGGCGCTACACCTTTCCGGCACCTTTCAGAGGGTCAAAAATCGAATTTTGGATTTTGACCCCATTTTCGCTTCCAGACCCTCTGGGTAGGTCCCAACCGCACTTCCCGAAATTTGAAGTGAATTGCTTCAGTAGGTTTTGAGATATGGACTTTCAAAGGCCGCTATTGTCAAAAATAGTACATGTAATTGTAAATTCAAAAATTCAAATTTTAACGCATTAGAATTTACATTACACATGTTTTGCGTGTAACTTTGATTTCGCTGGCATTTTAGCGATGAAACTTCGCGGGAAGGCTGAAAATCTCCCTGGTTTTACCTTGCTGCGCCCCACGCAGAGCTGACATCACCATCGGCATCAGCGCTGCCAGTGCGCATGTCACCACACACAATGCGCATGTCGTACTTCAAATTTTTGGTAAATATTTTTATACCAGCAATCTCCAATCTCCAAACTGTAGCTCTTTATCAGTTTAGCTGCTTTGTTGGCTTTCATTTGTTTTGTGGAACCATCCTTGATCACTATGGGCAAGAGGCAGTACGTAGGCCGTCCTGGTGGTCCAAAGAAGCGCAAATTCCATGTGTGTTAAATGTGCTAAATAATTTTAAATTGTCGAGTGAAATTACGAAAATTGTCGTGGACTCTTCTGTGTTGCCAGAAGATATGGATGATGCCGAAGTCCAACAGTCTAATTCTGGTGAGAGTGAGAAATCTAGTGACAGTGACAGCCACAGCTCTGGAGATGAGCGCGACGATGATGATTACCTGACGTTCGGGAGCCGAATTATTGATTTAGAATGTTTACAAAAAATTACTTGCTGATAGTGCCTGTTGCTCAGCGTGCCATGGCACCCTTACACTATGTGAAGTACGTCGTGAAGGATTGGCTTCAACTCTATCGCTGGCCTGTGACAGCTGCGAGGCTGAAAGCCGTGAAGCTATGTCCAAGAAGACTGGGCACTGCTGGGATGTGAACAGAAAGTCGGCTACTGCAATGACATGGATAGGACGTGGGCATCCCTTGTGAAATTCTGCACTGTCATGAATATGCCTGCACCCATGAATGTCTTTGCATACCAGACGCACACCAAGGTACTAGCAAAGGCCAGTAGAGTTGTTGCCACCAGCAGCATGAGCGTGCAGCTGCGAATGCCAAGGAGTTGGCGTCTTCCCCTGATATTGCCGTCACTTACGACGGAAGGTGGATGCGACGCGGCTTTAACTCGCTACATGGAGCGTTTCTTGCCATCTCGTGGGATACTGGCAAAGTCATCGACTACGAAGTCCTCTCCCGGCGCTGCCAGCAGTGCACAATATTCCAGAGGAAGCTGAGCAAACATGAGATCAGCAAGGAGCAGTATACTGCCAACGTATGTGGACATGGCAATGACCTGCAAGGCATGGCACGCGCGATATGGGCATCGGTCATACATTGTGTTTCAACAGATGACAAGCCGCAGCATCAGTTCTGCCCCCTGGACCAGGTAGTTGGTGCAAATGGCAGAGTCGTCAAGCTAGTGGCCCTGAATACCAACATGAGAATAGCCTGCCGGATGCAGTCTTCAAAGTCATCAAGCCTGTGTACTTGCGGCTGACTGAGAGGCAACTTCTCGAGAAATGCTTGCGTGGCGCTACTCAGAATCGGAACGAGTGCATCAATGGCCTCATTTGGCAGATTTGTACAAAGACTGGCTTTTGCTCGTCAAGGACTGTCCAGACAGCTGTTGCCATAGCCACTGCTTGCTTCAACGAGAAGAACAAGGCCTTGGAGGAGATTCTTGAAGCGATGGGCCTGACAGCTGATCACTACACGCGGACAGCGCTTGAGAAGTTGGACCGTGAGCAAGCCAAGAATGCAGCCGGGAAATCCTCAGATGAAGTGAAGAGTGCAAGGAAGAGGCGAAGGAGAGTGAGGTATGGTGTGGAGGAGCAGACTGTTGATGACGAAGGTCTCACTTATGAGACTGGGGCCTTCTAAAAAGTAGCCGGCGTGGTGGACACAGATTGTAAATACATGTATTATACTGCAATTTTTCCCCTTTTTTTGGCTCTTCCCGCAACTCTTAACCAAGCTACTGAGATAACCGTGGCCTGCAGACCCAACAAAGTATACATTTTTGAAATCTGTGAAGCATTAGCTAGACATTGAACCGAAGTTTCAGAGGGCTGCTCTTCATATGCTCATGATAGCACAGGTCAAACCTTTTGTTATTCTTGGCGCTTATCGTTCTATTTTTTCAATCTCCTGCACTTGCTGGCTTGTTTTGCTGGTGTCCCCTTCCTTTGGTTCAATGTCTTGCCATGTGTGTGTGAGACACTGCAGTGGCACTCATTTTATTGCATAGGACGCATGGTCTTCTATATTGTGGTTACAGGCGAACCTTTCGGCGGATTTTGCGAACAGATCCGTCACATGTATGCCAACAGTAGATAGATGGCATCTTTGGCTTTATGTTTGCTGTTTCTGAACCGGGTATATCCAAGGAGTAAATGCTGTAAATTTTATAGGAATCTGTTTACCCATTGCTGTGATATGTGTGCTTGCGTGGGACGGTGCCGGAAAGGTGTAGCGCCACTTAATCCTCAGTGCTTGTTTCTAAGACGGGAACTGTCTACTTCGAAGTACAATACATGTACATGTACCGGTGCTGTAAACCATGAGATGTGATGGGTGACAGCAGTTCAAGTAGATGTGATAGAGTGTACGTGAATGCTTGTCACTCACCACGGATTGTCATCATGACAAAAGGTTCCAGCGCCTCCGGATGGGAATACGTCTGTAAGAAATCTGGTGCACTGTCATTTGGCAAGAACAATGTGAATTCCATAGGTTTAGCTTGTACACTGAACCGGCAGTTAGGTCGAAGGGTCACTCCAATGATATAGGCTACAGTAACGCTGCCGAAATCAGATATGATGTAGTCGTCAAGGCGCACTCCAGTCCATGATGCTCTGCCCCCCGTATGTTTACTAGGTGGAATTCTTTTAGAGTCAATCTGATACTTTTTACCAGGGAATTCCTTCAATAGCACCAACGTCATGTTGCAACGAGATCCAAGCCCTTCTGCAGTAATATCAATCTGCACAAATGGACAGCTGTTGTAGAAGGATATGTTCGGGAAAGGGATAATTGTGCGTGGTTCCTGAAGTGATCCAGCACCAGTCGCCTCTTTCAGCTTATCATGATTACTAATGGTCAGATTTGCTCTCATTTGTGATGATCGGCATGCTGATGACGCTGCAATATGGAGAGAAACGCATTGCAACATTCCCACCTAAAATACACAGGGATATTTGTGCGTGGTTCCTGAAGTGATCCACCAACAGTCGCCTCTTGTAGCTTATTATGATTATCAATGTTCAGATTTGCTCTAATTTGTGATGATCTGCACGCTGGCGACATTGCAATATTGATAGATAGACATGGTAACCTCCCCACACCAACAGACACAGAAGCTTATTATGTATCCAGATCAAAGCGTTCACTCACACACACTCCGGCAAACACCATCCCCATACTTGACTTGCACAGTGCGGGAAAGTGGAAAGGCTGTAAGGTAAACCGTAGGTGCGGGATGCTCTAGCTCAAAGGGGTGAGTTTTCTAGTATTAGAAGTCGAGACGAAAAATTTGCGATAACGTCTACAATAAAGTGACTATTGGAGTAAGGCAGCACTCCGCAATGTGCTCATGAGCGGAGATAGCAAATGAATGTGATGTACAATATCTGTCGGACATTAAGAGAGCATGTCTGAGAATACCAAAGTATGTGTGCAAGTGGATCTCTCCGATTTCGCTCAAAATTTGCAGGTATGTTCCCTTTGGGGTGTGGATCGATCGTGCAAAGCCCTTGAAAAAGTTTCTGAAGGGAACCTTGAAATTTGGATACCCCTCAGAAATGGCCGAAATATCACATTATTTATGGGTCTAGAAACGAGTCACGCCACAGCGTATACGAACAAGCTATGAACAAAACTCCATCAAGCCAACATTGCCTTACCTTAGAAGAGTTCCTGGAGCGGTACCGCTTAGCCACGCCAGGATCCCAGAAGACGAGGTCCATCACCCCCTGACGCCACAAATGATCGTCTTGAAAATAGCCAATTTACAAGCGCTGGCAAAACAGCCAGCTACGTCCTCAATTGGCCAGAACTATACACCGGCAGATAGTAGAACACCTCTTCTAGCGCTGAGGACATGTCCCCCATCTTCCTTTTGGGGTTTTCTTGAAATAAACTTTTTTGAATTTTTCCACTCGACCATGCTGAAATACGGCCAAAGTCATACCTGCGCAGGAAAGGTCGCCCCTCCGCAACGTCTCCTCAGCAATTTCTACTCCAACACTACTCCCAAGGCCGCAGAACAAAGTGTATTGTTGGCTCTGACAAGGAAAAGCAGCGGTGATCACTTGTCACTCCAAACGACAAGCTTCTCCTTGCGCCACCAATAATTTTTTGTGCGACTGTTGATGCAAAAGTGACTGAAGGCCTGAGCGCAGTTTTTGAATTTTATTGCAAGATGCACGATGAGATCGTGTGCTCTGTGACGTAGGATGACGCTTCCATATCACGACACGCGCCACGCGGCCATCGATCGCGAACGTGACTGGAACGCTACTCGGAACAGACCATGATGGCCGCGAGGTAAGATGAACTGTATTTCCTGCTTGATCTACTGAGAACCCTCACAAACTGTCCTAGGAGTGTTGCAATAGCAGCAAGCCGTTGAAATATGCCCCACGTACAGCATGGAGAGTTACTCATCTTTCACACTTACCTCCTGCAATCCGCACATAGTCCAACGGTAAAAGTCCCTTGTTTTCATGTCGATGCTCGACAAAAGCGGCTAGCTCGGTCGCTTTGTGTTGACTGGCACGCGAGCAGCACTGGCAGAACGAACTAATTACTTGTCGCGTGAACTGCATGAGAGATTTCTTACGTCATAAAGAATAAAGAATATGATTTCATCATCATTTCACTGGTCTTCGACTTACATGGTCAGGGAAAGTCCCGATTCGTAGGCGACTTGGAAATCTTGCGTCACAAGGCACGTGATTTCACCGTGCCTCTTGTAGTAAAATTCAAGATTTGCGCTCATGCTTTCAGTCACTTTTGCATCAACAGTCGCACAAAAAATTATTGGTGGCGCAAGGAGAAGCTTGTCGTTTGGAGTGACAAGTGATCACCGCTGCTTTTCCTTGTCAGAGCCAACAATACACTTTGTTCTGCGGCCTTGGGAGTAGTGTTGGAGTAGAAATTGCTGAGGAGACGTCGCGGAGGGGCGAGCTTTCCTGCGCAGGTATGACTTTGGCCGTATTTCAGCATGGTCGAGTGGAAAAATTCAAAAAAGTTTATTTCAAGAAAACCCCAAAAGGAAGATGGGGGACATGTCCTCAGCGCTAGAAGAGGTGTTCTACTATCTGCCGGTGTATAGTTCTGGCCAATTGAGGACGTAGCTGGCTGTTTTGCCAGCGCTTGTATATTGGCTATTTTCAAGACGATCATTTGTGGCGTCAGGGGGTGATGGACCTCGTCTTCTGGGATCCTGGCGTGGCTAAGCGGTACCGCTCCAGGAACTCTTCTAAGGTGAGGCAATGTTGGCTTGATGGAGTTTTGTTCATAGCTTGTTCGTATACGCTGTGGCGTGACTCGTTTCTAGACCCATAAATAATGACTATGTGATATTTCGGCCATTTCTGAGGGGTATCCAAATTTCAAGGTTCCCTTCAGAAACTTTTTCAAGGGCTTTGCACGATCGATCCACACCCCAAAGGGAACCTACCTTCAAATTTTGAGCGAAATCGGAGAGATCCACTTGCACACATACTTTGGTATTCTCAGACATGCTCTCTTAAACATGGGAGTGATTGGACACTTTCTACATAAGTCCTCAAAAAAACCCCAACAGATCACTTCTCCGGGGTCTGGGCTGTACCTGGACACACAATGTAATATTTCTCTGATAAGTTTGCATGCTTCACACTGTCGTGTAATATTTCTTTCCTTTCTTTGTCATTTTCTGAGAGCTTAGACAATCCACTTGTCCAGGCAAGAAGGCAGCAATGCCAGTTCATTCTGGCAAAGTATAATAACATGTAGCAACCAATCCAACACTCGGTGAGGATGTCATTGTCGGCAACAGCAGGACAGGCTTGCAAAAGGTATGATCGCATTGTAAACATTGGGTACACTGGATTATTCATTATCATCTTACCTGCTGCTCCACTGTGCCATGGTATCACTCCGAAAATACCTACGATGAATACCACTGTCTGCATTCTGCAATTAATTTTAGCCACGTGCAGGCGACAGGCCCCGCGCCAATGAACTTCTCACTCAAGAGTGTGTGAAAGGATAGGAAATTTCACAACCTCCCCCCCCTGACTGGAGAACGTACCGTGATAACTACCGTCGTGGCTTTCTCTATCCAAAGAAATATTTTAGTTCGAGATCGTATCAACAAAACTTACAGTTCACACTGTATTGAAGTTGTGACCGCATGTGCGGACTGGTGCTTAGCCAGAACACAATCAACATAACAACATGGAGGGAGAACGATAGAGGACGCGCATTGCCACACCGAATCTCTCGGTAAATCGAGATCATTAGCCAAGTGATGGCTGGGAACAGGCTGGTTGAACATAAAAAAGGATGTGAAACGAGAGCATGTGGAGAGCAATAGTGCAACCGGGAGCAGGCTAGAGTTCGACAAGCCTGCATGACTGAGAGCTACACAGTAGCAGGTCTGGCACTATAGCAGGACATTGCTCACAACGCTCAAGCTGGCGGCCATAGGTGCTAAATATTATTGCGCTCTAGTGTAGAAAGATATGAAACTCGAATGATGAGATGAGACGTGCGTGTCTGGCAAGGACTTGCTCCCTACTCTACCGGTGATTTGGCAATAGTTAGCTTATGTGTTCCGAAAAGTCTAAAATGTGGTCAATGTACACGGTACATTGCCAAGTGTTCCGCTGAACATTTCCTCTACACCACTACATTCAAACGCAAACAGGACAAGGATACCGGATCATTCCATTGTTGCCGCGAACCACATGAAGCACGAAGCAAAAAGAGTAGAGCCACAACTTCCATAGAATGTTTTTTCCAGTCAATGATGATAAAAAGCGGACAATGGAGGAACTTGTGGCGTGAATTGTTTTCAACGTCTAAAACTAAAAGGCTACACGCCGCGCCGGCAAGGAGGGATTTCAGTTGCCAGCATTGTAGGAGCAGCAATTTTATACGGCTACTGAAGTACAAGTACTGAAGTTATGTTCAACTGATGTGGGGTTAATTTCCCGAAACTCTTTAAGTTGAGCAGGGAGTGGCGCTTTCTTGTAGGTTTGCTGAGTGGAAGAAGCAACGGGCTTCTCGTGGTTTCCAGACGCAGTCGCGAGTCAGTCAAGTGTCAATTTAGTCGGCAGGAAGCGAACGATGCGAGGTTTGAAGCATAGCCTTTTCTCTCCAAAAGAACAGTAGCAGTTACTCCAGTTTTTCCTGGGTTTGCACTTCTTGCGTCCTGCTGCCAAACCCTTCCTATGAGAATCAGGGCGCATTAAACTGTCAACATCAGTGTCGGAAGGGTTGCAGAGCACTGGACTTGTCGGTCCATATGCTTGGCAGCGTGGATTGTTCATTCGAAAATCCGTTTTTTGCAGGGAGGCTTAGCATTATGTTAGAGTCTGTACATATCAGAACTTAGGGTGTTCAGTGGAAACCGCCACAACTCAAACTCGAGATGCTATCCATTCCACACTTCGAAACATAATTCTTATTCTTTCTTTATTATTCGGTCAGTATAGTGCAATGTTTTCACATGAGCTGATTGTTTAGTAACTAGTAGTGTTAGTGCACAGTGTAGCGTAACTTGTACATGTAGTTCCTTGGTCCTTTTTCTGTTGGATAAATTATTTTTTCAAGTTTCGCTTTTTAGACCATCATCAGTAACTACGGAATGAGTGGAAGTAGGGTATTTATAACCTTCAGACATACCTATGGGGAGCCTCGACGTATGTACTTTTCATCAATTGCCATGGCGTCTTTGCCCTTGCCGGGGAATATTATTACAGTATTTACGAAATACTTGAACTGCCTGTATTAAGTCATTGTCAGTTTCCTATGTACTAGTACCCTAACCAAGAATATAAAGGAAATGAAAAGAATTGATGAAGTTCTTGACCCAGGGTGATTGGTGTACAGGCATACGCTGTAACTGTACCGAACTGGGCGAACTGGATTTGCCACCAATGTCAAGTCTACTACGCCATCCGTAGCAGACCAGCATAGATCACCGGAAATAAGGGAGACTAATAATTATGTAAATATGCGACGAGGAGACAACAATTTTAATAATGGCAATAAGTAGGAAGAGCTGAAGTGACATTTGGATTACTTTACTAAAACATGTTTTTCGATTTTGACAGCATGTTACAAGGCGAGGACTTGTAACATGCTGTCAAAATCGAAAAACATGTTAAACTACCAAGCAAGGCTTCTTTACTAAAACATGTAAGCGATGGAGAAAAAACTACTACTACGACTACTATGCAGACGATGCAAAAACAATCTAAAGGGTAAGGGAAAATACATGTAAGAAGAAAAAAAGCGATGAAAAAAAATATTACTCGAACAAGTTTTCGTACAACACTCTTCAGGAATCACCGTTGTACTAAAGAACAAAATGAGAACAAAGGAAATACTTGTCACGCTTAGTTCTTACTTGTATACCCTTGTTTTCTGCACACTTTTGTGAGAAATCGCACCTTGATATTTTAGTGCTGTCGTTGTGTCCTGCTACCCTACCTTGATTGCTATGCTATATCTTCTCATTTTGTTCTTTAGTACAACGGTGATTCCTGAAGAGTGTTGTACGAAAAATTGTTCAAATCATCTTTTTCCATCGCTTTTTCTTCTTACATGTTTTTTTCCTTACCCTTTAGATTGTTTTTGCATCATCTCCATCGCTTTAAAACATTGTTTAAAAGTAATCCAAATGTCACTTCAGCTCGTCCTACTTATTGCCATAATTAATATAAATTATGTGAAGGAGCTTCCTGCTCCAAATGTAGGAGCTCCCGCGTCCTGTCAACAAACTTGAAATTTGACCTTTCTACTAACTCAAAAATCTAAACTCTAAATGTTTCTTGAGAATTCCCAAACTGCATGGCAGCGTATTTCTTGAACTTGAAAAAACCGCCATTCCTGCAACAGGCTCTCAGCTGAACCAAAGAGATAAATAAATAACTTTGCAAAGTTATTTATTTATCTGTTTGGTGCAGCTGAGAGCCTGCTGCCGGAATGGCGGTATTTTCAAGCACATGTATATGACATGTACACTAAAAATATTCAGAAAATTGTAGGTACTTTGAAGTAGCCCTACCTTACCACTTGTGCCGTAATCTAGACCTAAAACCTCTTTTACCGGCGAACAAAACACAATTTGCCATCATGGTCTGGAGAATGGGAACACAACTCTCATACTGAAAACAATTGCATGAAACGTAGAATGCTGTAAGGGATGAGGACCCCACTCAAATACAGCAGAAGTATGTGAAGTGAGTACTGAGATGAAAGGAGAAAGGCATACTCTAATAGAAAGGAAATACACTATGAGAAGTGACATATTATGTCAACGTTGTACGAGTCCTACACCTATCACTTGTGTACTAGCATTGAAATTATTAGTATTATGCGCTTGTCCTCGTTGACATCACCAAGCAAGCTTGGCTAGTCTTCGCATAAGCCAAATGAACAAAAGAAATGAGGAACGAGCGAGGCCAGTGAACACACACGCGTGCAACTGCAGAATAGGCCAAAGGAATATACATGTAATAAGAAATAAACAACAAATAAAACTGGAAACGGATGAATACAAGAATTATGACAGCTGACGGTACATAGTAGCAAAGCGACATAACACGAGTATACTGTACACGATAGCACAATTCTACTTATAAACTACAGGCGAGAACCACGTAGTCGAAACTAAACAACATAGGTAACCATTGGCACATGCACAGACAATTTGAAAAAAAGGGTTTGAATGTTCAGGAAAAAAGATATTACTTGCATGGCACATTGGCAGGATGAGCAAAGGAAATTTCAACATTCTATCATTGAAAAATTATTGAAAAAAAATTAATCATACTGTAATTGAGGGTTCTCGAAATGCGATTCATGAAGGGAGGAACAAAACGTTTTTCTTAACTAACTGGTAAAATAATACTGATCGGTTCGGACATCTGGGCAACTGGGGGATTTTGATGGCTTGAGTTGTGGTTCAATCATCCGCATCAACTTTCGGGCAGTCATTTTTAGTGAGAGATGTGTAAAGAGCATGTGCGACGGGCATGAACACCGTGTTGTATTCCTCCGAGTGTGTAGCATTACAGATAACCAAGCCATGACGATGGGGGCTGCTGTCAGCAGGAGTTTCCACTCCGCCGGCAGTGTTGCTATGCGGGCCAATGCTTTCGTAAGTGCTGGGTTGCAGTTGTGCACTTGTAGACAGCGGCATGTAGTGAGATCCTTGTGCATCGGTACTGGTGTCAGCAGATGTGTTCACATTGGAATAGTTAGAATCGTGGTTCTGTAAGCCAATTGAAGATGCCATGGGCACGTACTCATCGATATGGGTTTGTATTTTGCCGTCGGACAGAGAAAAAGACGTCGGTGTCCTCACAGTATTGGCTGCTCCCTTGTCAGTAGAAGATTTACCGCTGTGAGTGTCTTTGCTTTGGAGATCGATACTTTGGTATGGGTGAGGTTGTGTTTGCATACTTGCTGACAGTGATGTGTATTGTGGCAGTTGTTCTTCATCACTAACGTCTGCATGTGTCTCCAGATCAGCCGACAGGGAAACGTGATTGTGTACGGTATTCAATGAATCCATGTGCACATACTCATCTCCATGGTCCTGGTTTGCAGCGTCAGTGATGGCAGGCGACCAAGTCGTGCTGGCGGAATTGTTTTCTTCATTCGGAGCTTCAATATCGATATAGTAGGGACTCTCAGACGAATTTATTAACGCTCTATTGGATGCTTCAGGCAGAGTTGGGTGTGTCCGTGGGATGCGAGAGTTGCCCAGTTGCTCATTCTGGAAAACTGATTGGCCAGCTGCGGACAGGGAATCACGCTGCTTGATTCGACGTAGAAGTATCACGAATACAGACAGCGTCAGGAGGAGCAAAGGCACAACGATGCCCAGGATAAGACCTGTTGATGGCCCTGTTTTAACAATGATACGGCAGTCCAAAGTTTCTGTACTGCTAGGCCTTGATGTGGATGGGGAAGATGGTTCAGCGAAGTCTCCTTTAGCGGCTGTGTGTTTGGTTGAACTGCTGGGAAGTGCTGAACTTTTCATAGCGAGAGACGATGTAGAAACCATTGTACTCATGGTCGTGGGTATTCTAACAAAGCCGGTAGCAGTCTGTACAGCAGAGGACGATATCCCCTTACTGCTGTCAGAAACGGTTGGTGGACTGGGAATTGTGGTTGGACACGTGTAGTTAGATGCAGCACTACAATAGTATTGATGGTGAAATTTACCCGTTGCTCCTAAAGCAGGGCAGCTTTGGTAGATTGTCTGGCAGCTGCCACATGCAGCTTGTTCGCACGCATCTGATGCTGCAGAAGGAAATGAATAAATACCAGGTAGAAGTATCCTTGAACGCTGATGGTGAGCCAATGTGATTATGGTAAAAAAAAGAAAAATAGAAGGACCAAAATGTTACGAGGTATGCCCTGACTCAGGTCCACGAATGTCTCAGTACTCCTTTTCAATTTTGTACCATTTTTGTAGCATTCGCTGACTGTATATGATCTGGTTACGTTGGTGGACAGTTAGTCATAACTTGCAACATTTGGTCCTTCTCCTTTTTTACCAGAAGTACATTTCGAAGGAGTTCTGCAAAAGCGAAATTATTCTGTAAACCACAATTTCGAATTTGAAACTTCGCAGGCAACCTGTGAGGTTATCATCCATCTTCCTGTATGTAGCCCGTAAATCGACTGATGACCGTGAAAAATGTAACAAAAGAACGGTTTCGGACGTAATTTCTCTCGAATGATTCGTTTTTCAACATTTTGGTTCAGTTCTTCACATGGTGTAGTGATTAGGAATGGTAACCGAACACGTTGATCTTCCGTCAAAGAGGATCTGGAAAGTTCTGGAGCCGGAAGATTGTCCAAAGACATGGAGCACGTTTATTATTTATATTTTAGGAATGTGCACATGCCTAACGTAGAATAGAAGAGAATAACAACAACAACCACAACAACAACAACAACAACAACAACAACTAAAACAACAACAACAACAACAACAACAACAACAACAACAACAACAACAACAACAACAACAACCACAACAACAACAACAACAACAACAACAACAACAACAACAACAACAACAACAACAACAACAACAACAACAACAACAACAACAACAACAACAACAACAACAACAACAACAACAGCAAATCAACTTCTCTTATTGGCCACAGGCCATCGTGAGAATATATTATACCGCAGTGTTTCGGACGTCAAAAGTGTTTTTACCCATACCTACATGTATGAATAGAATGTGCCACTTGAGAATGAATACGTGAACCTTTGGCCGAGTAGCTATCTCCTGCGCAGTGCCAAAGAACCGGATGGCCTCGGCTTCCATACCCACCAATTTTCGACAAAAAGGAGGGCCAAAGGTTTCCTAGGTGTCTCGGGGAAAGAAGTTGATTGCATCGGGCAGGAGCAAAGCATAAGGCAAAACATAATTATTACTTTCTCCAAACAACCCACGCGTTACTAAGGAACGTAACAAGTCAATTATTTCCTTTCCTTACCCATTGTGCAAGCTCAAGCCGGGTATTGATCTATTTCATTCCTTGGTGCTGACCGCTTTAATGCGCTTCCCGAATCCCTTCGCAAAAATCATATCCCAAATTCATTTCGGCAGGAGCTTAACAATTTCATTAATCTTGGGCACCTTGTACGAAGACCTCAGGGTCTGTTGGGAATACCCAAGTAAAATAATAAAATACAATACAAAAATACAAATCACCATCAGGCGTGGTGTCAACAGGGATATCCCCTCTTTGGAGATAATTACCCTTGGGACAAAGGCCTTCGGTATGGTTGGGATGTGCTTGTGTACGCATAGACAGTAGCGTGTAGTGACGTTCCTGCGCTTCAGCACTGGCATCTTCAGTTATCTCCAGATCAGCATACAGCTAATCTTGGGTGTGTACACCATTAGACGGTGCCTAGGACACCTGTGCATGGACTCAATCCTGCTTCGTGCCGTCAGTCGTGTAGCAAGACTTAGACGTACTCGCGGTGACGTCTGCGTTAGTAGAGTCTATGGCTTCAACATAGTTGCGCTTAATTCGATGCAGAAGCACGAGTAAAATAGGGAGAGTGAGGAGAAGCAAGGGAATACGTAAGCGCGGAGTAAGACCCTTTGCTTGCGCTGTTGCAGGCAGAAGAATGATCCTGTCCACGGCTGTTGATGGAGAGGGTTTAGCTGCAGCAACTGTGTTGTCCTTAGTCCGTAGAGTAGTAACAGCAGACAATATAGCTCTTGTGGAGGTGTTCGAGTAGCGCCACTTGTTGCTTGAGGTAGGTACTATAGAGGTGTTAGCTAGAGGAGAGAGTGTACTTCGTGTAGTGAGGTGCACTGGAGTAGTGGTTGAATACGTGTAGTAGTAGATGCAGTACTACAATAGCATTGGAAGGGAGTTTTACCAGTTTCTTCCAGCCCAGGACAGCTTTGGTAGAGCGTTTGGCAGTCCCTACATGCACCATGGTCACACGCATTAGACGCCACAGTAATAAGGTCAGAAAGTAACATATTACGAAAGTTGTTGCAACAAGGGCGGTGATTTGTAAAGAAAGTGTCTTCTCCGAACCTCGGAGCTCGCGCTCCCTGCAGTCTGATTTCACACCTGACTGACTCATGACTCACGACGAAGAGCACTACTTAATGCAGTGCTCTCAGCACAGCCGAAATTTCGTTCGAATGCTCAAGCTGAATTGATGAGGGGAATTTACCGAAAAACTGTGTATTGAGAAGTGAGTGGTGCTCTCTTTCAGGTTTGCGGAGTGGAAGGTTCGGCATGCTTCGCGTGTGCTCCAGTCGCAGTCGTGAGTCAGTCAATTGTCAAGTCAGTCGGCAAGAAGCGCGAGCTCCGACGTTTGGAGCAGACCACTTCAGTAGCAGATTGTCATAGGAAATCCGTAATGGAACAGAGTACGCACTTCATTTTGTCAAAGAACACAACATCCACGTTGCAATCCTGAGGATAGACCCTGCGGCCACCATTATTTTGGCTACTATCTTCAAAGAGATTCACTTTTACTCCGAGGTATATTCGAATCTTTCGAGTCAAAGAGTCTATTCTGCGTATCGGAGAAAGAAGTTGACAATGCTTCACAGAAACACAATATAATTATTATGATGCTCCAAACACATTACTAAAATATCAAAGTCATGGTATCGGTTATCAATAATGGAAATTATTAGTGCGCACCAAATAACTCATGCTTACCACGGATGGTTATCGTGATACGAGGCTCCAGAGCAGCACCAAAGGCAAACGTCGTTAAGACACGTGGTGAGCTGCCTGACGTCAAGGCCCAAGAGAATTCTGGCCAGACAGCTTTATAGTCCAATTGGCAGCCAGCTTGCATGGTGATCCCGAGGATATATTCTTCAGTAACGCCGATATTACCAGATATCATGTAGTCATCAAGGCACACCCCAGTCCATGCTGCAAAATTCCCTATATGTTCACTCGGTGAAATCATTTTAGAGGCAATCTGATACTTTCCCCCAGGGAATTCCTTCAATAGCACCAACTTCGGGTTGCACAAATGTTGAGACACATCGGCACTAATATCTACATGGACAAATGGACAACTGCTGTAGAACGATATGTTTGGGAAAGGAACAATTGTCCGCGGTTGAGGAATTGCTCCAACAACAGTTGCACTTGTCAGCTTTATATGATTGTCAATGGTCAGATTTCGTGGAGTTTGTGACCGTGTGCATGTTAGTGATACTGGAGGTGGGAGAGAGACATGTAGCAACATTACATACCCGGTTATGATGTACACAGCCATCCACAGATACACATGCCCATGTACTCGTTCAATAATATAATAATAATCTTTATTAAAGGATCTCCCAGAGGCGATGGCCTGTCGAGGGGATCTCCTGATGCAAATCATGCAATAGAAATAAACAGTGAGGAAGACTACACGTGTTACAGTATATGCTACATAAATTAGCAATAAGCACAGGGCTGGGTTGTTAAAATAAAACAATTAATTTAAATGTCCAGGGATATACCACTACAGTCAAATTTAAAACTTTTCACGTTCATAACGTTATTTGCACATGCACCCCCCCCCCCCCCGATGCACACACACACGCCTACACGCACACGCACACACACACATTCCCTTTCTCTCTCTCTCTCGCAACCACGCATACCTACACACACACACGCACGAACACACACACGCGAAAACACACACACATACACAAGGTAACGCACTCGCGCAACTGTAGATATGCACCCGTACTTCCTCCGTGTCAGAAAAGGGATCGGTTGTGTTTGTGCGATACAGCTGCAGATGGCGTCAAGAAAGGGATTATTCAGGCCAAGTCGTACTCTAAGCAAACGAAGTCTTGAAGCATGTCCGCAGCGAGAAATCCTGCGAGAAGCAACCAATACCCTCCAAATTATAGACTTGAAGCTCCTACAAGGTCAGCCCTTCACCTGTTTCGTTGTAGCCCGCGTGCACTTGCGAATTCAAATAAGTAAAAAATATACTTACATACGTCGTTTCCCGGTTGTTGGATGTACAGTAAATACACTGGGTAGCGCACATGGTCAAAGTCGTCTAGTGAATGCACTCGTTATGTAGTGATGCTGCTATTCGGATACGAAACTTATTTGGATGGATTAAGGGGTAACCAGCGGCATTCGGCACTGTACCGATTTTTCATCAACCACCATACCATAACTACGGTCTCCAGGCGCTGTGAACCTTGTCACGTCCATTTCTGTGCTCTCTCGAAAGCGTCCAAGTATTCAAAGTAGGTCACTTTTTTTATCTGTTCACCAATGGTCAATCCTTTTTTAATTTTGTGTAAGATTTTATCTGACCAAATCCCATCCTATTGGTACCTAATGTTCTGCAAGGATGTTAGGAAATGAACTTCTCGACCTCAAATCGGTCAGTTACACTCCGTGGTTTCCGTTTTTCAACAGGGTTCTTTTTCACGTAGCTCAAATGCGCCATGTCGCTCACATGTATAAATGGAGGCGCCATCGCCTGTTTGTGTTGCGACTTTAAATAAAATTCAACAACAACAACAACTTCACCCAATAGGTAAGGTAATGTATGTGTTCGCACGCTAGGACATTCGTGACCTGCTTAAGGATAACCTCACCTGCTGCTCCAGTTTGCGGTAGCATCACTCCGAACATTCCCATAGCCAACACCACGACCAGTACCCTGTGAATATACTTCATTTTCTCCACTTGCTGGTGGCAGTACTCTTGTGTATGTATCTATAGTTCAAGACTACAAAGGAAGGTGGAACAGTTTGTTATTGCAGCTTCGAGTATCACGCTCGCGCTATCATCAGGCGAAAACCTAGACGATTGCTAGGCAGGTTGTATTGAACGGGTCCTGACTGGAAACGTTCAATAACAGCTACCTCCGTGACTTCATCTGTCCGAGGAAAGGTCCAGGTTGCCTATTAGAGTATTAGTGAATTAACCTATCTTATTACAAGCTTTGCAGCGAAGATGTTACGATACGTGCTGATTTTCAGGAAGCCTGCGAATGGCCTGTGTGAACTGGCCGTGTGACCGGAAGTTGGTTGGTTTATTTTAATTCACACAATAAACCGGGAACTAGGCCCAATGATATAAAGGCGAAAGTTCATAGTAATAGATGCGGGCAGGTGTTAACCCTAAGCGCTAGACATTGTATGTGCGACCTGATCATTCTCGGGGATGATAAAGCATTGTTGTCTGAAGCGATAGCATATTTAGACTTGCCAGACTAGCTAGGGCTTGCTCAATACCCTACTGATGATCTGCTGTAGATCTTCTTTTCATTTCGTTAAACGTCTGGCGGCCAGTGGCCAAACATTTCAGTTGCAAGGTGGTTTAAGCATGGATCCTGTATTCGTGGCTCGTGCATGGCATCATGCTTCGGCAAGTAAGCTGAAGCGTGTTACATTTTTTCATAGTCCTGGTTCGACGGCATGGACGAAGAGGACGAAGTTGATTTCCTGCAGTTAATGACGTATATGTACGTTGGCGTTGAAGAGCAAGGACGTTCATTTCTAGGTGGTATTTAACACAACCACCTACACATAATCCACACTTTTTTCTCCTCAGTTGTAAGAAGCAGTACTTGCCCATCTTCCTTGTGATGATAAGCATTTCATTTCATGGGATACTGGAGATCTGGGAGTTCAATTTTTGGAATGAAATATTATCAGAATCATCAACGATGGCAGCCCTTTCCCAAAGATGCCAAAATCTTTCGCATCTTGCTTTTCGCAACCATGCCAAAACAAGTGAAAGCTGGTGAAATCGCATCAATATTTTCAGAAAAAGCTCAAACATTGCTGATATCGCAACTCTTAATGAGCGAGTTCTTGTGCATAATATCATAGCAGCATTGCTCAGTGCTGCCACATTATAATGTATGTTCGGCCTCATTTCCTCTGTGCTGCGCTGATGAGTCCACAAAGGGCGAAACAGTTCTGTCCGCAGATTGAGTATAATATTATGTATGTACATATACTCTATGTCCAGTGGACAGAGCCAGTTATACAATGATCACACAGCAATGAAGCAAAAAAATCTCTTTTCCGCCGATACTCGGATATGTTCTGGTGAATGCCAGTCTTGGTCGTATGCTGTCGGATGAGTGTTTCACATGAAACTCCGAGTAGCGGCTGAAAAAAGATTTGTTCGCTTCATTGCTGTGTTAAGAACTGAGATGGAGAGCCACGGACAAAAAATTGTAACATGGAAATTGTGGGCACAAGTTTTGTGCTAGATTGTGCACGTCTGACTGTTCAAAATCTGGTTTAGTCGGTGGACTCGATCGCATAACTTGTGCCCACAATTTCCATGTGACAATTTCATTGCTGTGTGATAATTGCACATGATATTAGATAAACCTTGTTTTGTTGACAGCATGTTACAAGCTGCAAGGTGGAGGACCACTGTGTGTGGAAACTGTGACCTTACTACAACCATCCACGGTTGGCTGAACCAGTTCAAATGGTCGCAAGACCGGGGCTCTGCCAACCGTGGATGGTTGTAGTAAGGTCACTGTTTCCGAACACAGTGGCGCTCCGCTTTCTAACATGCTGTCATGTACATGCACATGACCTTTGTACGCATGTCAACAAACAATGGATCACTCGTAGGGTTTTGCTACTTTAGTTTCATGCACTATGTGAAATCATCATCAGGCAAACAATATTCAATACTTTTTGTACTTAGTATTTTTGTACACAGTGCATGAAACTCAGAATAGCAAAACACTACGAGTGATCCATTGTTTTTTGACATGACTGTGTCATCGTAAATGCTGCTGTGGTATGATCACTGAAATGGGTGAAACTTAAAGTTGCAGTGGGCGTCGTAGTGCTCGAGTATGTCGAGCCCTACACAATAGAGTGAGACGAACCAGAAAACTTGATCATGAAGCTACACTCTTTGCCATTGCTGACACTAACAAACAGCAAGAAATATCTGCCATAACTGTACACAAATGTGCACGTTTCACTCTTCACTCGGGAGTCGTCAAATACTGACTCCCAGCTTGCACTTGATCGTTGGGGCACACCAAAAACAACTTTCGGCAACACTGCCTGTTTGGGGAAGTTCTGGTCGAATCATCGGATGGATTTTCTGTCCTCGGACCCGGTCTTTGAAAATTACACCAAAATTCGGAGTGCAAAAGGTCTCTACTATTATTCGAAGGTTCAGCATAAGCAGGGCATTTATACCCATCAGAAATACCTATCATTATCTTCGACGTATACTTTTCATCTCAATTCCGGTGACTGCATCAGTGCTGTGCGACACGACTGTCATCACCCCGTCACCTACATGTAAGTATCTTGGGCTCCACATCGATGAGCACCTGCCCTTCCGACCCCATATCTCCCACCTCTGTGATGAAATTAATAAGAAGCTAGGTGCTTTTAGGCGAGGCAGAGACAACCTGGACAGTAAAGCCCTCCGAGCGTTCTATCTCGGAGTTATACAGAGCAAATTAGAGTACCGTCAAGCACATCATAATGTTCATTCATTACACGCTGCAGAATACGATAAGCTTCTAGGACTGAGCCGCCGAGCTGTTCCTGTTGTATTTGCCTACCCTTCCCGTGCTGGCATTGAGCCCATTTTGCGTTGTCACAAACTCCACCCACTCAGCCTACACCTCACTCTTTTGACTTTTCATTTTTACTTTTCGGTGCATCAGGTCCCTGCAGTCCCCTCACCTCCCAAATCTTTACGACCTGAAATAATGCTACCCACACTACCTCCCAAACCAGAGGCCAAACATCCAGTAGTCTCTTTCTCCCCCGCATTCATGTCCCGTCCAGGCTCTACAGTCTCTCATTTTTTGGTGCTGTACGCTTTAATGCACTAACCGCTATCATTCGATCCCAGCGTACTTTGCCTGCTTTTCGCGCTAGCTGCTCACAATTTCTCCTTGGGCACCCTGTAAGAAGGCCATAGGCCTGTTGGGTATACCCAAGAAAAATAATAAATACTACTACTACTACTAATTGCTATGGCGTGTTTGTAGTTACAGGGGCAGGTAACACATTTGCCGTGTTACCTAGATACGTGACATAATAGGCTATTGACAGTTCTATAGGCAAACACAAAATTTAATTACAAAGCAAAATGAGAAAAAAGAAATACTGCTCTTGGCCCAGCGTAATTCGTGTACAGGGCAGACACCACCATACCTATTCAGAAACGGGTGAAGTTGAACTGCCACCAATGTCAAGTAGTAGTAGTAGTATTCTTTTATTTATAGTGGAGAAACCAAAACAGGCAGACGCCTAATAACAATGCACCCACTGTGTAGGGTGGTGGAGGAGGGGGTCAAGCCTACCCTACTGCAAGTCCCTAGCAGAACAGTATAGATCACGTGATATAAGGCCGACCAATTATGTGAAGAAGCTGGCTGCTCCAAGTGTAGGAGCCGCCCCGGCCCGGGGCATCCTTCCAACAGACTTAAAATTTGCCCTTTTCCGAATATTTGTTTAGTGTACATGTAGGCAGCTCTACCTTACCACTTGTGTCATAACAAAGACATAAGCCTCTTTCACGGGCGAACAAAACACAATTTGCCATCATGGTCTGGAAAATGGGAACACAACTCACATACCGAAACAATTACATGAAAGTTAGAATGCGGTAAGGAATGAGGACCCCACTCAAATCCAGCAGAAGTATGTGAAGTGAGTATATGTACTGAGGTGAACGGAGAAAGGCGTACACTCTCATAGAAGGGGAATTCACGATGGGAAGTGACGTTATGTCTTCTAGCAATGTTGTACTCCCATCAATTGTGTGCTATTATGTACAATTGTAACTATCGAAAAACAAACACAATCGTTCTGTAATAGAAAGTTCTCGAAATACGAATATTGGAGGGATAACTAACTGAACAAAATGCTATTCTTGGATTAGCTGGTAAAATAATACTGATCGGTTCGGAAACCTGGGCAACTGGGGGATTTCGATGGCTTGAGTTGTCGTTCAATCTAGGCCTTGACAGATTATGCTAATACTTTCGTGAAATTATGCTTTTCGCATTGCTGAAAAAATTGCAGAATTATGCTATTTTTATGCTAAAGGTTATCATATTATGCCACATTATGCTCACATTATGCTGCTAATGTATAATGGTTCTGTGTAAAATAGCAGGGGAATTTTTTTGTAGAGGGTGTTGTACTGTAGTAGTAAAAGTTCAGCGGGGTCAACGCACCGTCCGACCTGGTATAGCTACGACCGTAACTGATTGTAGTGGACTGGACATGTTATCAAGGGAGTCGTAAACATACGACTTTCGGGTGCATCTACTTGTACTTGTACTTGTAGAACATGTACAACTGTATGGAATTTGATGCGAACAGGCGGATTATTCCAATTTTATGCGATTCATATGCAATTTGCCTCGAATTATGCGATTATTCGATTTTGGTAGGAATCATGCAAAACATTCTGCTAGCATAATCTGTCAAGGCCTAGTTCAATCATCCGCATCAGCTTTCGGGCAGTCACCTTTAGTGAGAGATGAATACACAGCATGTGCGACGGGCATCAACGCCGTGTTGTATTGCTCCGAGTGTGTAGTATTACAGATAACCAAGCCATGACGATGGGGGCTGCTGTCAGCAGGAGTTTCCACTCCGCCGGCAGTGTTGCTGTGGGTACCAAGGCTCTCGTAAGTGCTGGGTTGCAGTTCTGCGCTTGTAGACAGCGGAATGTAGTGAGATCCTTGTGCATGGGTGCTGGTGACATCAGATGTGTTCACATTAGAATACGTAGAATCGTCGTTCTGTAAGCCAATTGAAGATGCCATGGGCACATACTCATCGATATGGGTTTGTATTTTGCCGTCAGAACGAGAAAAAGACGTCGGAGTCCTCACAGTATTGGCTGCTCCCTTGTCAGTAGAAGATTTACCGCCGTGAGTGTCGTTGCTTTGGAGATCAATACTTTGGTACGGGTGAGGTTGTGTTTGCATACTTGTTGACAGTGGTGTGTATTGTGGCAGTTGTTCTTCATCACTAATGTCTGCATGTGTCTCCAGATCAGCCGACAGGGAAACGTGATTGTGTACGGTATTCAATGAATCCATGTGCACATACTCATCCCCATGGTCCTGGTTTGCAGCGTCAGTGATGGCAGGCGACCAAGTCGTGCTGGCGGAATCGTTTTCTTCATTCGGAGCTTCAATAGCGATATAGTAGGGACTCTCAGACGAATTTATTAACGCTCTATTGGATGCTTCAGGCAGAGTTGGGAGTGTCCGTGGGACACGACAGTTGCACAGTTGCTCATTCTGCAACCCTGATTGGCCAGCTGCGGACAGGGAATCACGCTGCTTGATTCGATGTAGAAGTATCACGAATACAGACAGCGTCAGGAGGAGCAAAGGCACAACGATGCCCAGGATAATACCGGTTGATGGCCCTGTTTTCACAATGATGCGGCTATCCAAAAATTCTGTACTGCTAGGCTTTGATGTGGATGGGGAAGACGATTCAGCGAAGTCTCCTGTAGCGGCTGTGTGTTTGGTTAAACTGCTGGTAAGTGCTGCACTCTTAATTGCGAGAGACGATATAGAAACCCTTGTACTTGTGGCTGCTTCTGACGCGGGCAATCGAACAAACTCAGTAGCAGTTTGTGCAGCAGAGGACAATATGTCCTTACTTCTGTCAGAAATGGTTGGTGGACTGGGATTTGTAGTAAGTGTCGCTGTAGTTGCTTCAGTGGTAACCACCAGAGAAACAGCAGTAGTTGCGGTAGGCTTTGCATTGGTGCTCGGAAGGGCAGAGGTTGCAGCTTGTGTTGGAGTAGTGGTTGGACACGTGTGGTTAGATGCAGTACCACAATAGTATTGATAGTGATTTTTACCACTCGCTCCTAATGCAGGACAGCTTTGATAGAGTGTTTGGCAGTTGCCACATGCAGCTTGTCCGCACGCATCTGATGCTGCCGAATGAAAAACATAAATACCAGGTAGAAGTATCATTGAACGCTGATGGTGAGCCAATGTGATTAGGACAAAAATGTTACGAATGTTACGAACTCAGGGCGACGAATGTCTCAGTACTCGCATTCGCTGACTGTATATGATCTGGTTACATTTGTGGACAGTTAGTCATAACTCATAACATCTCGTAAATCACAATTTCGAATTTGAAACTTCGCAGGCACGCGGTGAGGTTATCATCCGTCTTTCTGGATGTAGCCCGTAAATCGACTGATGACCGTGAAAAATGTAAAAAGAGAACGGTTTCGGACATAATTTCCCTTGCATGATTCATTTCCCAATGTTTTGATTCAGCTCTTCACCATGGTGTAGTGATTAGGAATGGTAACCATGGTAACCGAACATGTTGGTCTTCCGTCAAAGAGGATCTGGAAGGTTCTGGACCTTGAAGAATGTCTAAATATATTGAGCAAGTTTACTTTTATAACATTTATTTTTATGAAAGTACACATGCCTACATAGAACAGAAGAGAGTAACAACAACAAAAACAACAACAACAACCAGAACAACAACAACAACAACAACAACAACAACAACAACAACAACAACAACAACAACAACAGCAAGAGAAATTAGGGGACTGCAAAGGGAGTGTAGATGCCATAAAGCTGTGCATGTGAGGTGAGGTGCGCTCCCCCGTCCAATGGTCTAAAACAGTACTTTTAGTTCTCTGGACGAGTGAATACCGCAGCGTTTTGGACGTCGTTTTTACCCATACCTACATTTATGAACGTCCCACTTGAGATGAAATTCGTGATGATGCACCTGTGGCCGAGTAGTTATCTCCTGCGCTGTGCCAAACCGGATGGGCTCGGCCTCAATTCCCACCAATTTTCGAAAAAAAAGAGGGCCAAAGGTTTTCTAGGTGTCTCGGGGAAAGAAGTTGAAATGATTGTATCAGGCATGAGCAAAATGTACTTGAAGTAATTACTTTCTCCAAACAGCCCACACGCTACTAAGGAACGTACCACCATCAGGCTTGGTATCTGCAGTAGGATCCGGCGGATTCTGCCTGCAGAAAAATTGGCAGAATTCGGTACTCTTTCTGGTAAGTTTCATGCCTGTTTGGTATGTGGATAAAAAAATGGAGCAGAATTCGAGAAATTAACCGCCATAAGGTTTGTATGGTTCTGCCAATTTCACTGCTTTTCGAGCAGAATCTGCCACCTTTTCGAGCAGAATCCTCGGGTCCCTAATCAGCAGGGATTTCCCCTCTTTGGAGATCGTTGCTATGGGGACCAAGACATTCGTAATGGTTGCCATGTGCTTGTGTGCACGTGGATAATAACATGTAGTTTCGTTCCTGCGCTTCAGCACTGGCATGTTCAGCTGTCTCTAGATCAGCATACAGCGAATCTTGTGTTTCTTCAATATTAGATAGTGCCATTGACACCTGTGCATGGACACAATCCTGCTTTGTGCCGTCCGTCATGGAGCAGAACGTGAGTGTGTTTGCGGTGATGTTCTCGTTCGTAGAGTCTATGGCTCCAATAAAGTATGGGCTCTGGGATGTATTAGTTGCTACTTAGGCGTATTGAGGGGGGGGGGGGAGGGGCGGACTGTGGTATACGGGGTGTGGTTGGAGTCTGCAAGCTATCAGCTTTTAAATTTTCTCGTCGAGATTGGCCGTTTGCTGAGAGGGATTCGTGCTCAATTCGATACGGAAGTACGAGTAAAATGGAGAGAGTGAGGAGAAGCAAGGGAATACTGAAGCCTGGAGTAAGACCATTTGCTTGCGCTGTTGGTGGAAGAATAATGATCCTCTCCGCGGCTGTTGATGGAGAGGGTTTAGCTGCAGCAACTGTGTTGGCGTTAGTCCGTAGAGTAGTAATGGCAGACAATATAGCTCTTGTGGAGGTGTTAGAGTAGCGCCACTTGTTGCTTGAGGTACTATAGAGGTTTAAACTAGAGGAGAGAGTGTACTTCGTGTAGTGAGGTGCACTGGAGTAGTCGTTGGACACGTGTAGTAGTAGATGCAGTAGTACAATAGCATTGGAAGGGAGTTTTACCAGTTACTTCTAGCCCAGGACAGCTTTGATAGAGCGTCTGGCAGTCGCTACATGCACCATGGTCGCACGCATTAGACGCTACAGTAATAAGTTCAGAAAGTAACATATTACGAAAGATGTTACAAGGGCGGTGATTAGTAAAGAATGTGTCTTCTCCGAACGTCGGAACTCGCGCTTTCTGCCGTCTGACTTGACACTTGACTGACTCACGCCTCACAACGAAGAGCACTACCGGGGTACATAATGCACTGTTCTCAGCAGAGCAGAAATTTCATGAGAACACTCCAGCTCGATTGATGAAGAGGTTGGTGCGACACACAATTGCCAAGCTCAATTGATGAGGTGTGAATTCCCCGAAACACTCTGTATTGAGAGGGGAGTGGTGCTGTCTTGAAGGTTTGCGGAGTGGAAGGTTAGGCGGGCTTCTCGTGTGCTCCAGACGCAGTTGTGAGACAGTCAAGTGTCAAGTCAGTCGGCAGGAAGCAAGCGCTCCGACGTTCGGAGCAGATTATTTCTTTAAAAAAAGTAGCAGATTGTCATAGGAAATACATAATGTAAACAGATTAGGCACTTCATATTTTTCAAAGAACACAACATAAAAGTTCCAATCCTGAGGACAGAGCCTGCGGTCACCATTATTTTGGCTACTATCTTCAAAGAGATTCACTTTTACTCCGAGGTATATTCGAATCTTTCGAATCAAAGAGTCTATTCGACGTATCGAAGAAAGAAGTTGAACAATGCTTCACAGAAACCAAATCTATTATGGTGCTCCAAACACCCCGCACATTACAAAAATATCAAAGTCATGGTATCGGTTATTGATATTGAAAATTATCTTTTGTTTTCTTGCTTTGCGAGCTGGTTGCCTTTTTTCTGGACTCCCTCGATTTCATCATTCGTTGAGTCGTACCTGCCTTTCCGTTATGCCTCCAAAGAAATCCAACGCCCCCTCGGCAGCGCAGCTGGTACCTCCAAGGAGATAATCCAAGGCCCCCTCGGCAGCGCAGCTGAGCGTGGACCTCAATTCAACGAGGGAAAAGTTTGAGGCGGAAAAGGAAGAGAGCGCCCTGAGAATCAGGCTCCTCGAGGGACAGCTGGAACGGGGAAACGAGTCGTCCTCGTCCAAGCGTAAACGTCGTAATGCTTCTGTGTCACCGTCGTCTTCATCGTCTTCGTCATCATCTTCTTCATCGTCCTCGTCATCTGATTCGTCTGGCTCGTCGGACGACTCCCGCCGGAAGTTTTGTTTTCTTGCTGTGGCTGTCCCCGCAGTTGTTTATTCTGTGATGAGTGTGTGTGTATGAGTGTGTGTGTGCGTGTGTGTGTGAGAGGGATTGTGTGTGTGTGTGTGTGGGTGAGGTGTCGGAGTCCTTCGCTAGGCTTTACAAGCCCGCGAGAGGAGCAAACTACCGCACGAAGACGACGACTTGGAACGACTCTGAGCGTTGGCTCATGGAGTGTTCGCTCTTTTGTGGAGAGTGATGGACCACTTCTAGCGGCAGCCGTGAGAGGAATCGTTCCCGATGATAAGCCAGATCCATACCTGCTGGAGATGGCTCTCTCGAACATGGTCCCGCTCGTCGTTCTATATTGTCGGGCCCGTAAGGGGACACGTGACCGTAATGGCAGTGTTTACCAGGACCAGGACCAGGAGGTGTGTGTGTACCTGTATGTGTGTGAGTATGTGTGCAGTATTGACTTGTGAGTGAGAAAAGAACGGTTATTGATAATGGAAATCATTAGTGCGCACCAAATACCTCATGCTTACCACGGATTGTCATGGTGACAGGTTGCTCCACAGCAGCACTATAGGCAAGCGTCTGTAAGACACGTGGTGAGCTGCCTTGCGGCAAGACCCAAGACACTTCTGACGAGGCAGCTTTATAGATCAATGAGCAGCCGGCTTCCATGGTGATCCCGAAGATATATACTTCAGTAACATTGCTGGTACTAGATATGTAGTCCTTAAGGCGCACCCAAGTCCATGTTCCAACGTTCCCTATATGTTCACTCGGTGAAATCCTTTCAGAGGCAATCTGATACTTTCCCCCAGGGAATTCCTTCAATAGCACCAACTTCGGATTGCACAAATGTTGAGCCACAACTGCAGTAATATCAATCTGGACAAATAGACAGCTGCTGTAGAAGGATATGTTCGGGAAAGGAATTAATGTCCGTGGCTGGATAATTGGTGAAGCACGGGGCGCGATTGTCAGCTTCATATGATTGTCAATGGTCAGATTTCGTGGAGTTTGTGACCGTGTGCATGTTGGTGATACTGGAGGTGGGAGAGAGACATGTAACAACATTACATACCCGATTATGATGTACACACCCATCCACAGATACACATTCCCATGTACTCGTTCATAACGTTATGTGCACATGCACCCCCCCCCCCCCCAGATGCACACACACACACACGTTACGCACATTCCCTTTCTCTCTCTCTTGCAACTACGCATACCTACACACACGCACACACACGCACGAACACACACACGCGCAAACACGCACACACACACACACACAACGTCACGCACTCACGCAACTATAGATATGCACCCGCACTTCCTCAGTGTCAGAAAAGTGATCGGTTGTGTTTGTGCGATACAGTGTGCAGATGGCTTCAAGAAAGGGATCATTAAGGCCAAGTCGTACTCTAAGCAAACGTAGTCTTGAAGCATGTCCGCAACGAGAAATCCTGCGAGAAGCAACCAATAACCTCCAAAGTATAGACTTGAAGCTCCTACAAGGTCAGCCCTTCACCTGTTTCGTTGTAGCCAGTGTGTACTTGCGAAATTTAAATAAGTAAAATATGTGCTTACATACATCGTTTCCCTGTAGTTGGATGTACAGTATATACACCGGGTAGGGCACACGGTCAAAGTCGTCTAGTGAATGCACTCGTTATGTAGTGATGTTGCTATTTGGATATGTGGAACTTATTTGGATAGATTAAGGGGTAAGCAGCGGCATTCGGCCCTGTACAGATTTTTCATCAACTACCACCACCACACTATAACTACGCTCTCTAGCTATAGGTAAGGTATTTGTTTGCACGCTAGCCTCGCTAGGATTATCCTGATCTTTGTAAGGATAATCTTACCTGTTGCTCCAGTTTGCGGTAGCATCACTACGAACATTCCTACAGCAAACACCACGACCCTGAGTACCCTGTGTATCTGCTTCATCTTCACTAAGTGAAGTGGAACAATATTATTTTATTGCAACTTCGAGTTTCAAGCTTGCGCGATCACTACGCGAAAACCTAGACGATGGCTGAACGGAATGGGGCCTACCTGGAAACGTTCAATAACAGCTACATGGATCTCCGTGACGTTATCTACAAGAGGACAAGTTTTCAGATTGCCTATCAGTGCATACCACTTTTAAGTTTTAGTACAGGCCTTGCAGCAAAGTTGTTATTGTAAGTGATGACTTTCAAGCAGGCTGTGAATGGCGTGTGTGACTGGCAGTGTCACTGGATGTTAACAGCATATACGCACAGGTGTCAACCCGAAGCGCGAGACATTGTATGTGCGACCTGATCAATGCCGATGATGATAATATGGCGTTATTGTCGGAAGTGACAGCATACGTAGACTTGCGAGACTGGCTAAGGCTTACTCAATACCCTTGTGATGAGTAGTTGTAGATCTTTCTTTCAATTGGTTTATATTAAATAGTGGCCAAACATTTCATTTGCGAAGTAGTGATCTCTTACGCGCGGCTCGTGCATGGCATACATTTTCTGAAAGTAAGGTGAATTGCCAAACAAAACTATTACTTTGCTCAATAGTGCAGGGTCGACGGCATGGACAAAGAGGATGAAGTTGATGTCCCTCAGTTAATGAAGTATGTTGGCGTTGAAGAGCGAGGACCTTCATTTCTAGGTGTTATTTAGCACTACGACCTACAACATAATCCATACTTTGTTCTCCTCCGTTGTAAGAGTAAGAAGCAGTACTTTTCCATCTTTCTTGTGATGATGAGCATTGCATTTCATGGGATACTGGAGATCTGGGAGTTTACTTTTTGGAATGAAATGTTCACGGGTTCATCTACGATTGAAATGCGGCTAGGTTGTTGTAAACAGCTTGTATAGACACGTAACAAATTCCACGATGCACAGGGATACCTCCCAAAGTGAAACCACCAAAGCCGAATTATCGTTAAATACATGTACGGATTGGGATTGGGCGCATCAGGCGAACTTGCCATCTTTAAAATGATTACAAATGGTCGAATTTGCTCGACTTTGTAATGATGTGCACGCTGACGAGACTGCAATATGGATAAAATCTATCCGTATTGCAGTCTCGCCTAATACAAGTTGACACATTCCCGCACAAACAAACCAAGCGAACAGACACACATGCCCATTATTTACCCAGGTGAACACGCTCGCTCAAACACTCCTACAATCCCCCACCCACTTCAATACACACACACGCACATACACACACATGCACGCGCCCACACACACAGAAAATGTAATAGTAAATACATGTATGCACTTGCTCAGTGCTGAAAAGTATGAAAGCAAGCAGGTAGGTGCTATTTTACTCTAGTTCCGAAGTACGCCTTTTGAAGTGTTCGGTATCCAGAAGAAACATTAGCCACAACATCTATAATAAGTGACCATCAGTGTACGCCTGCATCCCGCTATGTGCTCCCCGCCGGCACATTCAGCTTGTATATCACTTGTATACCACTCTAAGTTTAAAACGCCCTCAATATGTCGGCTATATTATTAAATATGTTATGTATTGGGGCTCCTCTTCTGGTGGTTTGTACGTGACGTTAGTAAGTTAAAGTGAGGGCTGCGTCCCACCAGCCGCTGTGGATTCACAGGAAGCGTGAGTTTCGAAGTCTGATAAATTTTTAAAACAAAATTATGTGAACGGTCGCTGTTTGGATGTCAACTGCGCTAACTGTTGGCCATGAGTGAGGAGAGTTCTTGGTTCGAGTCCAGCGGGTGAGAGTCTATTGTTTCGTCACACCTTTCTAGTTTGCAACTTTCCCGCTAACTAATGAACAGGTCCGTTTTTCGTTTTATGGGCAGTGCTGTAACTCTGGATGCTCTATGCGGATAGCAGTGTTTACTGTTGCAGGGTAGTGCTGCAATGAGTGGCATCAATTTTCAGTTATCACAATGGAACAGCACAATGTAGTGCGTTGAAGAAAACTAGTAAACTGTTTTTATAGCGATCCTGACATTAGCGGGATGGTATCATCTACAAACTTGTAGAATCTTACCTGTTGCTCCACTGTGCGTTGGTATCACTACGAACACACCAACGGTAAACACCACTATCAGCAGTCCGCTGTGCATTGTCACCACTAGCTGGTATCGTTGTTCCTGCAAATGTATCTATTTTTCAAAACTCCGTCATAGGGTAGGACATGTGTGCTTTAGAAAAAACGCATGAGAAAATTCACTTGAACAGGAATCTGTTGTTGCTGATCAGTGTACTAATAAAGCTCTGCTGTGTGATAATCACGATCTACATGAAGTTCTAAAGGGAAATGATGCCCCAGTGTAATGAATCTTGCAGGTCTGATGAAGCATTGCTGACTACTCTACCAGCGACCTGAGCTAATAATTGTGTTCTAGGATAGTCTGTAGTGCGGTGTGCAGTGTGCAGTGTGCTGACTGTTCGGCTTGGCCTTTACTCTCCAAGTCACTTGCTGCATTCGGCAGCAAACAGGCCACCGCTACCGGATGATTTCATTCGTACGTATATATCAACGTTGAAGTACAGCCACTAGCGGTAGTTATTGACGCTTCCAGAGGATGTTCAACATCTTGTTGTTTCTGCTGTTGTGGCTGTTTTTGATTTTGTTGTTGCTGTCGTTTGAAATCTTTTATTCTCAGGATGGCCTGTGGCCAATAAGACAAGTTATTGTTGTTGTTGTTGTTATTGTTGTTGTTGTTGTTGTTGTTGTTGTTGTTGTTGTTGTTGTTGTTGTTGTTGTTGTTGTTGTTGTTGTTGTTTTGCTTTAGAACCCGAATAGACTATTGTTATCTTACAGAATATTCAAGAAGTTTTATTTAGCGTTTATTTGAATTCGGAGAGCTCAATAGTACAGGTGAGTGACACAGTGCAGGTATGCAATGAATTAATCATCCTATTCTAATTGTCGTACAAACATGTGTTTTTCTCATAGGACCCACTCACGTGACCTACCAATACAGCCGAAGTCGCTGCTACTTCTAAGCGGATAGTGGTATCCCTCTTGCAGACGTGTGAGTTGTTGTTGAATGTGATAGCGTTGTGCACAGCTGCTGGCTTTCAGCGTCTGTTTAGCTACACTCAATGGGCGACTCCTGCTCAAGCTGCTATTTTGGGCTTCAGGAGGTGTTGGTTGCGCTGTACACAGAGCGTAATTGTTAGCCTCTATCCCTAGTGCTCTTTGGGTTGCGTGAGCGCTATACAATGTAGTGCGACGTGCTATCTTTTAAATGTCTGTGGGGCCACCTTTGTAACATAGCAAGTAGTTTCGGTTCCAATTGGGTGCGGAGTACTCCAGTCTTGGAACACAATCGTCCTCAGCCTACGCAAGCTCAACTGGTGACGGAATTACCAGAAACACTGTGTAATAAGCAGGGAATGGGGAATTCTTGCAGGTTATCTTCGTGGAAGGTTTGGTGGACTTCTTGTGTGCTCTTGTTGGCGGTCGTGAGTCAGTCAAGTGTCAAGTTCTGCAGGAGCAAGGCGACATGAGGGATAGGTTTGTAGGGAGGGACTGTGAGGGGTTGGGTGGGGTTTGGGGGAACAAGGGAGGGAAGGAGGGGGGGGGGTAGGAGAGAGATATAGAGAGATTGAGAAATATTGGAAAGAGGGACAGAGAGAGACTTAGAGAGAAACATCCAGTCATTATTCCAGCACATGTGTGTCGCACTGTGAGTTCAATTGATTTCATAACAGTGATGAAGTATGGAGAGTATCATAATCTACCATTTGAGCCTTTGCATTTATTGTACTGAACAATGGCACAATTCTGTATAATGTGCCATGCACACGATTGAAGACAGGTTTGAAGTCACTGTAAGAGTCGCCGAATTGAAAGAACATAGTGCAGTGCTATCTACCATTGGTCTTAAAATGCCACATGGCTTGGTTACGGCAGAAA
The DNA here is from genome assembly GCF_964019385.1 of Sycon ciliatum. Classification (NCBI taxonomy): domain Eukaryota; kingdom Metazoa; phylum Porifera; class Calcarea; order Leucosolenida; family Sycettidae; genus Sycon; species Sycon ciliatum. The sequence continues at coordinate 11,466,829 of NC_088645.1, forward strand.
TGTATTCGCCACCCTACTGTGCTGGCGGTGCAAGCTGGCTGCCCTGATCATGTAGACGAGGCAGTCAGCAGAGATATCAGATATCACTCCAAGGAAAACTACAATACTACTCTAGCCAGAAATACTAAGAGACGCTATAATATAAGCTGTTACAGAGGCGTGGATCGGTGTAACGGGAAGGCACATCCGTACGCCTAAAGAAACGTGCGGGATCCAATCGACAAAATTGAATTGATCTGCCACAGTTGTCCAGACAACCAGATAATCATTGGCAGAATAGCAATGAGTCAAGTGAACAACACTAAACTAGTTTGAATAGGCACTGGTGTCCATGATCATAATTTGGTGATAGGAAGGCATTGGAAAGAGGAGACGATTCGGAGTAGGCCTTTGTAACCCGAGGCGTGGTTGATGGTGAGACTGTAGCCGCAGCAACTGTGTCGGAGGTAGTCCGTAGATAAGTAACGGCAGACGATGAAGGTCTTGTGAAGGTGGTCGATGGAGTAGCGCTAGTAGTTGCTTGAGGTACTATGGATGTTTTCGTTAGAGGAGAGATTGTACTGCGCGTAGTAGGGTGAAATGCAGTAGTGGTTGGACAAAAAAATCATAATTATATCACTTGCTTTGGAATCAATAGCCTCGTTGGTCGCTTATCCGCAGGGGTATTTGCGTCGTGAATTTGCTGCTCTGGGCGTTGTTGTTTGTTGTATTAGGATCTGAGGTGACTGGGCACGTTAGAATTGAGTAGTTGGTCAAGCTTCAGGAACAGCGTCGACGCAGTCACTCACTAGTACAGGAGTGTAAGTAACGTGTGTGACGGGAGCAGACGCTGTGCTGTACTCCAGTGAGCGGGCGGTATTGCAGATAACCAACGTATCATCATCAGGCTTGGCGTCAACACGGGATTCCCCGCTGGGAAGGTCGCGGCTATGGGGAGCAAGACCTTCGTAAGGGTTGCGATGTGCTCGTGTACGCTTAGATAGTAGCGTGTAGTGACGTTCTTGCGCATCAATACTGGCATTTTCAGTTGTCTCCAGATCAGCATACAGCGAATCTTGGGTTTGTTCACTATTAGCTGGTGCCGTGGACGATTGCACATGGACAAATTCCGGCATGGTGCCATTAGTCATGGAACAGGACTTGGGCGTGACGTTCGCGCTCATCGAGTCTACAGCGTCAATATAGTATGGACCCTCGGACGTGTCAGTTGCTACTTGGCGGCATTGTTCGGGGCGGGCTGTAGCAGGCGGAGGTGGTGTTGGAGTCGGCAAGCCTACCGCTTCTCTTTTTTCTTGTCGAGAGTGGCCGCGTGCTGAGAGAGATTCGCGCTTCATTCGATACAGAAGTACGAGGTAGAATGAAGAGGGTGAGAAGAAGCAAGGGAATATTGAAGCCCATAGTAAGTCCGCTTGGTTGCCCTGTCCCGGGAAGCATTATGACCCTATCCACCGCTTCTGTAGCACTTGGTGATCCACGCTTAGATGATCCTGGCGGTGGCGCACTTGCATGTTGTGAAGATCCAGAAACTAAAACTTCCGTTGAGGTTGAGGTTGGACACGTGTAGTTAGATGCAGTACCACAATAGTATTGATAGCGATTTTTACCAGTTGCTCCTAATGCAGGACGGCTTTGATAGAGTGTTTGGCAGTTGTCACATGTAGCCTGGTTGCACGCACTGGATGCTGCAGAAATACATGTAAGGGAAAAAATTGTCGGGTTATGATCAGAAATCCATGATGGAAACAGATTTGACACTTTACTAAATGTTTGACAAAGAACACATCTTCAAAATTGCAATCCTCAAGACAGATCACGAGGTCACCTTTATTCTGGCCGCCATCGTGAAACAGATCCGCTTTTGACTTCGGTGCATCCGAGTCAAGGAATCTAAACGCCATAGTAATCAGCTAATTTGACCACCCTTATTAGAACGAAATACATTGTGGCCTTTGTCACTGCTGCATTTGCTAAAGTATTCTCTCTAGCATTTTACTATTGCTCGGCTTAGAGGTCTAAGATGGGAAGCGAGTACAGTTTTACATGATTTGTGACAGTTGCTAGTGTAGCGTTCAAGCATGCCTGATAAATGTACTAATCACACCTTGCCACTGTTCGGGGAAGTAAATGAGTAGAGAGTACGGGAATGAACGGCACTTACCACGGATGGTCATCGTGACAGGAGGCTCCAGCGCAGCACCCTAGGAAAACTTCTGTAAGACATCTGGTGTACTGCCTTGCAGCATTACCCAGGCGACTTGCGGCCAGATAGCTTTTAAATTCAACTGGCATCCGGTTTGCAGAGTCATTCCAATGATAAAAGCTTCTGTCGCACTGCTGTTATGAGATACGTAGTGGTCAAGGCCCACCCCGGTCCATGTAGCAGAACCCATCTTGTGTGTACTAGGTGGAATGCGTTCAGAGGCAATCTGATACTTTCCCCCATGGAATTCCTTCAATAGCACCAACATCGGATTGCACGACGTTTGAGCCACATCTGCCGTAATATCGATCTGGACAAATGGACAGCTGCTGTAGAAGGATATGTTCGGTAAAGGAATAATTGTCCGCGGTTGGAGAATTGGTCCCACACCAGGCGCACTTTCCAGCTTCATATGATTGTCAATGGTCAGATTTCCTGGACTTTGTGACAATGTGCATGGCGCCGAGACTGCAAGGGGGAGGGAGACAGGTAGTAACATTCCCACGCAAAATACACACACGCATACGAACAAACTTTCACATAGACGTTGTTCTTGGTTGGAAAATGTTCAAGCACCAGGCGCACGTGTCAGCTTTATTATGGTTATGAATGGTCAAATTAATTATTTCCTCGACTTTGTGATGATTTGCACGCTGAGGATACTGCAATATGGATATAAACACGTTGAAGCATTCCCACACCAGCAAACCAAGCGGACTGACACACATGCTCATTATTTACCCGGATGAACACGCTCGCTCAAGCACTCCTACAAATACCACCCCCCTCCCCCCCCCACACACACGCACAAAAAGTAATAATTATGCACTTGCTCAGTGCTGGGAAGTAGAAAAGTAGGCAGGTTCAGGTGCTAATCTAGCTCAGAAGTATGCGTAGTGAAGCGTTCGATACCAAGAAGAAACATTAGCCACAAAGTCTATAATAAATGACCATTACTGCATTAGTGTTAGACAGCATCCCGCAATGTGCTCTCCGCCGACCCACTCAGCCTGTACATCACTAAGTTAGTATAGCGAAACAACTTCGTCGATAAATAAATATTGGAAAACCTCTGTCGGACATTGAAAATGTGGGTGATTGGACACTTTCCACATATTCTTTTCTTTATTTCCTCGAAGAGACCCCAACGGATCAATTCTCCTGGTTCTAATGGGCTGTACCTCGACACGCTCAGCGGGGATGTCATTCGGCTGCAGCAGGACTGGTTTGCAACATTGATGATCACATTGCAAACATTGATACGGAGTACACTAAGCACCCTTGTAATTTAGCCATGTTTGTGCATGGTGAGGGCAAAACTACACGCACTTGTATCATCTTACCTGCTGCTCCACTGTGCCATGGTATCACTCCGAAAATACCTACGATGAATACCACTGTCTGCATTCTGCATTTCATTTTAGCCACGTGCAGGCGACAGGCCCCGTGCCAAGGAACTTATCACTCAAGAGTCTTTGAAAGATAGGAAATTTCACAGCCTAGAAACTGACTGGAGGATGTACCGTGATAACTACCGTCGTGGCTTTCTCTATCCAAAGCAAAAATTTAGTTCGAGACCGTATCAACAAAACTCCCAGTTCACACTGTATTGAAGTTGTGATCGCATGTGCGGACTGGTGCTTAGCCAGGACACAATCAACATGACAACATGGAGGGAGAACGATAGAAGACGGGCATTGCCACACCGAGTCTCTCGGTAAATCGAGATCATTAGCCAAGTGATGGCTGCGAACAGGCTGGCTGAACGTAAAAAAGGATGTGAAGCGAGAGCATGTGGAGAGCAATAGTGCAACCGGGAGCAGGCTAGAGTTCGACAAGCCTGCATGACTGAGAGCTACACAGTAGCAGGTCTTGCACTATAGCAGGACATTGCTCACAACGCTCAAGCTGGCGGCCGTAGGTGCTAAATATTATTGCGCTCTAGTGTAGAAAGATATGAAACTGGAATGATGAGATGAGACGTGCGCGTCTGGCAAGGACTTGCTCACTCCTCTACCGGTGATCTGACAATAGGGCTTGAAAGTGCTACGTCACTCCATAGCAATGGCATAGCAACAATTTGAAAAATTCGAAAACTGGATCCAGGTGGATCCAGTTTTGTATGGATCCAAGCACATTTCAAGCGGTCTCACTCACAGCAAGGTGATGTTGCCAGTGAAACTGACTGATTTGGCTAGTGGGGGCGGGGTGACAACTGGTGGCGAAGTAAAAGTTGCACCTGCATACGACATGAGTGGGTTGCTATGCACCCACATACTGAGGCAATAGCAAAGTTACACCTTAGTGGATCCAAAATAGAAATCTGATGTCAATTTACTACTCCCAGGCCGTTTTTGACGTCATCACTTTCAAGCCCTATAGTTAGCTTATGTGTTCCGAAAAGGCTAAAATGTGGTCAATGTACACGGTACATTGCCAAATGTTCCGCTGAACATTTCCTCTACACCACTACATTCGAACGCACACAGGACAAGGATACCGGATCATTCCATTGTTGCCGTAAACCACATGAAGCACGAAGCAAAAAGAGTAGAGCCACAACTTCCATAGAATGTTTTTTCCAGTCACTGATGATAAAAAGCGGACAATGGAGGAACTTGTGGCGGGAATTGTTTTTCGTCTAAAACTAAAAGGCTACACGCCGCGCCGGCAAGGGGGTCGGGTTTCAGTTGCTAGCACTGTAGGAGCATCAATTTCATAAGGCTACTGAAGTACTTAAGTTATGTTCAACTGATATGGGGTGAATTTCCCGACACTCTTTAAGTTGAGCAGGGAGTGGCGCTTTCTTGTAGGTTTGCTGAGTGGAAGACGCAACGCGGTTTTCGTGGTTTCCAGACGCAGTCGCGAGTCAGTCAAGTGTTAATTTAGTCGGCAGGAAGCGAAAGATGCGAGATTTGAAGCATAGCCTTTTCTCTCCAAAAGAACAGTAGCAGTTACTCCAGTTTTTCCTGGGCTTGCACTTCTTGCGTCCTGCTGCCAAACCCTTCCTATGAGAATCAGGGCGCATAAAACATCAGTATCGGAAGGGTTGCAGAGGACAGGACTTGTCGGTCCATATGCTTGGCAGCGTGGATTGTTCATTCGAAAATCCGTTTTTTGCAGGGAGGCTTAGAATTATGTTAGAGTCTGTACATATCAGAACTTAGGGTGTTCAGTGAAAACCGCCACAACTCAATGTCGAGATGCTATCCATTCCACACTTCGAAACATAATTCTTATTCTTTCTTTATTATTCGGTCAGTGTAGTGCAATGTTGTCGCATGAGCTGATTGTTTAGTAACTGGTGGTGTTAGTGGACAGTATAGCGTAACTTGTAGTTCTTTTTCTTTGGTATAAATTATTTTTTTCAAATACGCTTTTTAGACCATCATCAGTAACTACGGAATGAGTGGAAGTAGGGCATCTATAACCTTCAGACATACCTATGGGGAGCCTTGACGTATGTATGATCACGGGAAATAAGGGAGACTAATAGTTGTGTAAATGTGCGACGAGGAGACAACAATTTTAATAATGGCAATAAGTAGGACGAGCTGAAGTGACATTTGGATTACTTTACTAAACAATGTAAGCGATGGAGACGATGCAAAAACAATCTAAAGTGTAAGGAAAAATACATGTAAGAAGAAAAAGGCAATGGAAAAAAAGATGATTCGAAAAGGTTTTCGTACAACACTCTTCAGGAATCACAGTTGTACTAAAGAACAAAATGAGAACAAAGGAAATGCTTGTCACGCTTACTTCCTACTTGTTTACCCTTGTTTTCTGCACACTTTTGTGAGAAATCGCACCTTGATATTTTAGTGCTGTCGTTGTGTCCTGCTACCCTACCTTGATTGCTATACTATTTCCTTTGTTCTCATTTTGTTCTTCAGTACAACGGTGATTCCTGAAGAGTGTTGTACGAAACCTTGTTCAAATCATCTTTTTTTCCATCGCTTTTTTCTTCTTACATGTTTTTTCCTTACCCTTTAGATTGTTTTGCATCGTCTTCATCACTTTAATACATTGTTTAAAAGTAATCCAAATGTCACTTCAGCTCGTCCTACTTATTGCCATAATTATTATAAATTATGTGAAGGAGCTTCCTGCTCCAAATGTAGGAGCTCGCGCGTAATGTCAACAAACTTGAAATTTGACCTTTCTACTAACTCAGATGGTGCGCCAAGGAAAAAATTGTAACATGGAAATTGTGGGCATAAGTAATGCGATCGAGTCCACCAATTAAACCAGATTGTGACCTTTTTACGAACATTTTTCAGTGTGTATGACATGTTTCTTCAGAATTCCCAAGCTCCATTGCAGCGTATTTCTTGCACTTGAAAATACCGCCATTCCGGCAACAGGCTCTCAGCTGCACCAAAGAGATAAATAAATAACTTTGCAAAGTTATTTATTTATCTATTTGGTGCAGCTGAGAGCCTGTTGCCGGAATGGCGGTATTTTCAAGTATATGACATGTACACTAAAAATATTCAGAAAATTGTAGCTAGCCCTACCTTACCACTTGTGTCGTAATCTAGACATAAACCTCTTTTACCGGCGAACAAAACACAATTTGCCATGATGGTCTGGAGAATGGGAACACAACTCACATACTGAAAACAATTGCATGAAAAGTAGAATGCTGTAAGGAATGAGATCCCCACTCAAATACAGCAGAATTATGTTAAGTGAGTACTGAGATGAAAGGAGAAAGGCATACTCTTATAGAAAGGAAATGTATTATGAGAAGTGACATTATTATGTCAACGTTGTACGAGTCGTACACCTATCACTTGTGTACTAGCATTGAAATTATTAGTATTATGCGCTTGTCCTCGTCTTCGCATAAGCCAAATGAACAAAAGAAATGAGGAACGAGCGAGGCCAGTAAACACACGCGTGCAACTGCAGAATAGTCAAAAGGAATATACGTGTAATAAGAAATAAACAACAAATAAAACTGTAAACGGATGAATACAGGAATCATGACAGCTGACGGTACATACTAGCAAAGCCACATAACACGAGTATACTGTACATGAGAGAACAATAATATACTTATAAACTACAGCCGAGAACCACGTAGTCGAAACTAAACAACATAGGTAACCATTTGCACATGCACAGAAATTTGAAAAAAGGGCTCGAATGTTCAGGAAAAACGATATTACTTGCATGGCACATTGGCAGGATGAGCAAAGCGCATTTCAACATTCTATCATTGAAAAATTATTGAAAAACAAAAATTTATCACACTGTAATGGAGGGTTCTCGAAATGCGATTCATCGAGGGGTATTTAACTGAACAAAACGTTTTCTTAGACTAACTCGTAAAATAATACTGATCGGTTCGGACATCTGGGCAACTGGGGGATCTTGATGGCTTCAGTTGTAGTTCAATCATCCGCATCAACTTTCGGGTAGTCATCTTTAGTGAGAGATGTGTACACAGCATGTGCGACGGGCATCAACGCCGTGTTGTATTGCTCCGAGTGTGTAGTATTACAGATAACCAAGCCATGACGATGGGGGCTGCTGTCAGCACGAGTTTTCACTCCACCGGCAGTGTTGCTATGGGGACCAAGGCTCTCGTAAGTGCTGGGTTGCAGTTGTGCACTTGTGGACAGCGGCATGTAGTGAGATCCTTGTGCATCGGTACTGGTGTCATCAGATGTGTTCACATTGGAATAGTTAGAATCGTGGTTCTGTAAGCCAATTGAAGATGCCATGGGCACGTACTCATCGATATGGGTTTGTATTTTGCCGTCGGACCGAGAAAAAGACGTCGGTGTCCTCACAGTATTGGCTGCTCCCTTGTCAGTAGAAGATTTACCGCTGTGAGTGCCTTTGCTTTGGAGATCGATACTTTGGTAAGGGTGAGGTTGTGTTTGCATACTTGTTGACAGTGATGTGTATTGTGGCAGTTGTTCTTCATCACTAATGTCTGCATGTGTCTCCAGATCAGCCGACAGGGAAACGTGATCGTGTACGGTATTCAATGAATCCATGTGCACATACTCATCCCCATGGTCCTGGTTTGCAGCGTCAGTGATGGCAGGCAACACAGTCGTGCTGGCGGAATTGTTTTCTTCATTCGGAGCTTCAATATGAATATAGTAGGGACTCTCAGACGAATTTATTAACGCTCTATTGGATGCTTCAGGCCTAGTTGGGTGTGTCGGTGGGATACAAGAGTTGCCCAGTTGCTCATTCTGCAACCCTGATTGGCCAGCTGCGGACAGGGAATCACGCTGCTTGATTCGATGTAGAAGTATCACGAATACAGACAGCGTCAGGAGGAGCAAAGGCACAACGATGCCCAGGATAATACCTGTTGATGGCCCTGTTTTCACAATGATACGGCAGTCCAAAGTTTCTGTACTGCTAGACCTTGATGTGGATGGGGAAGATGGTTCAGCGAAATCTCCTTTAGCGGCTGTGTGTTTGGTTGAACTGCTGGGAAGTGCTGAACTTTTCATTTCGAGAGACGATGTAGAAACCATTGTACTCATGGTCGTGGGTAATCGAACAAAGCCAGTAGAAGTTTGTACAGCAGAGGACGATATCCCCATACTGCTGTCAGAAACGGTTGGTGGACTGGGAATTGTGGTTGGACACGTGTAGTTAGATGCAGTACTACAAAAGTATTGATAGTGAATTTTACCAGTTGCTCCTAACGCAGGACAGCTTTGGTAGAGTGTCTGGCAGCTGCCACATGCCGCTTGTTCGCACGCATCTGATGCTGCAGAACGAAATGAATAAATACCAGGTAGAAGTATCCTTGAACGCTGATGGTGAGCCAATGTGATTATGGTAAAAAAAAAGAGAAGGACCAAATGTTACGAGGTATGACTAACTCAGGTCCACGAATGTCTCAGTACTCCTTTTCAATAGGGTACCATTTTTGTCGCATTCGCTGACTGTATATGATCTGGCTACGTTGGTGGACAGTTAGTCATAACTTGTAACATTTTGTCCTTCTCCTTTTTTACCAGAAGTACATTTCGAAGTAGTTCTGTAAAAGCGAAATTATTCCGTAAACCACAATTTCGAATTTGAAACTTCGCAGGCAAGCTGTGAGGTTATCATCCATCTTCCTGCATGTAGCCCGTAAATCGACTGATGACCGTGAAAAATGTAACAAAAGAACGGTTTCGTTTTTCAACATTTTGGTTCAGCTCTTCACCATGGTGTAGTGATTAGGAATGGTAACCATGGTAACCGAACACGTTGATCTTCCGTCAAAGAGGATCTGGAAGGTTTTGGAGCTGGAATAATGTCTAAAGACATGGAGCAAGTTTATTATTTATATTTTATGAATGTGCACATGCCTAATGTAGAATAGAAGAGAATAACAATAACAACCACAACAACAACAACAACAACAACAACAACAACAACAACAACAACCAATGTCATTTTTTTTTTTTTTACTATGTTCACACTCCCAGCTCGAAAATAATAAAGAAAGACAATGATACTGAGACTAGGACGAACGTGACAACTATTGAGCAGGGGCTGCACCGAGACGCAGCAGTGATGGTGGGGCATTGATGGCTCTGCCGACCTGAGGTCTCGGCATCACGGCCAAAAACACGCACCAAAAACAAAAGATAGAGCTGTACGAGTCAGCAAAATGAAAAGAAAGGAAGGGTTAACATCAGCGAGTGTGCGGGAGAAACTGTGAGACTATTAACAAATTACAAGGGCTGTTACTGAGAGGAGCATCATCATGGCTGATCATGGCGAGTCGGTTGTCTGAGCCAGTTGTGGAGCATAGATAGGGATAGAGGAGAACGACGAGAGCATCATCATAGCGAGTCGACTGCCCAGAGCCAGTTTGTGCTTCGCAGATGGCGATAAACATTAGTTTTGAATGCTTGCATTCCCTTGCTGTGGGGAGGCTGGGACAGAAGAGCGGCGGGGAGGGAGTTCCAGTCACTAATACTGCAGTGTGGGAACGAGCGCTTTAATGCCAGCGGGACAGATCCAAGCAGCTGGTGTTGGAGCTGGTGGTCATGGCCAATGACGCTACCATGCTCGCTGCGAGTTCTGGGGCTGGATGAGGGGAAATGGCGCGGTGGCAAAAGAGAGAGCAGCTGCCGAGGGCCAGGCAGGTAATGCAGCTTGTATAGGCAGGCAAGCGAGGCAACAGTACGACGGATGGCCAGGCTAGGTAATAGTGCACCTGGACCGATGATTCGCAGAGCACAGCGTTGGATATGATCCAGGCGTTGCAGGTAGCTGGGCGGAGCACCTATCCAGATGAGGGGGGCATACTCCATAACTGGTCGAACAAATGCCTTGTATACTGTGGTGCGGCCGGCTGGAGAGAGAATGTGCGCTGCACGGCGCAGGAAGCCCAGGCGTTGTTTGGCTCGAGTGGCAACCTTCCGGAGATGAGTGCTGAATGACAGCTTCGAGTCAAAGGTCACTCCAAGTAAAGAGAGAGCCTTCTCCTCAAGGACAGGAGTGCCGCTGAAGACAATGCGAGGCAAATTGATGGGGGTTCTGCGGAGAGTGGCGGTCATGGCTTGGGACTTCGACGGTTCGAAGGAGATGCGCCATCTGCGGCCCCACTGATGCAAGCGATCAACAGAAGTCTGGAGGCTCAATGCTGCGTCGGCTGGGGATGTGTCGAGGGATATCAGGCTGTACAAGGTAGTATCGTCGGCGTACGCCTCCAGGTGGGCTCCGGGTAACAGGGTCTCTGAGGCGTCGTTCACGTAAATCAGGAAGAGTGTAGGGCCGAGTATGCTCCCTTGCGGAACTCCTGCTGATATGGTATACAGCGATGAGGTTTGGCCGCCCACCAGGCATTGAATGGACAGTCCACCTAGGTAGGAAGAGAGCCAGGTATGCAGGGGGCCGCCAATGCCAAGATGGCGGACTTTGTGGAGGAGGCCAGCATGGGACACATGGTCGAATGCTCCGGCAATATCCACGGCTAGAATACGTGCTGCACCGCCTCGGCCGACGGCTGTGATCCAGGCGTGGTGTAGAGCCTGTAGCGCATCTGAGGTCCCGAGGCGGCGACGAAACCCGAACTGGTGGGGTGTCAGGAGTTTGTAACGCTCAAGGTGATTCATGAGCTGACGATTGATAACGCTCTCCATAATCTTAGAGATTATGCTCAGCAGTGAAACTGGACGATAATTCCTTAGGGCGGATCGTGAAGATCGCTTGTGGATTGGAACCACGCTGGCAGTCTTCCACATTTGTGGCTGGACTCCGTGCTGGAAGCAAAGAGCAAAGAGCTGACACAGTGGCTTGGCAAGTTCTCTGTCGCATTCCTTCAAGACACGAGCGGAAATACCGTCGGGTCCAGTCGCCTTTGAGGCATCCAGGCGAGCTAAAAGCCGGTGGACTGCATCCAGGCGGAAGTGGACTGTCGTTAGTGCAGGTGCGTCAGCGAATGCCGTGTCCGGTAAGTCCATCGTGGTAAGGTCGCGGCCTTGCACACTGCACTTGTGGGAAAAGAAACGTGCGAAAGCCTCCGCTTTCTCATAGCTTGTGGCCCTCTCGCAACCTTCACTATCAACGAGCAGGGGAATGTCAGTGTTCCGACCCTCGCCACAAGCACACTTTAGCTTCGTCCACCATTCCTTCTCCTTCAGGGACCCATTCGACAAGCTATGTCTGAGGCTGTTCTCTTTGGAAACTCTAGATCTAGCGAGGACTGCGATAGCATTGTTTACAGAACGGGTAAACTCATGTTTCAGTGCAAAATCGTGAGGGTGCTTCCTCCAAGTGCGCCAGCGTTTGTCCTTCTCCTTCATGGCGGCTGCACACTCAGGTGTCCACCATTTCGGATCCGTTGACTTCACTGTCAGTGTCTTGGACGGAACGAACTGGGAAACGGCTTTCATGATTGTGGCAGTAACGTGCTCACACGAAGTTTCTGGGTTGGCAGTAATGACGGTTGACCAATCAACCAGGCGGAAAAAGGATCGGAGGCGGTTCCAGTCTGCCTTTTCATAGCGCCAGACAGTTCGTTGCACCGCCGCTTCATGGGTAGGAAGAACACCTGTGAAGTCCGAAAGAATTACAGCGTGGTCAGATCGACCAATAGGGGACATTATCTGCGTGGTCACTGGAGAGTTGAGCGTGGACATCACCAGGTCGAGTGTGTTATCCCCGCGAGTAGGACTCTGAACGTGCTGCGTGAGAAAGTGGGCTGTGCATGTGTCTTCGAGGGCTTCCCCCGCAGGTGTGGTCTTCGAGCTATGGAGCCAATTGCGGTTATGCACGTTAAAATCACCGGCGAGTATGAGGTTGGCACCAAGTGCACGAGCAGAGGGAAGGATGTCATCGAGATGGTTAATGAGCGTAAGGTCACTGGGCCCCGTCGAACCTGGCTTGTAAGCAGCGCCCAAGACTATCTTTTGTCCAGGGGACAATTGAATGGATAGCCAAATGAGTTCGTGATGTGGAGAAAATAACTCATCAATTACCATGGCTGGGAGTGTAGATCTGATCCATACCGCCACTCCGCCACCGCGTGCTGTTCGATCCAGCCGGAAGGTGGTGTAGCCAGGGAATGTGGAGTCGGATGGTGGAACGGTTTCAGAGGAAAACTTTGTTTCCGTCACTACTGCTATGTCGGGATTATGCTGGTGCAGTGTGTGCTGGAACTCAGCTAGCTTGTTTCCTAAGCTAAATACATTGGTGCAAAGGAGTCTGAGTGAACATTTAACGGTATTGTGATGAATGACAGAACTAGGCATGGGTGTAAAAATGAAAGGTAAATGTGTATCAAAGCGGTAAGTTTCTGAAGTGACTTACTGCAGGACTTGTTGGCCACTCTCAGGAGATTTTCGTTTCCGTTTTTTCCGTTGCTTGGATCCAGTGGTGGTGGCACTCTGGTCCCGATCAGGTGTGACGCTATGGCGTGAACGCTTGGATCGGTTGACTTCCCACCCGCCAGAATCAGGATCATCGTCGCTATGGCCTCCCAGCTGTGGGCCTAGGGCTCTACATGCATGGCTGTCTGCCTTCTTGGCCTCTCTGTCGGAGTCGCAGGGCAAGTTAGACAGCTGCTGGTTTTCTGGCTTGGATAAGCTTTCGTTGTCGACCAATGACTCAGTATCAGCAGAAAGAGGCAACTCTTCAGACTCAGAGGAGCTGGAGTCGCTCTTGTCAGCTGCTGGGTGATCAGCCTGCTTAGACTTGGATGTTGGGCGTTGTGATTGGGCTTTACTTTGCTGCTCTGTCTGGGCTGGGTTTGTGGCCACATCAGACAGGAGTCGACGTGTGCGTTCAACGCCAGCTGGCCGAACAACTGTCTACAAGGCATTCGTGAGGCCCCTGATGGAGTATGCCCCGCTTGTGTGGATGGGCGCGCCAGCCAGCCACATCCAACGTCTGGATAATGTTCAACGCCGCGCACTGCGCATCATTGGCCCTGGTGCAATTCTCCCCAGTCTGGCTGTCCGCCGGACTGTTGCTGCTCTCTCGTGCATGTACAAATTATTGCATTTCATTACTGGTCCTCCTCAGCTACTTGCTGTATTGCCACCGCATCGCGTTTCTCCAGCCAACCCCAGAACCAGGAACCAGCACAATAATGCCACCAGCCACGCCTATCAACTGTCAGACACGCTCCCTGTCTCAGCTCCATCCGTCGTGAAGCGGTCGTTCCCGTACTGCTGTATTGGCGCATGGAACTCCCTTCCTGACAGGCTGCTGTCGCAGCGCCCACACAAAACACGTTTTCAGTCATTCAAGACAAAGGTCTACCGACACCTGAGAGACAGCAATTGGTACTGGGCAACAGATTCCCTGTAATTTTTCGAGCTCGTCGCTTGCCGGACCCGCTAATCCGCGTACCTGGCCTTGCTCAGAGTGCTCAGCTGTGTTTTGCATACATGGAAAAACTTGTTATGATTCTTTTCTTTTCTCTGCTTATTCTTTTACCAGGCGTGGGCCATCCCCTGGATTATGAAAATGGGTGCCTTATTATTTTTCTGTTTTTTAGCTTGTTTTCTTTACACTTCTTTGTGGGAGTTTCGTTTCAGATCTATTAAAAAAGTTCATAAGTTTTGGTTGATGAAGTTGACATGTACATTGTACATCAATCCAAACACTGATAATAAACAATCTCTTTTCATCTTGTTTTTATTTTTCTAAACACCTACCGGTACTTTTACCCATTCTACTTCCCCATAGCTAGATCTAGCTTTGCTTTACATTTCTGTTTCTTTTTCCTGGTGCGTGCTTGTGGCATTGAAGCCGAGACCTTTGGTCGGTGGAGCCCCTGGTAATCACCATCACTGCTGCCCAGTGCAGCCCCTGCTCAGTAGCTGTTTGTTTTTGTCCACATCATTATTTATTTTACGAGTTGGGTTTGTGAATAATAGTAAAAAAAAAGTGTCTGTACATGTAGGTGACGTTGAATGCCGTGACTGCTGTGTACTACCTGTACTGGCAGTGGTACTGCGGGCCTCAGGGCAGTCCTTGGCAAGGTGCTCTGGCTTGCTACAAATCCGACACGTGGGCTTTTGGCCACTATAATGTACGCAGAAAGTGCCTTTCCCGTCTCTGGATTTCACGTACGAAGGTACGGCTTTATTCGACCCCAGTACAAAGGTTGCAAAACGGACTCCGGTTGCAATAACAACGTTGTCCCGGACCTTAAGTTTACCGTGGCGGATGGCGCCCTGCACGGTACCGTATGGAGCAAGTGCGGCTGTAATGGCGCCATCCGACACCCACACAGGAACATCGTGAATGTGCAACTGAACATGAGTGTTTTCTGTCAAGGATTTTGGAAGGATATGTTGTCCATTGATATGGAAGCCATTCTTCACGACTAACTGGGCAAGCTGGATATCTGTGAACGTTAATCTGCATTGGCCTACCGAACTGACCTGGATAGATAGGATGAGCTCAGCTCCTATTCCGTGTTGCTCGAGGCAGCTCACGTACTCGGCGAGTTTCAAATCCTTTGGAGCTGGAAATAGCACAGTTCGGGCCATCAGGTCCCTGGCGCTTACTTTCCGCCATGGGTCGACTTCAGCTGGTTCCCGAGATGTATCAGTGGTCTCCATGATCCCGGAACGGACATATGTGGGGCTAAAACGCCCAACCACGAGATTTTTTCAGAGCTAAAAAAAGCTTTACCACACGTCACGGAGACAAAAAAACCTCTCATCATGTCTAGTACAGTGTGTTGACTACACACACCGCTGGCTATGTGGCACAGATCCACCTTGATATAGTTGAACAACAGCAGCAACAGCAAATCAACTTCTCTTATTGGTCACAGGCCATCGTGAGAATATAATTATTATACCGCAGTGTTTTGGACGTCAAAAGTGTTTTGGACGTCAAAAGTGTTTTGGACGTCAAAAGTGTTTTGGACGTCAAAGTGTTTTTACCCATACCTACATGTTTGAATAGAATGTGCCACTTGAGAATGAATACGTGAACCTGTGACCGAGTAGCTATCTCCTGCGCTGTGCCAAAGAACCGGATGGCCTCGGCTTCCATACCCACCAATTTTCGAAAAAGGAGGGCCAAAGGTTTTCTAGGTGTCTCGGGGAAAGAAGTTAATTGCATCGGGCAGGAGCAAAGCATAAGGCAAAACATAATTATTATTTTCTCCAAACAACCCATGCGTTACTAAGGAACGTATCAAGTCAATTTTTCCCTTTCCTTACCCATTGTGCAAGGTCAAGGTGGATACTGATCTATTTCAATCCTTGGTGCTGACCGCTTTAATGCGCTTCCCGAATCCCTTCGCACAAATCATATCCCCAATTCATTTCGCCAGGAGCTTAACAATTTCATTAATCTTGGGCACCCTGTAAGAAGACCTTAGGGTCTGTTGGGAATGCCCAAGTAAAATAATAAAATACAATACAAAATACAAATCACCATCAGGCGTGGTGTCAACAGGGATACCCCTCTTTGGAGATAATTACTCTTGGGACAAAGGCCTTCGTTATGGTAGGGATGTGCTTGTGTACGCGTAGACAGTAGCGTGTAGTGACGTCCCTGCGCTTCAGCACTGGCATCTTCAGTTGTCTCCAGATCAGCATACAGCTAATCTTGGGTGTGTACACCATTAGCATGATGGTGCCTAGGACACCTGTGCATGGACTCAATCCTGCTTCGTGCCGTCAGTCATGTAGCAAGACTTAGACGTACTCGCGGTGACGTCTGCGTTGGTAGAGCCTATGGCTTCAACCTAGTTGCGCTTAATTCGATGCAGAGGTACGAGTAAAATGAGGAGAGTGAGGAGAAGCAAGGGAATACTGAAGCGCGGAGTAAGACCCTTTGCTTGCGCTGTTGCAGGCAGAATAATGATCCTGTCCACGGCTGTTGATGGAGAGGGTTTAGCTGCAGCAACTTTGTTGTCGTTAGTCCGTAGAGTAGTAACAGCAGACAATATAGCTCTTGTGGAAGTGTTCGAGTAGCGTCACTTGTTGCTTGAGGTACTATAGAGGTTTTAGCTAGAGGAGAGAGTGTACTTCGTGTAGTGAGGTGCACTGGAGTAGTCGTTGGACACGTGTAGTAGTAGATGCAGTAGTACAATAGCATTGGAAGGGAGTTTTACCAGTTACTTCCAGCCCAGGACAGCTTTGATAGAGCGTATGGCAGTCGCTACATGCACCATGGTCGCACGCATTAGACGCCACAGTAATAAGGTCAGAAAGTAACATATCACGAAAGATGTTGTAACAAGGGCGGTGATTTGTAAAGAAAGTGTCTTCTCCGAACCTCGGAGCTCGCGCTCCCTGCAGTCTGATTTCACACCTGACTGACTCACGACTCACGACGAAGAGCACTACTTAATGCAGGGCTCTCAGCAGAGCCAAAATTTCATTCGAATACTCAAGCTGAATTGATGAGGGGAATTTACCGAAAAACTGTGTATTGAGAAGTGAGTGGTGCTTTCTTGCAGGTTTGCGGAGTGGAAGGTTCGGCATGCTTCGCGTGTGCTCCAGTCGCAGTCGTGAGTCAGTCAATTGTCAAGTCAGTCGGCAAGAAGCGCGAGCTCCGACGTTTGGAGCAGACCATTTCAGTAGCAGATTATCAAAGGAAATCCGTAATGGAACAGAGTACGCACTTCATTTTTGTCAAAGAACACAACATCCACGTTGCAATCCTGAGGATAGACCCTGCGGCCACCATTATTTTGGCTACAATCTTCAAAGAGATTCACTTTTACTCCGAGGTATTATTCGAATCTTTCGAGTCAAAGAGTCTATTCTGCGTATCGGAGAAAGAAGTTGACAATGCTTCACAGAAACACAATATAATTATTATGATGCTCCAAACACCCCGCACATTACTAAAATATCAAAGTCATGGTATCAGTTATCGATAATGGAAATTATTAGTGCGCACCAAATAACTCATGCTTACCACGGATGGTCATGGTGACAGGAGGCTCCACAGCAGCACCAAAGACAAACTTCTGTAAGACAAGTGGTGAGCTGCCTTGCGGCAAGGCCCAAGACACTTCTGGCCAGACAGCTTGATAGTTCACTTGGCAGCCGGCTTCCATGGTGATCCCGAGGATATATGCTTCAGTAACGCCGATATTACCAGATATCATGTATTCATCAAGGCACACCCCAGTCCATGTAGCAACATTCGTTATATGTTCACTCGGTGAAATCCTTTTAGAGGCATTCCGATACTTTCCCCCAGGGAATTCCTTCAATATCACCAACTTTGGTTTGCACAAATGTTGAGACACAACTGCAGTTATATCTACATGGACAAATGGACAGCTGCTGTAGAAGGATATGTTCGGGAAAGGAATAATTGTCCGTGATTGGAGAATTACTACAGCACCAGTTGCACTTGTCAGCTTCATATGATTGTCAATGGTCAGATTTCGTGGAGTTTGTGACCGTGTGCATGTCGGTGATACTGGAGGTGGGAGAGAGACATGTAGCAACATTACATACCCGATTATGATGTACACACCCATCCACAGATACACATGCCCATGTACTCGTTCAATAATATAATAATAATCTTTATTAAAGGATATCCCAGAGGCGATGGCCTGTCGAGGGGATCTCCTGATGCAAATCATGCAATAGAAATAAACAGTGAGGAAGACTACACGTGTTACAGTATATGCTACATAAATTAGCAATAAACACAGGGCTGGGTTGTTAAAATAAAACAATTAATTTAAATGTCCAGGGATATACCACTACAGTCAAATTTAAAACTTTTCACGTTCATAACGTTATTTGCACATGCATCCCCCCCCCCCCCCCCGATGCACACACACACGCCTACACGCACACGCACACACACACATTCCCTTTCTCTCTCTCGCTCGCAACCACGCATACCTACACACACACACGCACGAACACACACACGCGAAAACACACACACACACACACACAAGGTAACGCATTCGCGCAACTGTAGATATGCACCCGTACTTCCTCCGTGTCAGAAAAGGGATCGGTTGTGTTTGTGCGATACAGCTGCAGATGGCGTCAAGAAAGGGATTATTCAGGCCAAGTCGTACTCTAAGCAAACGAAGTCTTGAAGCATGTCCGCAGCGAGAAATCCTGCGAGAAGCAACCAATACCCTCCAAATTATAGACTTGAAGCTCCTACAAGGTCAGCCCTTCACCTGTTTCGTTGTAGCCCGCGTGCACTTGCGAATTCAAATAAGTAAAAAATATACTTACATACGTCGTTTCCCCGTTGTTGGATGTACAGTAAATTCACTGGGTAGGGCACATGGTCAAAGTCGTCTAGTGAATGCACTCGTTATGTAGTGATGCTGCTATTCGGATACGAAACCTATTGGGATGGATTAAGGGGTAACCAGCGGCATTCGGCACTGTACCGATTTTTCATCAACCACCATATCATAACTACGGTCTCCAGGCGCTGTGAACCTTGTCACGTCCATTTCTGTGCTCTCTCGAAAGCGTCCAAGTATTCAAAGTAGGTCACTTTTTTTATCTGTTCACCAATGGTCAATCCTTTCTAATTTTGTGTAAGATTTTATCTGACCAAATCCCATCCTATTGGTACCTAATGTTCTGCAAGGATGTTAGGAAATGAACTTCTCGACATCAAATCGGTCAGTTACACTCCGTGGTTTCCGTTTTTCAACAGGGTTCTTTTTCCTGTAGCTCAAATGCGCCATGTCGCTCACATGTATAAATGGAGGCGCCATCGCCTGTTTGTGTTGCGACTTTAAATAAAATTCAACAACAACAACAACTTCACCCAATAGGTAAGGTAATGTATGTGTTCGCACGCTAGGACATTCGTGACCTGCTTAAGGATAACCTCACCTGTTGCTCCAGTTTGCGGTAGCATCACTCCGAACATTCCCATAGCCAACACCACGACCAGTACCCTGTGAATATACTTCATTTTCTCCACTTGCTGGTGGCAGCACTCTTGTGTATGTATCTATAGTTCAATACTACAAAGGATGGTGGAACAGTTTATTATTGCAGCTTCGAGTATCACGCTCGCGCTATCATCTGGCGAAAACCTAGACGATTGCTAGGCAGGTTATATTGAACGGGTCCTGACTGGAAACGTTCAATAACAGCTACCTCCGTGACTTCATCTGTCCGAGGAAAGGTCCAGGTTGCCTATTAGAGTATTAGTGAATTAACCTCTCTTAGTACAAGCTTTGCAGCGAAGATGTTACGATACGTGCTGATTTTCAGGAAGCCTGCGAATGGCCTGTGTGAACTGGCCGTGTGACCGGAAGTTGGTTGGTTTATTTTAATTCGCACAATAAACGGGAACTAGGCCCAATGATATAAAGGCGAAAGTTCATAGTAATAGATGCGGGCAGGTGTCAACCCTAAGCGCTAGACATTGTATGTGCGACCTGATCATTCTCGGGGATGGTAAAGCATTGTTGTCTGAAGCGATAACATATTTAGACTTGCCAGACTAGCTAGGGCTTGCTCAATACCCTACTGATGATCTGATGTAGATCTTCTTTTCATCTCGTTAAACGTCTGGCGGCCAGTGGCCAAACATTTCAGTTGCAAGGTGGTTTAAGCATGGATCCTGTATTCGTGGCTCGTGCATGGCATAATGCTTCGGCAAGTAAGCTGAAGCGTGTTACATTTGTTCATAGTCCTGGTTCGACGGCATGGACGAAGAGGACGAAGTTGATTTCCTGCAGTTAATGACGTATATGTACGTTGGCGTTGAAGAGCAAGGACGTTCATTTCTAGGTGGAATTTAGCACAACCACCTACAACATAATCCATAATTTGTTCTCCTCAGTTGTAAAAAGCAGTACTTGCCCAACTTCCTTGTGATGATAAGCATTTCATTTCATGGGATACTGGAGATCTGGGAGTTCACTTTTTGGAATGAAATATTATCAGAATCATCAACGATGGCAGCCCTTTCCCAAAGATGCCAAAATCTTTCGCATCTTGCTTTTCGCAACCATGCCAAAACAAGTAAAAGCTGCTGAAATCGCATCAATATTTTCAGAAAAAACTCAAACATTGCTGATATCGCAACTCTTAATGAGCGAGTTCTTGTGCATAATATCATAGCAGCATTGCTCAGTGCTGCCACATTATATGTATGTTCGGCCTCATTTCCTCTGTGCTGCGCTGATGAGTCCACAAAGGGCGAAACAGTTCTGTCCGCAGATTGAGTATAATATTATATATGTACATATACTCTATGTCCAGTGGACAGAGCCAGTTATACAATGATCACACAGCAATGAAGCAAAAAAATCTCTTTTCCGCCGATACTCGGATATGTTCTGGTGAATGCCAGTCTTGGTCATATGCTGTCGGGTGAGTGTTTCACATGAAACTCCGAGTAGCGGCTGAAAAAAGATTTGTTCGCTTCATTGCTGTGTTAAGAACTGAGATGGAGAGCCACGGACAAAAAATTGTAACATGGAAATTGTGGGCACAAGTTTTGTGCTAGATTGTGCACGTCTGACTGTTCAAAATCTGGTTTAGTCGGTGGACTCGATCGCATAACTTGTGCCCACAATTTCCATGTGACAATTTCATTGCTGTGTGATCATTGCACATGATATTAGATAAACCTTGTTTTGTTGACAGCACTGAACCAGTTCAAATGGTCGCAAGACCGGGGCTCTGCCAACCGTGGATGGTTGTAGTAAGGTCACTGTTTCCGAACACAGTGGCGCTCCGCTTTCTAACATGCTGTCATGTACATGCACATGACCTTTGTACGCATGTAAACAAACAATGGATCACTCGTAGGGTTTTGCTACTTTAGTTTCATGCACTATGTGAAATCATCATCAGGCAAACAATATTCAATACTTTTTGTACTTAGTATTTTTGTACACAGTGCATGAAACTCAGAATAGCAAAACACTACGAGTGATCCATTGTTTTTTGACATGTGTCATCGTGAATGCTGCTGTGGGATGATCGCTGAAATGGGTGAAACTTAAAGTTGCAGTGGGCGTCGTAGTGCTCGAGGATGACGAGCCCTACACAATAGAAGGAGACGAACCAGAAAACTTGATCATGAAGCTACACTGTTGGCCATTGCTGACACTAACTAACAGCAAGAAATATCTGCCATAACTGTACACAAATGTACACGTTTCACTCTTCACTCGGGAGTCGTCAAATACTGACTCATAGCTTGCACTTGATCGTTGGGGCACACCAAAAACAACTTTCGGCAACACTGCCTGTTTGGGGAAGTTCTGGTCGAATCATCGGATGGATTTTCTGTCCTCGGACCCGGTCTTTGAAAATTCCACAAAATTCGGAGTGCAAAAGGTCTCTACTATTATTCGAAGGTTCAGCATAAGCAGGGCATTTATACCCATCAGAAATACCGATAATTATCTTCGACGTATACTTTTCATCTCAATTCCGGTGACTGCATCAGTGCTGTGCGACACGACTGTCATCACCCCGTCACCTACATGTAAGTATCTTGGGCTCCACATCGATGAGCACCTGCCCTTCCGACCCCATATCTCCCACCTCTGTGATGAAATTAATAAGAAGCTAGGTGCTTTTAGGCGAGGCAGAGACAACCTGGACAGTAAGGCCCTCCGAGCGTTCTATCTCGGAGTTATACAGAGCAAATTAGAGTACGCAGCACATCATAATGTTCATTCATTACACGCCGCAGAATACGATAAGCTTCTAGGACTGAGCCGCCGAGCTGTTTCTGTTGTATTTGCCTACCCTTCCCGTGCTGGCATTGAGCCCATTTTGCGTTGTCGCAAACTCCACCCACTCAGCCTACGCCTCACTCTTTTAGCTTTTCATTTTTACTTTTCGGTGCATCAGATCCCTGCAGTCCCCTCATCTCCCAAATCTTTACGACCTGAAATGATGCTACCCACACTACCTCCCAAACCAGAGGCCAAACATCCAGTAGTCTCTTTCTCCCCCCATTCATGTCCCGTCCAGGCTCTACAGTCTCTCATTTTTTGGTGCTGTACGCTTTAATGCACTAACCGCTATCATTCGATCCCAGCGTACTTGGCCTGCTTTTCGCGCTAGCTGCTCACAATTTCTTCTTGGGCACCCTGTAAGAAGGCCATAGGCCTGTTGGGTATACCCAAGAAAAATAACTACTACTACTACTACTAATTGCCATGGCTTGTTTGTAGTTACAGGGGCAGGTAACATAATTGCCGTGTCACCTAGATACGTGACATAATAGGCTATTGACAGTTCCATAGGCAAAAACAAATTTAATTACAAAGCAAAATGAGAAAAAGAGGAATACTGCTCTTGGCCCAGCGTGATTCGTATACAGGGCAGACACCACCATACCTATGATATAGAAACGGGTGAAGTTGATCTGCCACCATTGTCAAGCCTACCGCGCCGTCCCTAGCAGAACAGTATAGATCACGCGATATAAGGCAGACCTATTATGTTAAGAAGCTGGCTGCTCCAAGTGTAGGAGTTTGCTCCGGGCATCCTTTCAACAGACATGAAATTTGCCATTTTCCGAATATTTGTTTAGTGTACATGTAGGCAGCCCTACCTTACCACTTGTGTCATAACAAAGACATAAGCCTCTTTTACGGGCGAACAAAACACAATTTGCCATGACGGCCTGGAGAATGGGAACACTACTTACATACCGAAAACAATTGCATGAAAGTTAGAATGCTGTAAGGAATGAGGATCCCACTCAAATACAGCAGAAGTATGTGAAGTGAGTATATGTACTGAGGTGACCGGAGAAAGGCGTACACTCTCATAGAAGGGGAATTCACGATGGGAAGTGACGTTATGTCTTCTAGCAATGTTGTACTCCCATCAATTGTGTGCTATTATGTACAATTGTAACCATCGAAAAACAAACACAATTGTTCCGTAATAGAAGGTTCTCGAAGTACGAATATTGGAGGGATAACTAACTGAACAAAATGCTATTCTTGGATTAGCTGGTGAAATAATACTGATCGGTTCGGAAACCTGGGCAACTGAGGGATTTCGATGGCTTGAGTTGTGGTTCAATCTAGGCCTTGACAGATTATGCTAATATTTTCGTGAAATTATGCTTTTCGCATTGCTGAAAAAATTGCAGAATTATGCTATTTTGATGCTAAAAGTTATCATATTATGCCGCATTATGCTCACATTATGCTGCTAATGTATAATGATTCTGTGCAAAATAACAGGGGAATTTTTTTGTAGAGGGCGTTGTACTGTAGTAGCAAAAGTTCAACGGGGTCAACGCACCGTCCGACCTAGCTACGACCGTCACTGATTGTAGTGGACTGGACATGTTCTCAAGGGAGTCGTAAACCTACGACGACTTCCTGGTGCATCTACTTGTGCTTGTACTTGTAGAACATGTACAACTGTATGGAATTTGATGCGAACAGGCGGATTATTCCAATTTTATGCGATTCATATGCAATTTGCCTCGAATTATGCGATTATTCGATTTTGGCAGGAATTATGCGAAAAATTCTGCTAGCATAATCTGTCGAGGCCTAGTTCAATCATTCGCATCAGCTTTCGGGCAGTCACCTTTAGTGAGAGATGAATAAACAGCATGTGCGACGGGCATCAACACCGTGTTGTATTGCTCCGAGTGTGTAGTATTACAGATAACCAAGCCATGACGATGGGGGCTGCTTTCAGCAGGAGTTTCCACTCCGCCGGCAGTGTTGCTATGGGTACCAAGGCTCTCGTAAGTGCTGGGTTGCAGTTGTGCGCTTGTAGACAGCGGCATGTAGTGAGATCCTTGTGCATGGGTGCTGGTGACATCAGATGTGTTCACATTAGAATACGTAGAATCGTCTTTCTGTAAGCCAATTGAAGATGCCATGGGCACATACTCATCCATATGGGTGTGTATTTTGCCGTCGGACCGAGAAAAAGACGTCGGTGTCCTCACAGTAATGGCTGCTCCCTTGTCAGTAGAAGATTTACCGCTGTGAGTGTCGTTGCTTTGGAGATCGATACTTTGGTATGGGTGAGGTTGTGTTTGCATACTTGTTGACAGTGATGTGTATTGTGGCAGTTGTTCTTCATCACTAATGTCTGCATGTGTCTCCCGACCAGCCGACAGGGAAACGTGAGTGTGTACGGTATTCAATGAATCCATGTGCACATACTCATCCCCATGGTAGTGGTTTGCAGCGTCAGTGATGGCAGGCGACCAAGTCGTGCTGGCGGAATTGTTTTCTTCATTCGGAGCTTCAATATCGATATAGTAAGGACTCTCAGACGAATTTATAAACGCTCTATTGGATGCTTCAGGCCTAGTTGGGAGTGTCCGTGGGACACGACAGTTGCACAGTTGCTCATTCTGCAACCCTGATTGGCCAGCTGCGGACAGGGAATCACGCTGCTTGATTCGATGTAGAAGTATCACGAATACAGACAGCGTCAGGAGGAGCAAAGGCACAACGATGCCCAGGATAATACCGGTTGATGGCCCTGTTTTTACAATGATGCGGCTATCCAAAAATTCTGTACTGCTAGGCTTTGATGTGGATGGGGAAGACGATTCAGCGAAGTCTCCTGTAGCGGCTGTGTGTTTGGTTAAACTGCTGGTAAGTGCTGCACTCTTAATTGCGAGAGACGATATAGAAACCCTTGTACTTGTGGCTGCTTCTGACGTGGGCAATCGAACAAACTCAGTAGCAGTTTGTGCAGCAGAGGACAATATGTCCTTACTTCTGTCAGAAATGGTTGGTGGACTGGGATTTGTAGTAAGTGTCGCTGTAGTTGCTTCAGTGGTAACCACCAGAGAAACAGCAGTAGTTGCGGTAGGCTTTGCATTGGTGCTCGGAAGGGCAGAGGTTGCAGCTTGTGTTGGAGTAGTGGTTGGACACGTGTGGTTAGATGCAGTACCACAATAGTATTGATAGTGATTTTTACCACTCGCTCCTAATGCAGGACAGCTTTGATAGAGTGTTTGGCAGTTGCCACATGCAGCTTGTCCGCACGCATCTGATGCTGCAGAATGAAAAACATAAATACCAGGTAGAAGTATCATTGAACGCTGATGGTGAGCCAATGTGATTAGGACAAAAATGTTACGAATGTTACGAACTCAGGGCGACGAATGTCTCAGTACTCGCATTCGCTGACTGTATATGATCTGGTTACATTTGTGGACAGTTAGTCATAACTCATAACATCTCGTAAATCACAATTTCGAATTTGAAACTTCGCAGGCACGCGGTGAGGTTATCATCCGTCTTTCTGTATGTAGCCCGTTAATCGACTGATGACCGTGAAAAATGTAAAAAGAGAACGGTTTCGGACATAATTTCCCTTGCATGATTCATTTCCCAATGTTTTGATTCAGCTCTTCACCATGGTGTAGTGATTAGGAATGGTAACCATGGTAACCGAACATGTTGGTCTTCCGTCAAAGAGGATCTGGAAGGTTCTGGACCTTGAAGAATGTCTAAATATATTGAGCAAGTTTACTTTTATAACATTTATTTTTATGAAAGTACACATGCCTACATAGAACAGAAGAGAGTAACAACAACAAAAACAACAACAACCAGAACAACAACAACAACAACAACAACAACAACAACAACAACAACAGCAAGAGAAATTAGGGGACTGCAAAGGGAGTGTAGATGCCATAAAGCTGTGCATGTGAGGTGAGGTGCGCTCCCCCGTCCAATGGTCTAAAAACAGTACTTTTAGTTCTCTGGACGAGTGAATACCGCAGCGTTTTGGACGTCGTTTTTACCCATACCTACATTTATGAACGTCCCACTTGAGATGAAATTCGTGATGATGCACCTGTGGCCGAGTAGTTATCTCCTGCGCTGTGCCAAACCGGATGGGCTCGGCCTCAATTCCCACCAATTTTCGAAAAAAAAGAGGGCCAAAGGTTTTCTAGGTGTCTCGGGGAAAGAAGTTGAAATGATTGTATCAGGCATGAGCAAAATGTACTTGAAGTAATTACTTTCTCCAAACAGCCCACACGTTACTAAGGAACGTACCACCATCAGGCTTGGTATCTGCAGTAGGGTCCGGCGGATTCTGCCTGCAGAAAAATTGGCAGAATTCGGTACTCTTTCTGGTAAGTTTCATGCCTGTTTGGTATGTGGATAAAAAAATGGAGCAGAATTCGAGAAATTGCCCGCCATAAGGTTTGTATGGTTCTGCCAATTTCACTGCTTTTCGAGCAGAATCTGCCACCTTTTCGAGCAGAATCCTCGGGTCCCTAATCAGCAGGGATTTCCCCTCTTTGGAGATCGTTGCTATGTGGACCAAGACATTCGTAATGGTTGCCATGTGCTTGTGTGCACGTGGATAATAACATGTAGTTTCGTTCCTGCGCTTCAGCACTGGCATGTTCAGCTGTCTCTAGATCAGCATACAGCGAATCTTGTGTTTCTTCAATATTAGATAGTGCCATTGACACCTGTGCATGGACACAATCCTGCTTTGTGCCGTCCGTCATGGAGCAGAACGTGAGTGTGTTTGCGGTGATGTTCTCGTTCGTAGAGTCTATGGGTCCAATAAAGTATGGGCTCTGGGATGTATTAGTTGCTACTTAGGCGTATTGAGGGGGGGGGGGGGGAGGGGCGGACTGTGGTATACGGGGTGTGGTTGGAGTCTGCAAGCTATCAGCTTTTAAATTTTCTCGTCGAGATTGGCCGTTTGCTGAGAGGGATTCGTGCTCAATTCGATACGGAAGTACGAGTAAAATGGAGAGAGTGAGGAGAAGCAAGGGAATACTGAAGCCTGGAGTAAGACCATTTGCTTGCGCTGTTGGTGGAAGAATAATGATCCTCTCCGCGGCTGTTGATGGAGAGGGTTTAGCTGCAGCAACTGTGTTGGCGTTAGTCCGTAGAGTAGTAATGGCAGACAATATAGCTCTTGTGGAGGTGTTAGAGTAGCGCCACTTGTTGCTTGAGGTACTATAGAGGTTTAAACTAGAGGAGAGAGTGTACTTCGTGTAGTGAGGTGCACTGGAGTAGTCGTTGGACACGTGTAGTAGTAGATGCAGTAGTACAATAGCATTGGAAGGGAGTTTTACCAGTTACTTCTAGCCCAGGACAGCTTTGATAGAGCGTCTGGCAGTCGCTACATGCACCATGGTCGCACGCATTACACGCTACAGTAATAAGTTCAGAAAGTAACATATTACGAAAGATGTTACAAGGGCGGTGATTAGTAAAGAATGTGTCTTCTCCGAACGTCGGAACTCGCGCTTTCTGCCGTCTGACTTGACACTTGACTGACTCACGCCTCACAACGAAGAGCACTACCGGGGTACATAATGCACTGTTCTCAGCAGAGCAGAAATTTCATGAGAACACTCCAGCTCGATTGATGAAGAGGTTGGTGCGACACACAATTGCCAAGCTCAATTGATGAGGTGTGAATTCCCCGAAACACTCTGTATTGAGAGGGGAGTGGTGCTGTCTTGAAGGTTTGCGGAGTGGAAGGTTAGGCGGGCTTCTCGTGTGCTCCAGACGCAGTCGTGAGACAGTCAAGTGTCAAGTCAGTCGGCAGGAAGCAAGCGCTCCGACGTTCGGAGCAGATTATTTCTTTACAAAAAGTAGCCGATTGTCATAGGAAATACATAATGTAAACAGATTAGGCACTTCATTTTTTTCAAAGAACACAACATCAAAGTTCCAATCCTGAGGACAGAGCCTGCGGTCACCATTATTTTGGCTACTATCTTCAAAGAGATTCACTTTTACTCCGAGGTATATTCGAATCTTTCGAATCAAAGAGTCTATTCGACGTATCGGAGAAAGAAGTTGAACAATGCTTCACTGAAACAAAATCTATTATGGTGCTCCAAACACCCCGCACATTACAAAAATATCAAAGTCATGGCATCGGTTATTGATAATGGAAATTATCTTTTGTTTTCTTGCTTTGCGAGCTGGTTGCCTTTTTTCTGGACTCCCTCGATTTCATCATTCGTTGAGTCGTACCTGCCTTTCCGTTATGCCTCCAAAGAAATCCAACGCTCCCTCGGCAGCGCAGCTGGTACCTCCAAGGTGAAAATCCAAGGCCCCCTCGGCAGCGCAGCTGAGCGTGGAGCTCAATTCAATGAGGGAAAAGTTTAAGGCGGAAAAGGAAGAGAGCGCCCTGAGAATCAGGCTCCTCGAGGGACAGCTGGAACGGGGAAACGAGTCGTCCTCGTCCAAGCGTAAACGTCGTAATGCTTCTGTCTCGCCGTCGTCTTCATCGTCTTCGTCATCATCTTCTTCATCGTCCTCGTCATCTGATTCGTCTGACTCGTCGGACGACTCAAGCCGGAAGTTTTGTTTTCTTGCTGTGGCTGTCCCCGCAGTTGTTTATTCTGTGATGAGTGTGTGTGTATGAGTGTGTGTGTGTGAGAGAGAGAGTGTGTGTGTGTGTGTGTAGGTGTGGTGTCGGAGTCCTTCGCGAGGCTTTGCAAGCCCGCGAGTGGACCAAACTACCGCACGAAGACGACGACTTGGAACGACTCTGAGCATTGGCTCATGGAATGTTCGCTCTGTTGATGAGAGTGATGGAACACTTCTAGCGGCAGCCGTGAGAGGAATCGTTTCCGATGATAAGCCAGATCCATAGCTGCTGGAGATGGCTCTCTCGAACATGGTCCCGCTCGTCGTTTTATATTGTCGGCCCCGTAAGGGGACACGTGACCGTAATGGCAGTGTTTACCAGGACCAGGACCAGGAGGTGTGTGTGTGTACCTGTATGTGTGTGAGTATGTGTGCAGTATTGACTTGTGAGTGAGAAAAGAACGGTTATTGATAATGGAAATCATTAGTGTGCACCAAATAACTCATGCTTACCACGGATGGTCATGGTGACAGGAGGCTCCACAGCAGCACCAAAGGCAAACGTCACTAAGACACGTGGTGAGCTGTCTTGCGGCAAGACCCATGTGACTTCCGGAAAGGCAGCTTTATAGGTCATTGAGCAGCCGGCTTCCATGGTGATCCCGAAGATATATACTTCAGTAACATTGCTGGTACTAGATATGTAGTCCTTAAGGCGCACCCCAGTCCATGTTGCAACGTTCCCTATATGTTTCCCCAGCGGAATGCGTTCAGAGGCAATCTGATACTTTCCCCCAGGGAATTCCTTCAATAGCACCAACTTCGGGTTGCACAATTGTTGAGACACATATGCAGTAATATCAATCTGGACAAATAGACAGCTGCTGTAGAAGGATATGTTCGGGAAAGGAAGAAATGTCCGTGGCTGGCGAATTGATGAAGCACCAGGCGCACTTTCCAGCTTCATATGATTGTCAATGGTCAAATTTCCTGGACTTTGTGACCGTGTGCATGTTGGTGATACTGGAGGTGGGAGAGAGACATGTAACAACATTACCTACCCGGTTATGATGTACACACCCATACACAGATACACATGCCCATGTACTCGTTCATAACGTTATGTGCACATGCCCCCACCCCACCCCCAGATGCACACACACATACACACACGCCTACACGCACACGCACACACATTCCCTTTCTCTCTCTAGCAACCACGCATACCTACACATACGCACACACAAGCACGAACACACACACGCGCGCAAACACACACACACACACACACACACACAACGTCACGTACTCGCGCAACTATAGATATGCACCCGCACTTCTTCAGTGTCAGAAAAGTGATTGGTTGTGTTCGTGCGATACAGTGTGCAGATGGCGTCAAGAAAGGGATCATTAAGGCCACGTCGTACTCTCAGCAAACGAAGTCTTGAAGCATGTCCGCAACGAGAAATCATGCGAGAAGCAACCAATACCCTCCAAAGTATAGACTTGAAGCTCCTACAAGGTCGGCCATTCACCTGTTTCGTTGTAGACGGTCTGCACTTGCCAATTCAAATAAGTAAAAATTATACTTGCGTACATCGTTTCCCCGTAGTTGGATGTACAGTATATATACACTGGGTAGCGCACCTGGTCAAAAGTCGTCTAGTGAATGCACTTGTTATGTAGTGATGTTGCTATTCAGATATGTGAAACGTATTTGGATAGATTAATAAGGGGTAAGCAGCGGCATTCGGCCGTGTACAGATTTTTCATCAACCAACACACCATGACTACGCTCTCCGGCCAATAGGTAAGGTAAGGTATTTGTTCTCACGCTAGGATAATCGTGATCCTTTTAAGGATAATCTTACCTGTTGCTCCAGTTTGCGGTAGCATCACTACGAACATTCCTACAGCAAACACCACGACCAGTACCCTGTGAATATACTTCATTTTCTCCACTTGCTGGTGGCAGTACTTCTGTCTATGTATCTATAGTTCAATACTACAAAGGAAGGTGGAACAGTTTGTTATTGCAGCTTCGAGTATCACGCTCGTGCTATCATCAGGCAAAAACCTAGACCATTGCTAAGCAGGTTGTATTGAACGGGCCGTGACTGGAAACGTTCAATAACAGCTACCTCCGTGACTTCATCTGTCCGAGAAAAAGGTCCAGGTTGCCTATAAGTGAATTAAATTCTCTTAGTACAGGCTTTGCAGCGAAGATGTTACGATACGTGCTAAGTTTCAGGATGCCTGCGAATGGCCTGTGTGAACTGGCCGTGGGACCGGAAGTTGGTTGGTTTATTTTAATTCGCACGATAAACGGGAACTAGGCCCAATTATATAAAGGCGAAAGTTCATAGTAATAGATGCGGGCAGGTGTCAACCCTAAGCGCTAGGCATTGTATGTGCGACCTGATCATTCCCGGGGATGATAAAGCGTTATTGTCTGAAGCGATAACATATTTAGACTTGCCAGACTAGCTAGGGCTTGCTCAATACCCTACTCGATGATCTGCTGTAGATCTTCTTTTCATCTCGTTAAACGTCTCGCGGCCAGTGGCCAAACATTTCAGTTGCGAGGTGGTTTAAGCATGGATCCCTTATTAGTGGCTCGTGCATGGCATAAGGCTTCTGCAAGTAAGCTGAAGCGTGTTACATTTGTTCATAGTCCTGGTTCGACGGCATGGACGAAGAGGACGAAGTTGATTTCCTGCAGGAAATGACGTATATGTACGTTGGCGTTGAAGAGCAAGGACATTCATTTCTAGGTGGTATTTAGCACAACCACCTACAACATAATCCATACCTTGTTCTCCTCAGTTGTAAAAAGCAGTACTTGTCCATCTTTCTTGTGATGATAAGCATTTCATTTCATGGGATACTGGAGATCTGAAAGTGAACTTTTGGAATGAAATGTTCTCAGGCTCATCAACGATGGCAGCACCTTCCCAAAGATGCAAAAGTAACATTATTTCGCAACTTATGATTTTCTCAACCATGCCAAAACAAGTGAAAGCCACTGAAATCGCATCCATATTTTCAGAAAAGCTCAAAAGTAGGTGATAACGCAACTCTAAATGAGCGAGTTCTTGTGCATATTATCATGACAGCATTGCCAGTGCTGCCACGTTATATATGTATGGTTGGCCTCATTTCCTCTGTACTTGGCTGATGAGTCCACAAAGGGCGAAACAGTTCTGTCCGCAGATTGAGTATATGTATGTATTATGTATGTACATGTACTCTGTGTCCAGTGGACAGAGCCAGTAATACAATGATCACACGGCAATGAAGCAAACAAATCTCCTTTCCGACTCCGATACTCGGATATATTCTAGTGAATGCTAGTCTTGGTCAGGTGCTGTCTGCTGAGTGTTTCACATGAAACTCCGAGTAGCGGCGGAAAAAGATTTATTTGCTTCATGGCTGTGTTAAGAACTGAGATGGTGAGCCATGGACAAAAAAATTGTAACATGGAAATTGTGGGCACAAGTTTTGTGCTAGATTGTGCACGTCTGACTGTTCAAAATCTGGTTAAGTCGGTGGACTCGATCGCATAAATTGTGCCCACAATTTCCATGTTACAATTTCATTGCTGTGTGATCATTGTATGTACATGTACATAGTATTAGATAAACATTGTTTTGTTGACAGCATCAAGTATTTATTATTTAAAAGATTTCCCAAAGGCATAGTCTATGTTGTTGATTGACAGCATGTTACAAGGTGGAGGACCACTGTGTTTGGAAACTGTGACCTCACTACAACCATCCGCGGTTGGCTGAACCAGTTCAAATGGTCGCAAGACCGGGGCTCTGCCAACCGTGGATGGTTGTAGTAAGGTCACTGTTTCCGAACACAGTGGCCATCCGCTTTCTAACATGCTGTCATGTACATGCACATGACCTTTGTACGCATGTCAACAAACAATGGATCACTCGTAGGGTTTTGCTACTTTAGTTTCATGCACTGTGTGAAATCATCAGGAAAACAATATTCAATGCTTTTTGCACTTAGCCCGTACTTCACACAGCCGGATATGTACAAGCGCGTGCATGCGGACCCACACGCATGAACGAGCACACACACAGAATAGTCTGGTTGAGTTAAATTGGATAGGTGGAGTGCTGGATTCGAACAACTGGTGCAATGTCACGTGACTTGGCAAATGAGTCGCAACGCGAAAAGACACCGCTGAGTCGCGAACAGGCAATGACTCTGCAACTGAGTCGCAAGCAAGCAAACAGGGCAAACCAGTTGTGAGCGAACATACGCACTCCCCAATATTTTATTTTACTTGTATGTTTTTTTTGGAGAATTGAATATGGCAAGTTAGTTACAGCGGATGCGAGTGCAGACCACATAGGCTGCAGAGAATATAGCAACATGTTAACGTAGAGCAACGACGTTGGTCAGTACATCGACGACATTGCCAAGGGCGTGCAACTGGCAGATGACGACAAATATTGCCTGCTGAAGCAGCATTTCTCGCCGGACGCTCGCTACGCGTTCCCAAGACACGATGGCCGAGCGTTTCAGCATCGCTGGCTTCAAACCTACCAGCTCTGGTTGGTGTTCAGTGCCACCTGTGGTGGCGGCTTCTGTTTGCCCTGCGTGTTATTCGCTCGCTCATATCGTGGGTCATCGCTGGGTGTATTTGCCAGGCGACCACTGACGAATTTTCGAAAAGCTTTGGAGTTGCTGGATGACCACATGACGAAGCAGTTCCACCGGGACGCAATAGTACGAGCGGTTGGATTCTTATCTGTAAAGGATGGAAAGAGAGAGAATGTCATCCAGCAAACCAACACAGCGCTTGCAGACAAAGTGGCAGCCAACCGCAAAAAGCTGACCTCTATCGTCAAAGTCATTCTGCTATGCGGACGCCAGAACTTCCCCCTGCGTAGACATCGATGCGGTCATAGATGAGTTTGCGCGGCGCCATCCAAGGGGGATGCACCTGACAAACATCTTCGCCACCGCACCCCAAGCTGCTGCACCAGATTCAGCTTGAACTGTGGGTCCTGACTTGATTTCCAGTCACCAGTCACCTGCATACTATTAATTTTGCTTGTTCTAAATACATCATTAGTATCGGATATCTACTCGCAAACTATCACTTTACTAATAGCATAGTATACAGTACACTAGCTGTCACACAGAAGAGGCCCAAATTTGTATTGAATGTTTTCGCTCTATTCACATCATGACGATACATAGAGAACAGTCGACAGTGCAATGCAAATGTGTAATTATAATAGATTGTTGGAATGGGAAGCTGGAGACATTCATAATACATAAATTCAAGGTGTACACCGCACTAGCATGCATATACAAGATTCCTCAAAAGAACGTATATGGAAGAAATTATGGGCACCCCCCTAAACCATGATCCTGGCTACGCCGCTGGTTGGGGCACACCAAAAGCAACTGTCGGCAACACTGCCTGTTTGGGGAAGTTCTCGTCGAATCTTCGGATGGATTTGCTGTCCTCGGACCCGGGCTTGGAAAATTACACCGAAATTCGGACTGCAAAAGGTCTCTTCTATGATTCGAAGGTTCAGCGGAAGCAGGGCATTTATACCCATCAGAAATACCTATCATGAGCTTCGACGTATACTTTTCATCAATTACCATGGCGTGTTTGTCCTTACAGGGACGGGGAACATATTTGCCGTGTTTCTTAAATTCGTGACATAATAGGCCATTGACAGTTCCATAGGAAAAAAACAAAATTTAATTACAAAGCAAAATTAAAAAAGAGGGAATACTGCTCTTGGCCCAGCGTGATTCGTGTGCAGGGCAGACACCACCATACCTATGATATAGAAACGGGTGAAGTTGATCTGCCACCATTGTCAAGCCTACCGCGCCGTCCCTAGCAGAACAGTATAGATCACGTGATATAAGGCAGACCAATTATGAAGCTGGCTGCTCCAAGTGTAGGAGTTTGCTTTCAACAGACATGAAATTTGCCATTTTCCGAATATTTGTTTAGTGTAGCCCTACCTTACCACTTGTGTCATAACCCTCTTTTACGGGCGAACTAAACACAATTTGCTATGTTGGTCTGGAGAATGGGAACACAACTCACATACTGAAAACAATTGCATGAAAGGTAGAATGCGGTAAGGAATGAGGACCCCACTCAAATGCAGCAGATGTATGTGAAGTGAGTACTGAGATGAAAGGAGAAAGGCATACTCTAATAGAAAGGAAATGCACTATGAGAAGTGACATAATATTATTATGTCAACGTTGTACGAGTCGTACACCTATCACTTGTGTACTAGCATTGAAATCATTATTATTATGCGCTTGTCCGCGTTGACATCACCAAGCAAGCTTGGCTAGTCTTCGCATAAGCCAAATGAACAAAAGAAATGAGGAACGAGCGAGGCCAGTGAACACACGCGTGCAACTGCAGAATAGGCAAAAGGAATATACATGTAATAAGAAATAAACAACAAATAAACTGGAAACGGATGAATACAAGAATCATGACAGCTGACGGTACATAGTAACAAAGCGACATAACACGAGTATACTGTACATGAGAGTACAATTCTACTTATAAACTACAGCCGAGAACCACGTAGTCGAAACTAAACAACATGGGTAACCATTTGCACATGCACAGACAATTTGAAAAAAAGGGTTCGAACGTTCAGGAAAAAAGATATTACTTGCATGGCATATTGGCAGGACGAGCAAAGCAAATTTCAACATTCTATCATTGAAAAATTATTGAAAAACAAAAATTAATCATACTGTAATTGAGGGTTCTCGAAATGAGATTCATGGAGGGTTATTTAACTGAACAAAACGTTTTTCTTAGACTAACGCGTAAAATAGTACTGATCGGTTCGGACATCAGGGCAACTGGGGGACTTTGAAGGCTTGAGTTGTAGATCAATCATCCGCATCAACTTTCGGGCAGTCATCTTTAATGAGAGATGTATAAACAGCATGTGCGACGGGCATGAACACCGTGTTGTATTCCTCCGAGTGTGTAGTATTACAGATAACCAAGCCATGACGATGGGGGCTGCTGTCAGCAGGAGTTTCCACTCCGCCGGCAGTGTTGCTATGGGGACCAAGGCTCTCGTAAGTGCTGGGTTGCAGTTGTGCACTTGTAGACAGCGGCATGTAGTGAGATCCTTGTGCATGGGTGCTGGTGACATCAGATGTGTTCACACTAGAATAGGTAGAATCGTCGTTCTGTAAGCCAATTGCAGATGCCATGGGCACGTGCTCATCGATATGGGTTTGTCTTTTGCCGTCGGACCGAGAAAAAGACGTCCGTGTCCTCCGAGTATTGGCTGCTCCCTTGTCAGTAGAAGATTTACCGCTGTGAGTGTCGTTGCTTTGGAGATCAATACTTTGGTAAGGGTGAGGTTGTGTTTTCATACTTGTTGACAGTGATGTGTATTGTGGCAGTTGTTCTTCATCACTAACGTCTGCATGTGTCTCCCGACCAGCCGACAGGGAAACGTGATTGTGTACGGTATTCAATGAATCCATGTGCACATACTCATCCCCATGGTCCTGGTTTGCAGCGTCAGTGATGGCAGGCGACCAAGCCGTGCTGGTGGAATTGTTTTCTTCATTCGGAGCTTCAATATCGATATAGTAGGGACTCTCAGACGAATTTATTAACGCTCTATTGGATGCTTCAGGCCTAGTTGGGTGTGTCGGTGGGATACAAGAGTTGCCCAGTTGCTCATTCTGCAACCCTGATTGGCCAGCTGCGGACAGGGAATCACACTGCTTGATTCGATGTAGAAGTATCACGAATACAGACAGCGTCAGGAGGAGCAAAGGCACAACGATGCCCAGGATAATACCAGTTGATGCCCCTGTTTTCACAATGATACGGCAGTCCAAAGTTTCTGTACTGCTAGACCTTGATGTGGATGGGGAAGATGGTTCAGCGAAATCTCCTTTAGCGGCTGTGTGTTTGGTTGAACTGCTGGGAAGTGCTGAACTTTTCATTTCGAGAGACGATGTAGAAACCATTGTACTCATGGTCGTGGGTAATCGAACAAAGCCAGTAGCAGTTTGTACAGCAGAGGACGATATCCCCATACTGCTGTCAGAAACGGTTGGTGGACTGGGATTTGTGGTTGGACACGTGTAGTTAGATGCAGTACTACAATTGTATTGATAGTGATTTTTACCAGTTGCTCCTAACGCAGGACAGCTTTGGTAGAGTGTCTGGCAGCTGCCACATGCCGCTTGTTCGCACGCATCTGATGCTGCAGAACGAAATGAATAAATACCAGGTAGAAGTATCCTTGAACGCTGATGGTGAGCCAATGTGATTATGGTAAAAAAAGGAGAAGGACCAAATGTTACGAGGTATGACTAACTCAGGTCCACGAATGTCTCAGTACTCCTTTTCAATTGGGTACCATTTTTGTCGCATTCGCTGACTGTATAATTATGATCTGGTTACGTTGGTGGACAGTTAGTCATAACTTGTAACATTTTGTCCTTCTCCTTTTTACCAGAAGTACATTTCGAAGTAGTTCTGTAAAAGCGAAATTATTCTGTTAACCACAATTTCGAATTTGAAACTTCGCAGGCAAGCTGTGAGGTTATCATCCATCTTCCTGTATGTAGCCCGTAAATCGACTGATGACCGTGAAAAATGTAACAAAAGAACGGTTTCGTTTTTCAACATTTTGGTTCAGCTCTTCACCATGGTGTAGTGATTAGGAATGGTAACCATGGTAACCGAACACGTTGATCTTCCGTCAAAGAGGATCTGGAAGGTTCTGGAGCTGGAAGAATGTCTCAAGACATGGAGCAAGTTTATTATTTATATTTTATGAATGTGCACATGCCTAATGTAGAATAGAAGAGAATAACAAAAACAACAACAACAACAACAACAACAACAACAACAACCAATGTCATTTTTTTTTTTTTTTTTTACTTTGTTCACACTCCCAGCTCGAAAATAATAAAGAAAGACAATGATACTGAGACTAGGACGAACGTGACAACTATTGAGCAGGGGCTGCACCGAGACGCAGCAGTGGTGGTGGGGCATTGATGGCTCTGCCGACCTGAGGTCTCGGCATCACGGCCAAAAACACGCACCAAAAACAAAAGAGAGAGCTGTACGAGTCAGCAAAATGAAAAGAAAGGAAGGGTTAACATCAGCGAGTGTGCGGGAGAAACTGTGAGACTATTAACAAATAACAAGGGCTGTTACTGAGAGGAGCATCATCATGGCTGATCATGGCGAGTCGGTTGTCTGAGCCAGTTGTGGTGCATAGATAGGGATAGAGGAGAACGACGAGAGCATCATCATAGCGAGTCGACTGCCCAGAGCCAGTTTGTGCTTCGCAGATGGCGATAAACATTAGTTTTGAATGCTTGCATTCCCTTGCTGTGGGGAGGCTGGGACAGAAGAGCGGCGGGGAGGGAGTTCCAGTCACTAATACTGCAGTGTGGGAACGAGCGCTTTAATGCCAGCGGGACAGATGCAAGCAGCTGGTGTTGGAGCTGGTGGTCACTGCCAATGACGCTACCATGCTCGCTGCGAGTTCTGGGGCTGGATGAGGGGAAATGGCGCGGTGGCAAAAGAGAGAGCAGCTGCCGAGGGCCAGGCAGGTAATGCAGCTTGTATAGGCAGGCAAGCGAGGCAACAGTACGACGGATGGCCAGGGTAGGTAATAGTGCACCTGGACCGATGATTCGCAGAGCACAGCGTTGGATATGATCCAGGCGTTGCAGGTAGCTGGGCGGAGCACCTATCCAGATGAGGGGGGCATACTCCATAACTGGTCGAACAAATGCCTTGTATACTGTGGTGCGGCCGGCTGGAGAGAGAATGTGCGCTGCACGGCGCAGGAAGCCCAGGCGTTGTTTGGCTCGAGTGGCAACCTTCCGGAGATGAGTGCTGAATGACAGCTTCGAGTCAAAGGTCACTCCAAGTAAAGAGAGAGCCTTCTCCTCAAGGACAGGAGTGCCGCTGAAGACAATGCGAGGCAAATTGATGGGGGTTCTGGGGAGAGTGGCGGTCATGGCTTGGGACTTCGACGGTTCGAAGGAGATGCGCCATCTGCGGCCCCACTGATGCAAGCGATCAACAGAAGTCTGGAGGCTCAATGCTGCGTCGGCTGGGATGTGTCGAGGGATATCAGGCTGTACAAGGTAGTATCGTCGGCGTACGCCTCCAGGTGGGCTCCGGGTAACAGGGTCTCTGAGGCGTCGTTCACGTAAATCAGGAAGAGTGTAGGGCCGAGTATGCTCCCTTGCGGAACTCCTGCTGATATGGTATACAGCGATGAGGTTTGGCCGCCCACCAAGCATTGAATGGACCGTCCACCTAGGTAGGAAGAGAGCCAGGTATGCAGGGGGCCGCCAATGCCAAGATGGCGGACTTTGTGGAGGAGGCCAGCATGGGACACACGGTCGAATGCTCCGGCAATATCCACGGCTAGAATACGTGCTGCACCGCCTCGGCCGACGGCTGTGATCCAGGCGTGGTGTAGAGCCTGTAGCGCATCTGAGGTCCCGAGGCGGCGACGAAACCCGAACTGGTGGGGTGTCAGGAGTTTGTAACGCTCAAGGTGATTCATGAGCTGACGATTGATAACGCTCTCCATAATTTTAGAGATTATGCTCAGCAGTGAAACTGGACGATAATTCCTTAGGGCGGATCGTGAAGATCGCTTGTGGATTGGAACCACGCTGGCAGTCTTCCACATTTGTGGCTGGACTCCGTGCTGGAATCAAAGAGCAAAGAGCTGACACAGTGGCTTGTCAAGTTCTCTGTCGCATTCCTTCAAGACACGAGCGGAAATACCGTCGGGTCCAGTCGCCTTTGAGGCATCCAGGCGAGCTAAAAGCCGGTGGACTGCATCCAGGCGAAAGTGGACTGTCGTTAGTGCAGGTGCGTCAGCGAATGCCGTGTCCGGTAAGTCCATCGTGGTAAGGTCGCGGCCTTGCACACTGCACTTGTGGGAAAAGAAACGTGCGAAAGCCTCCGCTTTCTCATAGCTTGTGGCCCTCTCGCAACCTTCACTATCAACGAGCAGGGGAATGTCAGTGTTCCGACCATCGCCACAAGCACACTTTAGCTTCGTCCACCATTCCTTCTCCTTCAGGGACCCATTCGACAAGCTATGTCTGAGGCTGTTCTCTTTGGAAACTCTAGATCTAGCGAGGACTGCGATAGCATTGTTTACAGAACGGGTAAACTCATGTTTCAGTGCAAAATCGTGAGGGTGCTTCCTCCAAGTGCGCCAGCGTTTGTCCTTCTCCTTCATGGCGGCTGCACACTCAGGTGTCCACCATTTCGGATCCGTTGACTTCACTGTCAGTGTCTTGGACGGAACGAACTGGGAAACGGCTTTCATGATTGTGGCAGTAACGTGCTCACACGAAGTTTCTGGGTTGGCAGTAATGACGGTTGACCAATCAACCAGGCGGAAAAAGGATCGGAGGCGGTTCCAGTCTGCCTTTTCATCGCGCCAGACAGTTCGTTGCACCGCCGCTTCATGGGTAGGAAGAACACCTGTGAAGTCCGAAAGAATTACAGCGTGGTCAGATCGACCAATAGGGGACATTATCTGCGTGGTCACTGGAGAGTTGAGCGTGGACATCACCAGGTCGAGTGTGTTATCCCCGCGAGTAGGACTCTGAACGTGCTGCGTGAGAAAGTGGGCTGTGCATGGGTCTTCGAGGACTTCCCCCGCAGGTGTGGTCTTCGAGCTATGGAGCCAATTGCGGTTATGCACGTTAAAATCACCGGCGAGTATGAGGTTGGCACCAAGTGCACGAGCAGAGGGAAGGATGTCATCGAGATGGTTAATGAGCGTAAGGTCACTGGGCCCCGTCGAACCTGGCTTGCAAGCAGCGCCCAAGACTATCTTTTGTCCAGGGGACAATTGAATGGATAGCCAAATGAGTTCGTGATGTGGAGAAAATAACTCATCAATTACCATGGCTGGGAGTGTAGATATGATCCATACCGCCA
This sequence comes from Sycon ciliatum, assembly GCF_964019385.1. Lineage (NCBI taxonomy): Eukaryota > Metazoa > Porifera > Calcarea > Leucosolenida > Sycettidae > Sycon > Sycon ciliatum. Next base: position 11,507,770 of record NC_088645.1, read on the forward strand.
CTCCGCCACCGCGTGCTGTTCGATCCAGCCGGAAGGTGGTGTAGCCAGGGAATGTGGAGTCGGATGGTGGAACGGTTTCAGAGGAAAACTTTGTTTCCGTCCCTACTGCTATGTCGGGATTATGCTGGTGCAGTGTGTGCTGGAACTCAGCTAGCTTGTTTCCTAAGCTAAATGCATTGGTGCAAAGGAGTCTGAGTGAACATTTAACGGTATTGTGATGAATGACAGAACTAGGCATGGGTGTAAAAATGAAAGGTAAATGTGTATCAAAGCGGTAAGTTTCTGAAGTGACTTACTGCAGGACTTGTTGGCCACTCTCAGGAGATTTTCGTTTCCGTTTTTTCCGTTGCTTGGATCCAGTGGTGGTGGCACTCTGGTCCCGATCAGGTGTGACGCTATGGCGTGAACGCTTGGATCGGTTGACTTCCCACCCGCCAGAATCAGGATCATCGTCGCTATGGCCTCCCAGCTGTGGGCCTAGGGCTGTACATGCATGGCTGTCTGCCTTCTTGGCCTCTCTGTCGGAGTCGCAGGGCAAGTTAGACAGCTGCTGGTTTTCTGGCTTGGATAAGCTTTCGACCAATGATTCAGTATCAGCAGAAAGAGGCAACTCTTCAGACTCAGAGGAGCTGGAGTCGCTCTTGTCAGCTGCTGGGCGATCAGCCTGCTTAGACTTGGATGTTGGGCATTGTGATTGGGCTTTACTTTGCTGCTCTGTCTGGGCTGGGTTTGCGGCCACATCAGACAGGAGTCGACGTGTGCGTTCAGTGTCTGTACATGTAGGTGACGTTGAATGCCGTGACTGCTGTGTACTACCTGTACTGGCAGTGGTACTGCGGGCCTCAGGGCAGTCCTTGGCAAGGTGCTCTGGCTTGCTACAAATCCGACACGTGGGCTTTTGGCCACTATAATGTACGCGGAAAGTGCCTTTCCCGTCTCTGGATTTCACGTACGAAGGTACGGCTTTATTCGACCCCAGTACAAAGGTTGCAAAACGGACTCCGGTTGCAATAACAACGTTGTCCCGGACCTTAAGGCTGTGTTTACATGAAGCGTTTCAACCCGGGTTGAGTTCAACCCGGGTCAGATTTCAACCCGCCATGTGCACAAAGTGAATGGCGCGTTTACATGACGCATTGCGCTTGACCAGGGTTGAAATTTCGCCCCGGGTTGATTTCAACCCTCCCCCCAAGGGGAGGGTTGAAATCAACCCGGGTCAACAAAATCGTACAAACGTACTTCTGTGCGTATCTCGCGCCAGGTTTGAACGGCACTGCAGATGCAAATTTCGCGCGAACGGATTCACGTGACCATACAGCACTGTAGAAGTGGACTTTTGGCGGCATATCAGTATTTGACCCGGGTCAACTGTCTTCATGTAAACGCTCACCTCTTTTGTCTATCGTACAGACTTTCAACCCGGGCTGAACTCGACCCGGGTTGAAATTTCTCATGTAAACACAGCCTAAGTTTACCGTGGCGGATGGCGCCCTGCACGGTACCGTATGGAGCAAGTGCGGCTGTAATGGCGCCATCCGACACCCACACAGGAACATCGTGAATGTGCAACTGAACATGAGTGTTTTCTGTCAAGGATTTTGGAAGGATATGTTGTCCATTGATATGGAAGCCATTCTTCACGACTAACTGGGCAAGCTGGATATCTGTGAACGTTAATCTGCATTGGCCTACCGAACTGACCTGGATAGATAGGATGAGCTCAGCTCCTATTCCGTGTTGCTCGAGGCAGCTCACGTACTCGGCGAGTTTCAAATCCTTTGGAGCTGGAAATAGCACAGTTCGGGCCATCAGGTCCCTGGCGCTTACTTTCCGCCATGGGTCGACTTCAGCTGGTTCCCGAGATGTATCAGTGGTCTCCATGATCCCGGAACGGGCATATGTGGGGCTAAAACGCCCAACCACGAGATTTTTTCAGAGCTAAAAAAAGCTTTACCACACGTCACGGAGACAAAAAAACCTCTCATCATGTCTAGTACAGTGTGTTGACTACACACACCGCTGGCTATGTGGCACAGATCCACCTTGATATAGTTGAACAACAGCAGCAACAGCAAATCAACTTCTCTTTCGTCCGTAAATATCGAACACTTTTCACCAAACGAATTATTTTAGTTTAGACCCAACCCCTCCCTCCCTCCCCCTCAGAACGTAAAAAATGTTGACATACATGCATATACAACAGCCATGTACAAGAATCAATGTTTTCTGAAACGAAATTTGTCAACCCCCTCCCACCCCATAACGAAATTATTTCGTTTTGTGAAAAAAGTTCGATATTTATGGACGACCCCTTATTGGTCACAGGCCATCGTGAGAATATAATTATTATACCGCAGTGTTTTGGACGTCAAAAGTGTTTTTACCCATACCTACATGTATGAATAGAATGTGCCACTTGAGAAGGAATACGTGAACCTGTGGCCGAGTAGCTATCTCCTGCGCTGTGCCCAAGAACCGGATGGCCTCGGCTTCCATACCCACCAATTTTCGAAAAAGGAGGGCCAAAGGTTTTCTAGGTGTCTCGGGGAAAGAAGTTAATTGCATCGGGCAGGAGCAAAGCATAAGGCAAAACATAATTATTATTTTCTCAAAACAACCCATGCGTTACTAAGGAACGTATCAAGTCAATTTTTCCCTTTCCTTACCCATTGTGCAAGGTCAAGCTGGATACTGATCTATTTCAATCCTTGGTGCTGACCGCTTTAATGCGCTTCCCGAATCCCTTCGCACAAATCATATCCCCAATTCATTTCGCCAGGAGCTTAACAATTTCATTAATCTTGGGCACCCTGTAAGAAGACCTTAGGGTCTGTTGGGAATGCCCAAGTAAAATAATAAAATACAATACAAAAGTACAAATCACCATCAGGCGTGGTGTCAACAGGGATACCCCTCTTTGGAGATAATTACTCTTGGGACAAAGGCCTTCGTTATGGTTGGGATGTGCTTGTGTACGCGTAGACAGTAGCGTGTAGTGACGTTCCTGCGCTTCAGCACTGGCATCTTCAGTTGTCTCCAGATCAGCATACAGCTAATCTTGGGTGTGTATACCATTAGACGGTGCCTAGGACACCTGTGCATGGACTCAATCCTGCTTCGTGCCGTCAGTCATGTAGCAAGACTTAGACGTACTCGCGGTGACGTCTGCGTTGGTAGAGTCAATGGCTTCAACCTAGTTGCGCTTAATTCGATGCAGAAGTACGAGTAAAATGGGGAGAGTGAGGAGAAGCAAGGGAATACTGAAGCGCGGAGTAAGACCCTTTGCTTGCGCTGTTGCAGGCAAAATAATGATCCTGTCCACGGCTGTTGATGGAGAGGGTTTAGCTGCATCAACTGTGTTGTCGTTAGTCCGTAGAGTTGTAACAGCAGACAATATAGCTCTTGTGGAGGTGTTCGAGTAGCGCCACTTGTTGCTTGAGGTACTATAGAGGTTTTAGCTAGAGGAGAGAGTGTACTTCGTGTAGTGAGGTGCACTGGAGTAGTGGTTGGACAGGTGTAGTAGTAGATGCAGTAGTACAAAAGCATTATAAGGGAGTTTTACCAGTTACTTCCAGCCCAGGACAGCTTTGGTAGAGCGTCTGGCAGTCGCTACATGCACCATGGTCGCACGCATTAGACGCTACAGTAATAAGGTCAGAACATAACACATTACGAAAGATGTTGTGACAACGGCGGTGATTGGTAAAGAAAGTGACTTCTCCGAACGTCATAACTCGCGCTCCCTGCAGTCTGATTTCACACCTGACTGACTCACGACTCACGACCAAGAGCACTAAATGATGCAGTGCTCTCAGCAGAGCAGAAAATTAATTAGAACACTGTTGATGAGTAGTGAATTCCACGAAACACTGTGCATTGAGTAGGGAGTGGTGCCTTCTTGCAAGTTTGCGGAGTGGAAGGTTCGTCGGGCTTCTCGTGTGCTCCTGACGCAGTCGTGAGTCACTCAAGCGTCAAGTCAGTCGGCAGGAAGCACTAGCTCCGACGTTCAGAGCAGATCCTTTCTTTTAAAAAGTAGCAGATTGTCATAGGAAATACATAATGGGAACAGATTAGGCACTTCACTTTTGTCAAAGAACACAACATGAAAGTTGCAATCCTGAGGACAGACCCTGCGGCCACCATCATTTTGGTTACCATCTTCAAAGAGATTCACTTTTACCACGAGGTATATTCGTGTCAAAGAGTCAAAGAGTCTATTCGGAGAAATAAGTTGAACAATGCTTCACAAAAATATGATGCTCCAAACACCCCCACACATCCCTAAAATACCAACGTCATGATATTGTTTATTAACAATGGAAATTATTGGCGCTCACCAAATAACTCATGCTTACCACGGATGGTTATCGCGATGTAAGGCTCCAGAGCAGCACTAAAGGCAAACGGCAGTAAGAGACGTGGCGAGCTGTCAGGCGGTAAGACCCAAGACACTTCTGACGAGAAAGCTTTAAAGCTCAACGGGCAGTAGGCTTTCATGGTGATCCCGAGGATATATGCCTCATTAACACTGCTGTTATCAGATATGTAGTCGTTAACGCTCACCCCAGTCCATGTTGCAATGCCCAACATATGTGGACTAGGTGGAATGGGTTGAGAGGCAATCTGATACTTTTTCCCAGCGAATTGCCTCAATAACACCAACTTTGGGTCGCACAATTGTTGAGACACATCTGCAGTTATATCAATCTGGATAAATGGACAGCCGTTGTAGAAGGATATGTTCGGGAAAGGAATAAATGTTCGTGGCTGGAGAATTGGTCCAGCATAGGGCACACTTGTCAGCTTCATATGATTGCCAATGGTCAGATTTCCTGGAGTTTGTGACCGTGTGCATGTTGGTGATACTGGAGTGGGAGAGAGACATGTAGCAATATTACCTATTTGGTTATGACGTACACACCCATCCACAGATACACATGCCCACTTACTCGTACATAACGTTATGTGCACATGCACCCCCCCCCCCCCCCCAAGATGCATACACACACACACACATTCCCTTTCTCTCTCTCTCTCTCTCTCTCTCTCTCGCAACCACGCATACCTACACACACGCACACACACGCACGAACACACACACGAGCAAACACACACACACACACACACACACAACGTCACGCACTGGCGCAACTATAGATATGCACCCGCACTTCCTCAGTGTCAGAAAAGTGATCGGTTGTGTTTGTGCGATACAGTGTGCAGATCGCTTCAAGAAAGGGATCTTTAAGGCCAAGTCGTACTCTAAGCAAACGAAGTCTTGAAGCATGTCCGCAACGAGAAATCCTGCGCGAAGCAACCAATACCCTCCAAAGTATAGACTTGAAGCTCCTACAAGATCAGCCCTTCACCTGTTTCGTTGTAGCCCGCGTGCACTTGCGAATTCAAATAAGTAAAAAATATACTTACATACGTCGTTTCCCCGTTGTTGGATTTACAGTAAATTCACAGGGTAGGGCACATGGTCAAAGTCGTCTAGTGAATGCACTCGTTATGTAGTGATGTTGCTATTCGGATACGAAACTTATTATGATGGATTAAGGGGTAAGCAGTGGCATTCGGCACTGTACCGATTTTTATCAACCACCATACCATAACAACGCTCTCCAGGCGCTGTGAACCTTGTCACGTCCATTTCTGTGCTCTCTCGAAAGCGTCGAAGTTTTCAAAATAGGTCACTTTTTTATCTGTTCACCAATGGTCAATCCTTTCTTATTTTGTGTAATATTTTATCTGATCAAATCGTATCCTATAGGTACCTACTGTTCTGCAAGGATGTAAGAAAATGAACTTCTCGACATCAAATCGGTCAGTTGCACTCCGTGGTTTCAGTTTTTCAACAGGGTTCATTTTCCCGTAGCTCAAATTTGTCATGTCGCTGACATGTATAAAAGGAGGCGCCATCACCTGTTTGTGTTGCGACTTTAAATAAAATTCAACAACCACAACAACTTCACCGAATAGGTAAGGTAAGGCATGTGTTCGCACGTTAGGAAATTCGCGACCTGCTTAGGGATAACCTCACCTGTTGCTCCAGTTTGCGGTAGCATCACTCCGAACATTCCTACAGCAAACACCACGACCAGTGCCCTGTGAATATACTTCATTTTCTCCACTTGCTGGTGGCAGTACTAATGTCTATGTATCTATAGTTCAAGACTACAAAGTAAGGTGGAACAGTTTGTTATTGCAGCGTCGAGTATTACGCTCGCGCTATCATCAGGCGAAAACCTAGACAATTGCTAGGCAGGTTGTATTGAACGGGCCCTGACTGGAAACGTTCAATAACAGCTACCTCCGTGACTTCATCTATCCGAGGAAAGGTCCAGGTTGCCTATTAGAGTATTAGTGATTAACCTCTCTTAGTACAAGCTTTGCAGCGAAGATGTTACGATACGTGCTGATTTTTCAGGAAGCCTGCGAATGGCCTGTGTGAACTGGCCGTGTGACCGGAAGTTGGTTGGTTTATTTTAATTCGCACAATAAACGGGAACTAGGCCCAATGATATAAAGGCGAAAGTTCATAGTAATAGATGCGGGCAGGTGTCAACCCTAAGCGCTACACATTGAAGGTGCGACCTGATCATTCCCTGGGATGATAAAGCGATATTGTCTGAAGCTGTAGCATATTTTAGACTTGCCAGACTAGCTAGGGCTTGCTCAATACCCTACTGATGATCTGCTGTAGCTCTTCTTTTCATCTCGTTAAACGTCTGGCGGCCTGTGGCCAAACATTTCGGTTGCGAGGTCGTTTATGCATGGTCCTGTATTCGTGGCTCGTGCATAGCATAATGCTTCGGCAAGTAAGCTGAAGCGTGTTACATTTGTTCATAGTCCTGGTTCGACGGCATGGACGAAGAGGACGAAGTTGATTTCCTGCAGTTAATGACGTATATGTACGTTGGCGTTGAAGAGCAAGGACGTTCATTTCTAGGTGGTATTTAACACAACCCCCTACACATAATCCACACTTTTTTCTCCTCAGTTGAAAGAAGCAGTACTTGCCCATCTTCCTTGTGATGATGCATTTCATTTCATGGGATACTGGAGATCTGGGAGTTCACTTTTTGGAATGAAATGTTATCAGAATCATCAACGATGGCAGCCCTTTCCCAAAGATGCCAAAATCTTTCCCATCTTGCTTTTCGCAACCATGCCAAAACAAGTGAAAGCTGCTGAAATCGCATCAATATTTTCAGAAAAAGCTCAAACATTGCTGATATCGCAACTCTTAATGAGCGAGCTCTTGTGCATAAAATCATAGCAGCATTGCTCAGTGCTGCCACATTATATGTATGTTCGGCCTCATTTCCTCTGTGCTTGGCTGATGAGTCCACAAAGGGCGAAACAGTTCTGTCCGCAGATTGAGTATAATGTATGTATTATGTATGTGCATATACTCTTTGTCCAGTGGACAGAGCCAGTAATACATTGATCACACGCCAATGAAGCAAACAAATCTCCTTTCCGACTCCGATACTCGGATATATTCTAGTGAATGCTAGTCTTGGTCAGGTGCTGTCTGCTGAGTGTTTCACATGAAACTCCGAGTAGCGGCGGAAAAAGGACTTGTTTACTTCATGGCTGTGTTAAGAACTGAGATGGTGAGCCAAGGACAAAAACAATTGTAACATGGAAATAGTGGGCACAAGTTTTGTGCTAGATTGTGCACGTCTGACTGTTCAAAATCTGGTTTAGTCGGTGGACTCGATCGCATAACTTGTGCCCACAATTTCCATGTTACAATTTCATTGCTGTGTGATCATTGCACATGATATTAGATAAACCTTGTTTTGTTGACAGCATGTTGTTGGTTGACAGCATGTAACAAGGTGGAGGATCACTGTGTTTGGAAACTGTGACCTTAATACAACCATCCACGGTTGGCTGAACCAGTTCAAATCGTCGCAAGACCGGGGCTCTGCCAACCGTGGATGGTTGTAGTAAGGTCACTGTTTCCGAACACCGTGGTCCTCCGCTTTCTAACATGCTATCATGTAAATGCACATGAATTTTGTACGCATGTCAACAAACAATGGATCACTCGTAGGGTTTTGCTACTTTAGCTTCATGCACTGTGTGAAATCATCATCAGGCAAACAATATTCAATACTTTTTGTACTTAGTATTTTTGTACACAGTGCATGAAACTCAGAATAGCAAAACACTACGAGTGATCCATTGTTTTTTGACCTGTGTCATCGTAAATGCTGCTGTGGTATGATCGCTGAAATGGGTGAAACTTAAAGTTGCAGTGGGCGTCGTAGTGCTCGAGGATGACGAGCCCTACACAATAGAGTGAGACGAACCAGAAAACTTGATCATGAAGCTACACTGTTTGCCATTGCTGACACTAACAAACTGCAAGAAATATCTGCCATGATGAGACTGAACAAATGTACACGTTTCACTCTTCACTCGGGAGTCGTCAAATACTGACTCCCAGCTTGCACTTGATCGTTGGGGCACACCAAAAACAACTTTCGGCAACACTGCCTGTTTGGGGAAGTTCTGGTCGAATCATCGGATGGATTTTCTGTCCTCGTACCCGGTCTTTGAAAATTACACCAAAATTCGGAGTGCAAAAGGTCTCTACTATTATTCGAAGGATTAGCATAAGCAGGGCATTTATACCCATCAGAAATACCTATCATTATCTTCGACGTATACTCAATTCCGGTGACTGCATCAGTGCTGTGCGACACGACTGTCATCACCCCGTCACCTACATGTAAGTATCTTGGGCTCCACATCGATGAGCACCTGCCCTTCCGACCCCATATCTTCCACCTCTGTGATGACATTAATAAGAAGCTAGGTGCTTTTAGGTTAGGCAGAGACAACCTGGACAGTAAGGCCCTCCGAGCGTTCTATCTCGGAGTTAGGCCAAGTAAAATAAAATCCCAGTTTATCGTCCTTTTTTTCACAAAAATCGGGGAGGGAGGGCGGATTTTATTTTTATTTTTTATTTTTTGATGTGCTACAGACTAGTATAGTTCTTGGTAAACAATGACACATCATGTGCAACAATCTGCAACAGAATAGTGGTAGTGTATGGAATACACAATGCTATAACAGTTATATGTACATAAACAATTACATGGTATGGTATGGTATGGTATGGTATTGATTTATTTGAATTCGGTATCTCAACAGTACATTGTACAACTTGGGAAGATCCGAATGACATAGATACATAAACATAAAAGTGGAGTAGGTGCTACAGCGGATCATTTTATCGCAGGTTGTGGGACTAAACTAATACCAGTATGCAAGTACACAAGAAATAAAAGCTGAATAAATACGACTGCATGACATTGGAGAAAAGCACCAATTACAGCAAAACAAAGCGACACATCACTCATCGAAAACATTTTCAAAAAGGAGCTGTTTTAACCGGGTACATTGTGGCCCGTCATTAAGAAGGCAGGCAAGATGGGCGTTAAATGCAGAAGACGTATTGCAAGACTTCATTTCGAAGGGCAGAGCATTCCAAAGTAAAGCAATCCTACTAGACAATGAGCGATACCCGCATGCAGTCTTATATCGGCATAACGAAAGATTATTTGCAGAAGAGCCGCGAGTGGTGTAAGCAGGTGTACTGTGCCTACAAAATAGAGAATCTAAACTGGCAACCGGGTGAGCTACTTTACACTGAAAGATAAATTTAATGAACAACTGTAAGAAACGGTGGTCCAGAGGACATAGCTTAAGAGATAGGTAAAGGGGGTCCACGTCAGCACAGTAATGGGCACCACAGGCAGCTCGGATCACACGACGGTGAACAGCAAATAGGCGCCCACGGTCTTTTGCAGATAAGCAGGGTAAGAACGATTGAAATGCAAATTCTAGATCAGATTGAATTACGCATAGCACATAAAGGCGACAAGCGCACGGGGACAGTTGACGAAAAGAACGCTGTAGAGCACCAATTTTGCGTGACACCTTGGCAACAAGCTTATCACAATGAGGTGTGAACGAGAGCTTGTTGTCAATTACAACCCCCAGACAGCGACACGCAAAATCTTTGGATCGACAGATTGTCACTCCACTCATAAGACACAAACCCCAATACTGTTTGGTTCACACAGACCACCAGATAAATGATAGAAAGCTGCAGAAGGGAAAGAACCAGTCAGGACAGTTGTGTTTTCAAGCCTTAGCCGACGTAAAAAATCAAGCTTTTTGGCAAAATTCTAGATTTAAAAAATAAAAATAAATTCCGGGCGGCCTCGAAAAATGGGGCGGGCGGGGACGATAAACTAGGATTTTTTTTACTTGGCCTTATACAGAGCAAATTAGAGTACGCAAGCACATCATAATGTTCATTCATTACACGCCGCAGAATACGATAAGCTTCTAGGACTGAGCCGCCGAGCTGTTCCTGTTGTAGTTGCCTACCCTTCCCGTGCTGGCATTGAGCCCATTTTGCGTTGTCGCAAACTCCACCCACTCAGCCTACGCCTCACTCTTTTAGCTTTTCATTTTTACTTTTCGGTGCATCAGGTCCCTGCAGACCCCTCATCTCCCAAATCTTTACGACCCGAAATGATGCTACCCACACTACCTCCCAAACCAGAGGCCAAACATCCAGTAGTCTCTTTCTCCCCCCATTCATGTCCCGTCCAGGCTCTACAGTCTCTCATTTTTTGGTGCTGTACGCTTTAATGCACTAACCGCTATCATTCGATCCCAGCGTACTTTGCCTGCTTTCCGCGCTAGCTGCTCACAATTTCTCCTTGGGCACCCTGTAATAAGGCCATAGGCCTGTTGGGTATACCCAAGAAAAATAATAAATACTACTACTACTACTAATTGCCATGGCGTGTTTGTAGTTACAGGGGCAGGTAACATAATCATTTGCCGTGTTACCTAGATACGTGACATAATAGGCTATTGACAGTTCCATAGGCAAAAACAAAATTTAATTACAAAGCAAAATGGGAAAAAAAGGAATACTGCTCTTGGCCCAGCGTGATTCGTGTACAGGACAGACACCACCATACCTATAATTATAGAAACGGGTGAAGTTGATCTGCCATCAATGTCAAGCCTACAGCGCTGTCCCTAGCAGAACAGTAAAGATCACGTGATATAAGGCAGACCAATTATGTGAAGAAGCTGGCTGCTCCAAGTGTAGGAGCTCGCCGCGGCCCGGGGCATCCTTCCAACAGACTTGAAATTTGCCCTTTTCCGAATATTTGTTTAGTGTACATGTAGGCAGCCCTACCTTACCACTTGTGTCATAACAAAGACATAAGCCTCTTTTACCGGCGAACAAAACACAATTTGCCGTGATGGTCTGGAGAATGGGAACACAGCTCACATACTGAAAACAATTGCATGAAAGGTAGTATGCGGTAAGGAATGAGGCCCCACTCAAATGCCACAGATGTATGTGAAGTGAGTACTTACTGAGATGAAAGGAGAAAGGGGCACTCTTATAGAAGGGACATGCACTATGAGAAGTGACATTATGTCAATGTTGTACGAGTCATACACCTACCACTTGTGGACTATCAATGAAATTATTATTATTATTATTATACGCTTGTCCGCGTTGACATCAACAAGCAAGCTTGGCTGGTCTTCGCATAAGCGAAATGAACAAAAGAAATGAGGAACGAGCGAGGCCAGTGAACACACGCGTGCAACTGCAGAATATGCAAAAGGAATACACATGTAATAAGACAGTCCTAAAAACACACGAAATGTCAACTATTTACTTCAACAAATAAATCTGGAAACGGATGAATACAAGAATCATGACAGCTGACGGTACATAGTGGCAAAGCGACATAACACGAGTATACTGTACATGAGAGTATAATTCTACTTATAAACTACAGCCGAGAACCACGTAGTCGAAAACTAACAACATAGGTAACTATTTGCACATGCACAGAAATTTGAAAAAAGGGCTCGAATGTTCAGGAAAAACGATATTACTTGCATGGCACATTGGCAGGATGAGCAAAGCGAATTTCAACATTCTATCATTGAAAAATTATTGAAAAACAAAAATTTATCACACTGTAATGGAGGGTTCTCGAAATGCGATTCATCGAGGGGTATTTAACTGAACAAAACGTTTTCTTAGACTAACTCGTAAAATAATACTGATCGGTTCGGACATCTGGGCAACTGGGGGATCTTGATGGCTTCAGTTGTAGTTCAATCATCCGCATCAACTTTCGGGTAGTCATCTTTAGTGAGAGATGTGTACACAGCATGTGTGACGGGCATGAACACCGTGTTGTATTCCTCCGAGTGTGTAGTACTACAGATAACCAAGCCATGACGATGGGGGCTGCTGTCAGCAGGAGTTTCCACTCCGCCGGCAGTGTTGCTATGCGGGCCAATGCTTTCGTAAGTGCTAGGTTGCAGTTGTGCACTTGTAGACAGCGGCATGTAGTGAGATCGTTGTGCATCGGTACTGGTGTTATCAGATGTGTTCACATTAGAATACGTAGAATCGTCGTTCTGTAAGCCAATTGAAGATGCCATGGGCACATACTCATCGATATGGGTTTGTATTTTGCCGTCGGAACGAGAAAAAGACGTCGGAGTCCTCACAGTATTGGCTGCTCCCTTGTCAGTAGAAGATTTACCGCTGTGAGTGTCTTTGCTTTGGAGATCAATACGTTGGTACGGGTGAGGTTGTGTTTGCATACTTGTTGACAGTGATGTGTATTGTGGCAGTTGTTCTTCATCACTAACGTCTGCATGTGTCTCCCGACCAGCCGACAGGGAAACGTGAGTGTGTACGGTATTCAATGAATCCAAGTGCACATACTCATCCCCATGGTCCTGGTTTGCAGCGTCAGTGGTGGCAGGCAACCAAGTCGTGCTGGCGGAATTGGGTTCTTCATTCGGAGCTTCAATATCGATATAGTAAGGACTCTCAGACGAATTTATTAACGCTCTATTGGATGCTTCAGGCCTAGTTGGGAGTGTCCGTGGGACACGACAGTTGCACAGTTGCTCATTCTGCAACCCTGATTGGCCAGCTGCGGACGGGAAATCACGCTGCTTGATTCGATGTAGAAGTATCACGAATACAGACAGCGTCAGGAGGAGCAAAGGCACAACGATGCCCAGGATAATACCTGTTGATGGCGCTGTTTTCACAATGATACGGCGGTCCAAAGTTTTTGTACTGCTAGGCCTTGATGTGGATGGGGAAGATGGTTCAACGAAATCTTCTTTAGCGGCTGTGTGGTTGGTTGAACTGCTGGGAAGTGCTGAACTTTTCATTTCGAGAGACGATGTAGAAACCATTGTACTCATGGTCGTGGGTAATCGAACAAAGCCAGTAGTAGTTTGTACAGCAGAGGACAACATCCCCTTACTGCTGTCAGAAACGGTTGGTGGACTGGGAATTGTGGTTGGACACGTGTAGTTAGATGCAGTACTACAATAGTATTGATAGTGATTTTTACCAGTTGCTCCTATCGCAGGACAGCTTTGGTAGAGCGTCTGGCAGTTGTCACATGCAGCATGGTCACACGCATCTGATGCTGCAGAACGAAATGAATAAATACCAGGTAGAAGTATCCTTGAACTCGAATGGTGAGCCAATGCGATTATGGTAAAAAAAGGAGAAGGACAAAATGTTACGAGGTATGACTAACTCAGGTCGACGAATGTCTCAGTACTCCTTCTCAGTTTTGTACCATTTTGTCGCATTCGCTGACTGTATATGATCTGGTTACGTTGGTGGACAGTTAGTCATAACTCGTAACATTTTGTCCTTCTCCTTTTTTTTATCAGAAGTATACTTCGAAGTAGTTCTGTCAAAGCGAAATTAATCTGTAAACCACAATTTCGAATTTGAAACTTGGCGGGCAAGCTGTGAGGTTATCATTCGTCTTTCTGTATATAGCCCGTAAATCGACTGATAACCGTCACAAATATAACAAGAGAACGGTTTGGGACATTATTTTTCTTGCATGATTCATTTTTCAACATTTTGGTTCAGTTCTTCATCATGGTCTAGTGACGTCATATTTGGGTCAGTGCGTGCATTCAGTGTGAAGAAGGATGTTCTACCTACTCTTAGTAAAAGTAACCTTATCTATTTCTTTCAATGCCGACAATGTGCAGAACGGTATGTAGGTAGACTCCTTCAGCACCTGAGCGCGCGCATTCGTCAACATGTGCTGTTAAGTTGTGTTCCGCCTGATGCGCGCGAGTGTCGTCCTCGCCGTGGTCGTCCTCCAAAATGTGCTGTCCAGTCCATCGGTGAATCTTCCTCTTCCCGTGAAGATGTGACTGCATGCCCGTCCTCCTCTGCGTGTGTAGGACAGGGGCCAGCTGAGAACAGTGTGACAGATTGTGAAAGACCGACACGTAAACCACCGAAACTGACAAAGGATTTGTCGTCGTCGGGAAGGGTTACGCGAAGCCAAGTAAAAATACGGACTGGTGAGGACGCACGTACAGCGACACCGGAAGTGACAACAACAGTCAATATTCGAAAACGGGGTAGACCGCGAAAACTAACCCCAATATCGGACACCGGACAAGTTGGAGTAAGAAGCTCAATAAAAATGCGCAATGGAGGAGACGTAGCTGAGGGGACACTGGGCATCGCGCATTCAACGGCTAGTGTCAGGAAACGTGGAAGGCCGCGGAAACGCGAAGAGAAGGATAGTGGTGATGCCACGAAGAGGCGAGATGACGGGACATTGGAGGAGACAACACCCAACGGAGCTAAGAATCGCACTTCGTCAATCAAGCAACATCTGTCAGCCCGTACCAATTGTCGTGAGTTGTAAAGTGATAATGTTTTCTCAATATTGTCACGTGGTAGATGTGCGTTGCATTTGGCTGTGTTAGAAGCTTTGTATATCCGTAATTCAGATCCTGAACTTTGCGTACAGAAAGAAAATGTGTTGTCACTACAATTGTTTGGTGTTACTCCTCGTCGAGGTGTTAACAATGTAACCTAATTTGCTCACTATGTTGTTGTCACCATTATTATTTTCCTTCGAGTTTTGTATCGTGCTCAACTTGATAATTTTCCACCTTGTCATGAATGTTGTTATCTCATTATCTTTACGCTATATAAGTTTTAGTCTTTCCAACTTGAGCCATTCCCTTTATATTCCTTGATGAGAAGGGACCGAAAACGTTCGAATACTTTTGACAAGTGTCTTATTTTGACTGGATGTGTGTTTGCGTGGATACTTGCGACCCAAAACGTCCCTTCGTTTTTTAAAGTATTATCCGCCTCCGACCTCTTTTAACAATTATTATACCCAGCTCATATTAACCCCCACTAATTCCTGTGATCTATAACTGGTGAATATATCTCCTTACCGCCTTCTTAGTATTTGACCCCACTAATTTCCCTGATACCTAAGCGGTCAAATATATCGCGTATTTGACTGCTTAGTCAAATACACGATATATTTGACTACTTATATTTGACTCCTTAGAATTTCTTGGACTTAGACATTTTCTCTCCAACTTACAAAAAGAAATTTTTGAAGAAAGCAGAAATACACAAGATGGGATTTGAACCCACAACCCTGTGAATCTCAGTCACTCTTCCTTACCACCCAGTCACTGTGCTACCGATGCTGACCTTAGTTTAAACATTGACCTTGATCCTGCAATGCCATACAATGCGGTATAGGCTATAGTATGAAGTAGTGGTTGCGACTTCGGCGATGATTTTGTAAGAAAGGTTTGCTCCCCACACCGGAGCTCGCGCTATTCCGCCGACTTTACTTGACACTTGACTGACTCACGACTGCCATCCAGAGCACACGAGAAGTCCATCGAACCTTCGACTCGGCAAACCTGCAAGAAAGCACCACTCCCTGCTCAATACACAGTGTTTCGGGGAATTCACCCCTCATCAGTTGAGCTTGAGTAGGCTGAGGAAGATTGTGCCTGAAGAGCACCACTTATATAGTGCTCTCCAGGCACAAACATCACCAGGGATACAAACTTACAGAGACGCTCCGCTTCCAGCGCGACAAACACCTCGTGAACACCAGATAGCAGCGTGAGTCAGTGTCGCTCCTGGACGGTGAGACAGACGTCGAGGACCCTTGGTCATTCGCAACGCTGTCACCTCCAAACCAACTAGTCGCCAGCCCGCGCTGGGCACAACAGTACGAAGTAGTAGGCTATAGTATAGTACTAGAATTACAAGGATATGTCGTATATGAAGAGAAACTATTGCGTGGAGAACACGATAAATAGATTATAGACCTCATAGTTGGTCTATACAGGATATTATAGACCTCGTAAAAGACCGAGGTCCCCCGAGGTCTTTTACTCGGTATATATCCTGTATAGACCTCCTAACCGGTCTATAATCTATACATAGACCACCCTTTTCAGGTGATCTACGGATATTTTCCCTAGTTTGAGGGGATTATGGCTCATAATCCCCTCAAACGAGGGGATCTCATATCCACAGGAAATCCTGTGGATCCCCTCAGACGGTGGGTCGGACCCAGTCCTTCTACCAGCATAACCAAGAGAGCTAGCTCCCTTGGCTGCTGCTTGAATATGCAAGAATGGGCCTTCCAGATAAGGTCTTAAAAGGGGAAGTGGCTATAGTTGTCAAAAGAAAAGCATATTGGTGAAACAAAACTAGGGAAGTGGCAATCTTTCTATCAGCAACAAACAAGAGCATCTTAATTTGCAACACACTACATGAACCGGGTGTGCCGAACACCGGTAACCATAGAGACACACCACACTCTCATATAGATACTGGTTATGAATAGACCGAGTAAGGAAAATAATATAATAGCCTATGGAGAGTAAAAGAAATTGAGTCAATGACAACAAATGATCGTCCAGCACACGAGTTGTCATAGAAACATTGAACGAAATGACAAAGACGCATAGTAATGAGCATCGCCATTCACTGTAAACTTTGGTTTCTAGTACAGTATTTGGAAAATTCCTTCTTTCACAGACCTGAAAGATAAATCTGTGCAGCAGTTAGCCTTCTACTACAGTGCATTTCAAAACTATAGACGCGTAGGGTTTTTGAAATATTTCAAATTTGGCTGGAACTTTTTGAGAATAGTTTTCGGAATATTGCTCAGGATCGCTCCACAATTACTCTGATATAGTTTCTAAAGGATTGGATAACAGACGCCCAATTTGGAAAAATGTATGCACAAAGTGATCACAGATTTTATGTGGTATAGATGCTGGCATAACGGTTTTTGCCTAGGTACGCGTCTATAGTTTTGAAATGGACTGTAGTACTATTTCAATGTCATTGGTTCTACATGTACGTGTAGATGTACCCAATCACGCTCTACTGGTCTTGTCAAATTTGTTCGACACGATCACAAACAATCCATCTTATTTCGGATACTCTTACAAATATGTGACTAAGCCATGGGACGGACGTCAGTGTCTGACAATTCCTCATTGTAGTCTTCGATTTGTAGGGAATAAATCACCTCCACGCCGGTAGGTGACAGACGAACAGAGCACCTCAAATTATTTTCAAATAATTACAATATCTACTATTTCGTCGTCTTCACTTGATCGCTATCAGTATCGCTTTTCCCCACGGTCTTGTCAGCTACCAACAAGCAGCGGAGTTCATGAGGCTTCGTCTTGGGAGACAAACCAAAGAAAGTGTGTGACATTCCGCATTCACCTCAGTCAAACCAATAAGTGGATCAAGACCTGGAGAGGCGACGAACAAATGACTATATCAGAACTACTGGTACTTCGCGTTCGGTGTTCCGTTCACAGTGCTCTGGTTCATGCTGCAGCGCTGCTGATCACCCGAAAAGTGTGGTGTATACAGGATATTGCACAGTGTCCGCGAGGATTATTTTTCATAATCCCCGCGGCGCTGCGCGCCTTGGGGATTTCAAACATAATCCCCTCGGAACCGTGCAATATCCTATACATATTCACCACTTTAACTTGGGGTATATACTTTGCTATATTAGGCCTCGGTCACACTACGGCAAAAATGCTGCGTCAGCGTCAGAATCATGAGCTTTTCAATGGCAACTGACGCAACCGCGGGAAGTTTGAGCGTCAGACGCTGCTGTGTCTGACGTGGGGAAATCGGCTGCGTTGCCGCTGATGGGAGTGACGCTTGGCGGAAAAACAGTGTCTTTCAAGTAAAATAATTTAATTAGTGTAAGACAGTTGCTTGAGTTGAGCAGTCATTCGACATCCGTCTCTTCAAGGTTTGTTTTGTTTCCTCTTTTTTTCGAGATGAGTCCGTGGACCTACGAGGCCGAGGCTGCTCTGCTCCGAACCTGGCGGAAGAGCGAGGCGTTTTCTGAGAAGAAATGATGTCGAGAAAGGAGCAGTTGTTTGAGTGGGTCATCAGCCAACTAGAGCCTGTTGACTTGTGAGTGTTGTGTTGTCGTCAAGAGCCCCAAAAAGGACAACCAGTATGACGAAGTCAGGAGAAACACAGCTGCGATGCGGACTTTTCTTGCCTGATCCATGACACTACAACTGAAAATGGCTTCAAATTCGGAAAGAAACAACAACAATCGTGTACGCGTGGACCTTTCGTCTTCTTGTATTAAATCAAAAATCAATGAAAAATTTGAAAACTTTGTCCGACAATTCGTTTGTATATTAAATAAATAAGCAAAAGGCCGGTTTCCGTGGGAATCCGTGTCGTCATTGAGTTTCCCTCGTGATTTTGTGACCTAGACAAATGCGTCAGGCCGCGGCAGTCATGAGCTGCAAGAAAAACAAAACACTGTGTGACCCCGCGTCTCCGTCAAGTGCTGCGACTTGGCGCTGCGTCCAGCTTCAAACTTGCCGTAGTGTGACCGAGGCCTAACCCACAAGCGGAAACTGGCTAGTGACACCAGACTGGCCACAGGAAGAGCTGCCACTGAATTTCTGCTGTCACTCCCGTCGGATCTTCAGCATTGCATGAGGCTAGCCAGCGAGAAAGGTGCCTCCTGCTGGCTCACATGTCGCCCCCTGAAGGCGCACGCATTCGCTCTGTCGAAGGGCGAATTTCGAGACGGTCTGGCACTTCGGTATGGTTGGACTCCATCTCATCTTCCAACACATTGTGCCTGTGGTGAATCCTTCACCATTTGCCATGCTCTGTCATGCTCTCGAGGAGGATTTCCTTCGCTCCGGCATAATGAGGTTCGTTATGTGACGGCGTCTCTCCTCAACCGTGTTGCCCACAGTGTCGTGCTTGAGCCACACCTGCAACCTATCACTGGCGAATCCTTCAGGCATCGTTTTGCCATCACCAACCCTCAAGCGCGGCTGGATATAGCTGCGAGTGGTGTCTGGGGTGGACGGTTTGATCGCACCTTTTTTGATGTAAAGGTTTTTAACCCATTTGCGAGCTCAAACCGTACCACTTCAGTCCCCTCCAGCTACCAGCGTCACGAGCGAGAGAAACGGCGTTGCTATGAGGAGCGAGTCTGTGAAGTCGAGCATGGCTCCTTCTGCCCCGTCGTTCTCTCCACATCTGGAGGCATGGGGAAGTCAGCGACATCGCTATACAAGCGCATTGCTGACATGCTATCGGAAAAGTGCCAGGACCCCTACTCCAGGGTAATGGCATGGATCCGCTGCCGGGTAAGCTTTGCGCTTCTTCGTGCCTGCATTGCCTGCCTACGTGGAGCTCGTCGTCCCATCTTCACTCCCTCCGTCACAGCTGCTTCGGTAGATCTCGTGGTTGCCGAGGCTAGGCTCCGATAACTGAATGATCCTCCTTGAACAGACTCCTGCAATGTTATGAGAGTTCTCCCATTAATATTATTACTTTTTCTTTTTTCGTATTATTAGTTTGTTTCTTTTGTTATGATTTCTTGTGTTTTTCACTCAGCTTTATTATCATTTAACTTATTATTTGGTGCACATTAGCGCTACATGGTTTATAATTTCCGTTTTTCTTGATTTTGTATTTAGCGCTTTCGGGTGTTATTATTTATTTTTCTTATTTTCGGGTGTGTTTTGGCAATTTTATTCAAATTTCTTTGGTTTCATTGGGCCAACGTGCTAAAATAGCTCGTGCAGGTTGTCAGTGGTACATCAATTTGAAATCATGCTAAAAAACTTAGAGGTTGTAACTTTTCAACTTTCAAGGGACTTAGAAATTTTCTCTCTAATTGAAAAAGAAAATTATTGAAGAGAACAAAGAAGTTTCAGCAGGAATCGAACCTGCAACCATTAGATTCCCAAGCACCTATCTTGACCACCCAGCCACCAGGGTGTTAATCAAGATGTTGGTTGAAAGCTAGGTCTTATGTCTGGAACACACAATGCTACCTACACATAATAGTATACTATAGTATACTGGGATACTGAAATAGCTATTTCGGACCAGTATTTCAGGTCAAAAACGAGGCTAGGTATAAATAGAATAAACACCTCTGTCTTGTGTTTATGGGAATATAAACACTGTCTATAAAAACCTCGGCTACGCCTCGGTTTTTATAGCAGTGTTTATATTCCCATAAACACTACGACATCGGTGTTTATTCTATACTTACTTTGAAGTATTATTATTTGTAAGAAAGGGTTTGCTCCCCACACCGGAGCTCGCGCTATTCCGCCGACTTTACTTGACACTTGACTGACTCACGACTGCCATCCAGAACACACGAGAAGTCCATCGAACCTTCGACTCGGCAAACCTGCAAGAAAGCACCACTCCCTGCTCAATACACAGTGTTTCGGGGAATTCACCCCTCATCAGTTGAGCTTGAGTAGGCTGAGGAAGATTGTGCCTGAAGGGCACCATTTATATTATTATATTTTATTTTTTTACTAGGGTGTTTCCCACAGACCTATGATCCTCTTACGGGAGCCCCTAGAAAGGTTAAGCATGAACGAACAAATGGGCGATAATATGTACAAGAGCGAACAGTGGAAGGTTCCACTGATCAGAACCTATGTAGCCAAGACGAGAAAAACCAGCTTTAGTGCGGGCAGAAGGCAAGGCCAGAGAAAAAGAGATTTTGGACCTAGTGACGACAGTAGCATGTGCACTGGAGGAGCGGGTATGGAAAGTTTCTTTTAGGAGAGAGCTACATGTGCCGCTATGGACAGAGCGAAATACAAGAATAAAAAGCTTCAAATTGACTCGGACGGAAATGTGAGAGAGATTGTATAGGCCAAGAATATGAGAGGCACTGGTAAAGTTATCGAAACCAAAAACTATTCTAAGACACCTGTTAAATAGCCGGACATACTTATCGAAATAGTAAGAACTGAGGGTGTGGACGTAAGCGCTACTTTCATACTCCAATGGCGACTGAATAACACTAAGGTAAAAGCTACGCCGTGCGTGGAATGGCAAGAGATGTCTTGACATGCGGTAGGCGCCGAGTTTCCTGTCAAGCTGTCTATTTGTGACCCAAAAGTCAGGTGCTCGTCAATGACAATGCCAAGATAGCGTGCGGACTGCGCTCGAAGAACATGGACGCCGTCAATAACGACACTGGCGGAACCAGGCACTGCTGTTGTCTTTCGGTGAAGGAGGAGGAGCTTCGTCTTTGCTGGGTTCAGCGTCTTGCGCTTTTCTTTCAGGTAGACAGACAGCATATCTGTTTGGTACAGACCTCCACGACAACCAATTGCGCTATTACGAATTTATTTAACGAACTCTCTCATATATTCGATGACCACAACTGTGTAATGTTAGGTGATCTCAATGCAATAAATTGTGCATGGAAGGACTCTGACGTCACTGACAGTAGTGGTAGAGCACTGCAACTGGCATTTGTGCAATATGGATTCACGGTTATCAATGAGGATGGAACACGCCCCAATATTTGCAGTGGTTGCTCTCCTCTACTTGACATCGTAGCAACTAATATTCCAGATATCATCTCGTCTACCACCACACTCCCACCCCTGTCCGACCATTGTTCTGTTATCGTTTCTCTTACGCTACGTGCACCAACACCACAACGGACAACTCTACTGCATCGAACAATTGATTTTAATAGGCATCGTCTCCTGATGGAAAGGGAACCATTCCTTGAGCACCTCTCTATGGTTGTGAAACTGTTGATGCTTCTTGGAAAGCATGGGAATCCCATTTCTTAGATTTAGTTGAAAGGTCATCAACCTGGGTGCGTAAGCGTGATCTGCGAAATCAGACATGGTACACACCTGACCTGCGTCAATTTCAGCGGCGACAGAATAGACTGTACCATTCTTATCTTCGAAATCCACAATCAACTGAAACAAAGGCAGCGTACTGTGTGTCCAGGAATATTTATCGTAAGAAAATCCGTGCTGCCAGATCTGCCTTTCTTGATCGCAACGCTGCCAGTATCTCGAAGGGTTGCACGAAAGGTGGATATGTGTGGTGGAGGAGAGTTAAGGACTTTTGCAACATTTCAACTCGTAAACCATTGATACCAGATTTACAAGATGGCGATCGTCGGACTAACACGCAATTGGAAAAGGTGAACCTTCTTGCACAGCATTTCGCCAATCAGTGTACGTTAACACAAGAAGCAAATCAATTCCCTTGTTTAGATTCCTCCCTTGACACAACCACTCCTCGGTTCCAGTTGCCAACATTTTCACCAGGTCAAGTCCACTATGACCTTACACATCTTTCGTCTCGAAAATCGACTTCAAGTAATCATATTATTCCAGTACCCCGGTCCATGGCTGATTTAGTATGCGAGTCCTTTTCTTACTTGTTCAACTCCAGTCTATCCACATCACAATTTCCCACGGCATGGAAATCATCAACGGTTATTCCTCTTTTTAAGGGCAAAGGAAGTGCTTCTTTGCCCACGAACTACATGTGCATGTACCGTCCAATTTCACTGCTCCAGCCCATCAGCCGCCTCTTCGAATCCCGCATAGCCCATCACCTGAACAGCTTTCTTTACCGTAACTTATTTCGCCCAGTCAATTTGCTTACGTTCCACAACGATCAGCTACGGATCGACTCATTCTTTTGACCCATCAGATTGCCCGTCTCTCTGATAGAGGCCAGAGATTTGACTGTACATTTCTCGACTTCCAGAAAGCGTTTGATAAAGTACGTCATCCTACGCTCCTGCGACACATGAATGCATTCATGGCACCAGAGGCACACGCCTGGTTTGGGTCCTGCTTGCATGACCGTAGTCTAAAAGTGAAGCTGGATGGAACTCATTCTTCTCAATAATTTATATGCTAAACTGTGGTGTTCCCCACGGCTCGTACCTTGCCCCTCCGCTTTTTATTTTGTATATCAATTCCCTTTTAAGTTCCTGACATTGTAAACCACACCTCACCCTTTCTCCTTGCTGATGATGTCACTCTTCTAAATGCTCATAATGTATCCCTCTCCTTAGAAGAGAACATGTCCCACTTCCAGCAGGATCTGGCCAGCTGCCAGAATTGGGCTCCGAATATCCATGGGAAATTTTCTCCAGAAAAAACTTTCATCTTTTCGAATCATGACATTCCTCCTTTGACTCCTCTTCTGTCTTATTGGACGGCGTTCCTATTGCCTTTGGACGTTCTGCTAAGCATCTCGGCGTACAGCTCAGTGATGGTTTGAAGTTCCAGGACCACTACCACACCATCTTCAGACAGTTTCAGCAACGAGTCAACCTGTTATGTTTCATGGGCCGACATTTACCATCGTCCCATATTCTCCTCTTGTATAAGTCTTATGTGCGTCCGGCAATTGAATATGCCATTCCTGTCTGGTCCTTTAGGATCACATCCGCTCAGTTAGAGTCCCTTGATGTACTCCAGGCTAAGGTTTGCCGGCGACTCCTGAAGTCTGCGAAAATAACATTTGATATCTATGAATCAAAATCCATTTTGAATAGATTGTGTAACTGAGAATCTCTGCAATTTTGCCGTGTCTTTATTTCTCTTGTTGTTTTATTTAAGTACATCAATTTCCACCCAGAATATCTCTCTCGCTTTGCGATAACCATATCACGTAGTGCCCGTAGGCCCAAAAAGGTTATTCTTAACTCACATGGTCGTATTTTTTCATCCCCTTTCCTACAGAAAACTGCTTCTTTTTGGAATTGTCTTCCACCCCGAATGAAAACTTTAGATTCCCTATCTGAATTCAAGCGTCATTTACGTATTCACATTCCTAAGTATCAGTTGGACTGCAATGGTACACCTTTGATGTGCAATCACTGATTTACATGCTTGTTCTTTTCTTTTCTGTCTTACTTTCTTTCCTTGTGTTTCTTGTTATTTCTTTTTAAATCCAACATTTCACACTCACTTTGCGCACTTCCTCTCGCATCCTTAACTATGTAACTAGTACATACATAAAAGGAAATCTCCCAGATAGGCAGTGCGCATTATTATAATTATTATTTTGGCTACTATCTTCAAAGACTTTTACTCCGAGGTATATTCGAATCTTTCGAATCAAAGAGTCTATTCTGCGTATCGGAGAAAGAAGTTGACAATGCTTCACAGAAGCACACTATAATTATTACGGGTATGATGCTCCAAACACCCAGCACATCACTAAAATATCAAAGTCATGGTGTCGGTTTAATATTGATAATGGAAATTATTAGTGCGCACTAAAACTCATGCTCACCACGGATGGTCATGGTGAAACGGGGCTCCACAGGAGCACCAAAGGCAAACTTCAGTAAGACACGTGGTGAGTTGTCTTGCGGTAAGACCCAAGTGACTTCCGGCAAGACAGCTTTATAGGTCAACCAGCAGTTGGATTTCAGGGTGATTCCAAGAATATAGGATTTAGTACCACTGCTGTAATCAGATATGTAGTCATCAAGGCACACCCCAGTCCATGTTGCAACGCCTGCCATATGTTTACCCGGCGGAATGAGTTTAGAGGCATTCTGATACTTCCCCCCAGGGAATTCCTTCAATAGCACCAACATCGGATCGCACGACTTTTGAGCCACATCTGCAGTAATATCGATCTGGACAAATGGACAGGTGCTGTAGAAGGATATGTTCGGGAAAGGAATAATTGTCAATGGCAGGAGAATTGGTCCAGCATAGGGCGCTCTTGTCAGCTTCATATGATTGTCAATGGTCAGATTTCCTGGACCTTGTGAGAATGTGCATGGTGCCGAGACTGCAAGGGGGAGAGAAACAGGTAGCAACATTACATACCCGGTTATGATGTACACACCCATCCACAGATACACATGCCCATGTACTCGTTCATAACGTTATGTGCACATGCACCCCCCCCCCCCAGATGCACACACACACACACACACACACACACACACACACACACACACACACACACACACGCCAACGCGCATACACACATTCCCTTTCTCTCTCTCGCAACCACGCATACCTACACACACGCACACACGCACGAACACGCACACACGCAAATACACCTTTGACCTTTGACGCCCATAGCAATGCTACGGCAGAAGCCATAGCAACTTGTGCTGGGATTGCACCATTCAACAGCTTGCAAGGCTGAATAATTGACCGTCACTATTCAGCCTGGTCTACACCATACAGCTATTTGAAGTGACTTTTTCTGGCCAGTGAATCCCTATTTTTGGTCTTTTTCTTTTTTCTTTTTTTTCTTTTTTTCCCACACACACATCACACCACATACTCCGGCATGCACTGGCTGTTGGTAACCACCCAGGAGAATGAAAGAAAAGTCAGGAAGAGTCTGAGAAAGAGAAGAAAGACGTGTGTGACCATAATCGTCGGGAATCGAACCCGCAACCTATCGATTGGAAATCGCTGCACATACCATTGCACCATATGGGCACACACGCAAATACACACACACACACAACGTCACGCACTCGCGTAACTATAGATATGCACCCGCATTTCCTCAGTGTCAGAAAAGTGATCGGTTGTGTTTGTGCGATACAGTGTGCAGATCGCTTCAAGAAAGGGATCATTCAGGCCAAGTCGTACTCTAAGCAAACGAAGTCTTGAAGCATGTCCGCAACAAGAAATCCCGCGAGAAGCAACCAATACCCTCCAAAGTATAGACTTGAAGCTCTTACAAGGTCAGCCCTTCACCTGTTTCGTTGTAGCCAGGGTGTACTTGTCAATTCAAAGTAAGTAAAAAATATACATACATACATCGTTTGATTCGTTTCCCCGTAGTTGGATGTACAGTAAATACACTGGGTAGGGCACACGGTCAAAGTCGTCTAGTGAATGCACTCTTTATGTAGTGATGTTGCTATTCGGATACGTGAAATTTATTTGGATAGATTAATAAGGGGTATGCCGTGGCATTCGGCCCTGTACAGATTTTTCATCAACCGCCACCACCACACTACAACTACGCTCTCTAGCCTCATAGGTAATGTATTTGTTCGCACGCTAGGATAATCCTGATCTTTGTAAGGATAATCTTACCTGTTGCTCCAGTTTGCGGTAGCATCACTACGAACATTCCTACAGCAAACACCAGGACCAGTACCCTGTGAATATACTTCATTTTCTCCACTTGCTGGTGGCAGTACTTCTGTCTATGTATCTATAGTTCAATACTACAAAGGAAGGTGGAACAGTTTGTTATTGCAACTTCGAGTATCACGCTCGTGCTATCATCAGGCGAAAACCTAGACCATTGCTAAGCAGGTTGTATTGAACGGGCCGTGACTGGAAACGTTCAATAACAGCTACCTCCGTGACTTCATCTGTCCGAGGAAAAGGTCCAGGTTGCCTATAAGTGAATTAAATTCTCTTAGTGCAGGCTTTGCAGCGAAGATGTTACGATACGTGCTGATTTTCAGGATGCCTGCGAATGGCCTGTGTGAACTGGCCGTGTGACCGGAAGTTGGTTGGTTTATTTTAATTCGCACGATAAACGGGAACTAGGCCCAATGATATAACGGCTAAACGTTCATAGTAATACTGTGCGCAGGTGTCAACCCTAAGCGCTAGGCATTGTATGTGCCACCTGATCATTTCCGGGGATGATAAAGCGTTATTGTCTGAAGCGATAGCATATTTAGACTTGCCAGACTAGCTAGGGCTTGCTCAATGCCCTACTCGATGATCTGCTGTAGATCTTCTTTTCATCTCGTTAAACGTCTCGCGGCCAGTGGCCAAACATTTCAGTTGCGAGGTGGTTTAAGCATGAATCCCTTATTTGTGGCTCGTGCATGGCATAATGCTTCTGCAAGTAAGCTGAAGCGTGTTACATTTGTTCATAGTCCTGGTTCGACGGCATGGACGAAGAGGACGAAGTTGATTTCCTGCAGGAAATGACGTATATGTACGTTGGCGTTGAAGAGCAAGGACGTTCATTTCTAGGTGGAATTTAGCACAACCACCTACAACATAATCCACACTTTGTTCTCCTCAGTTGTAAAAAGCAGTACTTGTCCATCTTCCTTGTGATGATAAGCATTTCATTTCATGGGA
Source organism: Sycon ciliatum (assembly GCF_964019385.1). Classification (NCBI taxonomy): domain Eukaryota; kingdom Metazoa; phylum Porifera; class Calcarea; order Leucosolenida; family Sycettidae; genus Sycon; species Sycon ciliatum. The sequence continues at coordinate 11,535,124 of NC_088645.1, forward strand.
TACTGGAGATCTGAAAGTTCACTTTTGGAATGAAATGTTCTCAGGCTCATCAACGATGGCAGCACCTTCCCAAAGATGCCAAAGTAACATTATTTCGCAACTTATGATTTTCTCAACCATGCCAAAACAAATGAAGGCCACTGAAATCGCATCCATATTTTCAGAAAAGCTCAAAAGTAGGTGATAACGCAACTCTAAATGAGCGAGTTCTTGTGCATATTATCATGACAGCATTGCCAGTGCTGCCACATTATATATGTATGGTTGGCCTCATTTCCTCTGTGCTGCGCTGATAAGTCCACAAAGGGCGAAACAGTACTGTCCGCAGATTGAGTATATGTATGTATTATGTATGTGCATATACTCTATGTCCAGTAGACAGAGCCAGTAATACATTGATCACACGGCAATGAAGCAAACAAATCTCTTTTCCGCCGATACTCGGATATGTTCTAGTGAATGCTAGTCTTGGTCAGGTGCTGTCTGCTGAGTGTTTCCTATGAAACTCCGAGTAGCGGCGGAAAAAGATGTGTTTGCTTCATGGCTGTGTTAAGAACTGAGATGGTGAGCCATGGACAAAAAAATTGTAACATGGAAACTGTGGGCACAAGTTTTGTGCTAGATTGTGCACATCTGACTGTTCAAAATCTGGTTAAGTCGGTGGACTCGATCGCATAACTTGTGCCCACAATTTCCATGTTACAATTTCATTGCTGTGTGATCATTGTATGTACATGTGCATGGTATTAGATAAACATTGTTTTGTTGACAGCATCAAGTATTTATTATTTAAAAGATTTCCCAAAGGCATAGTCTATGTTGTTGATTGACAGCATGTTACAAGGTGGAGGACCACTGTGTTTGGAAACTGTGACCTTACTACAACCATCCACGGTTGGCTGAACCAGTTCAAATGGTCGCAAGACCGGGGCTCTGCCAACCGTGGATGGTTGTAGTAAGGTCACTGTTTCCGAACACAGTGGCCCTCCGCCTTCTAACATGCTGTCATGTACATGTACATGACTTTTGTTCCCATGTCAACAAACAATGGATTACTCGTAGGGTTTTGCTACTTTAGTTTCATGCACTGTGTGAAATCATCAGGCAAACAATATTCAATGCTTTTTGCACTTAGCCCGTGCTTCACACAGCCGGACATGTACATGCGCGTGCATGCGGACCCACACGCATGAACGAGCACACACACAGAAGAGTCTGGTTGAGTTAAATTGGATAGGTGGAGTGCTGGATTCGAACAACTGGTGCAATGTCACGCGACTTGGCAAATGAGTCGCAACGCGAAAAGACACCGCTGAGTCGCGAACAGGCAATGACTCTGCAACTGAGTCGCAAGCAAGCAAACAGGGCAAACCAATTGTGAGCGAACATACGCACTCCCCAATATTTTATTTTACTTGTAAAATAATACTATGTTTTTTTTGGAGAATTGAATATGGCAAGTTAGTTACAGCGGATGCAAGTGCAGACCACATAGGCTGCAGAGAATATAGCAACATGTTAACGTAGAGCAACAGCTATAGGGTGGGTGTTGGTGGGGAAGAAGAAGCTATATGCAAAACCGTGAAAGCCAGGCAACAGCAGCGAACTCTACGTTCGCAAAGGCAACACTCAAAGCAATGCACGTGGGAAAAGGTTGGAGCAGAAGAAATACGAGGTGTGAGCTGCATCCTCTCTTGGCGGGGTTTCGGAGCTGCGCTGTAGATTAGCGCCGTGAATCTGCGTGATTGATTAGTGTAATCAAGCTGCCAGCTGGCAGGTGTTCATGCGGCGCTAACACGCTCTAGCCACTGGCTAGTGCGCCATTAGTATTTTTGTACACAGTGCAACAAACTCAGAGTAGCAAAACACTACGAGTGATCCATTGTTTCTTGACATGTGTCATTATCGTAAATGCTGCTGTGGGATGATCGCTGAAATTGGTGAAACTTAAAGTTGCAGTGGCCGTCGTAGTTGTGCCAGGGCTCGAGGATGACGAGCCCTACACAATAGAAGGAGACGAACCAGAAAAACTTGATCATGAAGCTACACTGTTTGCCATTGCTGACACTAACAAATATCTGCCATGATGAGACTGAACAAATGTTCACGTTTCACTCGGGAGTCGTCAAATACTGACTCCCAGCTTGCACTTGATAGTTGGGGCACACCAAAAACAACTGTCGGCAACACTGCCTGTTTGGGGAAGTTCTCGTCGAATCTTCGGATGGATTTGCTGTCCTCGGACCCGGGCTTGGAAAATTACACCGAAATTCGGACTGCAAAAGGTCTCTTCTATGATTCAAAAGTTCAGCGGAAGCAGGGCATTTATACCCATCAGAAATACCTATCATGAGCTTCGACGTATACTTTTCATCAATTACCATGGCGTGTTTGTCCTTACAGGGACGGGGAATATATTTGCCGTGTTTCCTAAATTCGTGACATAATAGGCCATTGACAGTTCCATAGGAAAAAACAAAATTTAATTACAAAGCAAAATTAAAAAAGAGGGAACACTGCTCTTGGCCCAGCGTGATTCATGTACAGGGCAGACACCACCATACCTATACAGAAACGGGTACAGTTGATCTGCCACCAATGTCAAGCCTACCGCGCCGTCCCTAGCAGAACAGTATAGATCACATGATATAAGGCCGACCAATTATGTGAAGAAGCTGGCTGCTCCAAGTGTAGGAGCTCGCCCCGGCCCGGGGCACCCTTCCAACAGACTTGAAATTTGCCCTTTTCGGAATATTTGTTTAGTGTACATGTAGGCAGCTCTACCTTACCACTTGTGTCATAACAAAGACATAAGCCTCTTTTACCGGCGAACAAAACACAATTTGCCGTGATGGTCTGGAGAATGGGAACACAACTCACATACTGAAAACAATTGCATGAAAGGTAGAATGCGGTAAGTAATGAGGACCCCACTCAAATACAGTAGAGGCATGTGAAGTGAGTATTGAGATGAACGGAGAAAGGCGTACACTCTCTCATAGAAGGGAAATTCACGATGGGAAGTGACGTTATGCCATCTAGCAATGTTGCACTCCCATCAATTGTGTTCTATTATTTACAATTGTAACTATCGAAAAACAAACACAATCGTTCCGTAATAGAAGGTTCTCGAAATACGAATATTGGAGGGATAACTAACTGAACAAAATGCTATTCTTGGATTAGCTAGTAAAATAATACTGATCGGTTCGGAAACCTGGGCAACTGGGAGATTTTGATGGCTTGAGTTGTGGTTCAATCCGGGCCTTGACAGATGTTGTGAACCCTCTAAGATTCTCTAAATTGTCAGGATCGTACGACCACACGGCACGAGGACAACTCTTTTCCTTTAGACAGTATATTTCACTTCATCGAATAATTAACAATGAACACTAATAACACCAGCTATTTATAGCATGCAAAAACAGCGTACATGCAAAACATAAGCATATAAAACTGGACATAACAGCGTATACAGCAAAACGCACACAACGCATATAGCGTATGCCATGCAGCAACATCAGCGGTACGGCGGAGTCGAAATACAACATTTCAACGAATACAATGCCATAAGCGCGAAGGCCTTTCCCTATTGAGAACTGGTGGTTTACAACATTCTCCCCACCAAAGGGCTTCTCACCGCCGTACAACAATGCACACAAGTCAAAAACGATCCGGGGCTCTGACTACGCGCCCAGAACGCGTCATCTCCTGCTGCCGTGGTGGTGGTAACGGTGCTGACGGTTCATACGCTGGCTGCTGAGGGACGATAGCAGGTTGAGCGGTATCGGCAAGCCCAGGGGCCACGTCCTGTGACGATACTTCTAATGGCACTAACCTTTGGATCGGCCTCAACAGGGTACTGGTACTCAACTTAACCTTGGCAACACGACGCTTACCATCTCGACCAGGGAATAACTCGATGATCCGTCCCAAACGCCAGAACTGTTTGCGCTTGGTATCATCGAGAACAAAGACAACATCACCCATAGCTAAAGGGCGCGACATGGTCTGTTGGTGCTTGTTCAGCTGACTTAGGTACTCCACCTCCCAACGATTCTTGACATGCTCCAGTGTCCGACTGAGGTAACGCAATCTCGATGACATCTGCGCAGCGTCCAGGGTACCTGCTGGCTTCTCTGATGACATCCAGATGTTACCCATCATCATTTCAGGGGTTACTGGTGGCTCATCCAGGCTATCAGACACATAAGTTAGCGGACGACTATTCACCACTGCTTCAACCTCATACAAGAGGGTCTCAAGCTCCTGGACCTTCAGAAACGCTGTTCCCATTACCTTTTTCAAGGCACTCTTCACTGTACCAACCATTCGCTCATAGAAGCCTCCATGCCATGGTGCAGCTGGAGGATTGAACATCCATGGCACACTCAGTTTGTCAGATGCCGCCTTGAACGTTGTAGCGTTGTCAGACCTGATCCGAGACGGCAACCTACGTCTCGCGACAAACTTCCGAAATGCCATCAAGAATGACTCGGTACTTAAACTATCGACCACCTCCAAGTGAACTGCTCTGGTGGTGGCACACACAAACAATGCTATCCATACCTTCGGAGATGACTCACCACGGCGCACGTACAACGGACCAGCATAGTCGATGCCGGTAGTTGCGAACGGCCTCTCGTGAACAACTCGGTCTTCCGGCAGCGGCGGGCAGACTTCTGAGGCAGCCTTAGCCTTGTAGCGGCGGCATGTAACACATCGCTGAGTAATGTTGCGTAGCGCCCGTCGACCACCGATAATCCAAACTTTCTGACGGATGAACGACAAGACTCCTTCTACACCTTGGTGCATCCTTTCAACATGCATTTTCTCCAACAGCAACTCAGTCAGATGATGTTTGCCTAACAGGACTGGGTGCTTGGCTCCATACGCCAACTCGCTGTGCTGAAGTCGTCCGCCGGCTCTGAGCACTCCATGCTCATCCAGAAACGGTGCAAGCTGATACACCTTCGACCCAGGCTTCACTGGTTGACCTTGCTTGATCAGCTCAAGATCCTCAGCGAAACATGCGGCTTGAACGATGCGGTACAATACGTTGTCTGCTGCAAAATAGAGTTCAGCACGAGGCTCAGTGTGCTTCCACTGCAACATCCGAGTCACCATGCCCTGTGCCCTCGACCATTTACTGAATCGGAGCCACCATTCCTTATCAGATTCTCGACTACAGGTGGTGGCTGACACTCGTAATTCTACACTGGACTCATCTGTAGCTGCGGTTGAGGATGCGGTGGGCTAGTCATTGGGCTCCGTGATCCAGGTTGGTCCGCCCCTCCAGAACGGACTACGGATCTGCTGTGCACTACTCCCACGCGACGGTAAATCTGCTGGGTTGTGAAGGCCCGGGCAATGGTTCCACACAATGCCGACCTTCTTCGATATCTCTTGGACTTGACTGACGCGGTTAGCCACAAATGTTTTCCATTTGTACGATGGATTACTGATCCAATGAACGGTAGTGAGACTGTCAGTCCAGCCATAGACTTGCGTGACGGTCACACGCAGCTCCTTCACCACAAACACAGCGTAGCGAGCCGCTAGACATACTGCTTGTAACTCAAGGCGGGCTAACGTGGGCGGAGACACAGGTGCCACTTTGGCCTTGGCAAATACCAAGTGCGACTGTCCATTGACGACTGCATACAAACAACATCCAAACGCTTTCTCACTGGCATCGGCGAAGGCATGAAGCGCAATCGGCGTGTCAAGATTGCAGCAAATCCAACGTGGTATGTCAATGCTCACCACTTCGGCCAACTCTCCCCACCATTGCGCACATGCGGCTGCGATGCCATCAGGCAACATATCATCCCAGTCGCCTCCGACTTTCCAGGCTTGCTGTAGCAGTATCTTTCCCGGCACAACTGCCGGTGCTGCTAGACCTAGCGGATCAAACACTGATGCAACACACTTGAGGAGGGATCGCCGGGTCCAAACAGACGGCCTATCGGACTCGCCTAGCGCTGCTATGCTGAGCAAGTCGTCACTGGTTTTCCATTTCAGACCGAGGACTTTATCTCCGGCCTCTGGATCGCACGGGATTTCGTTGCCTCACCACTTGCGTAACTCCATGCCAGCATCCGTAAGCACACGCACGCTGAACTCTTGCATCTCCTTGGCTTCCGAGGCATTTGAGACACTAGAGACCAAATCGTCAACGTAGAAACTCGTGAGCAAGAGATCAATACGATCTCGCTCTTTGGGTGCAGACAACGCCCGTAGCTCCTTCAAGTGATGCTGAATCACCGCAGTAAGCATGTACGGCGAGCAGTTCACGCCAAATGGCAGTTTCGTTAGCCTCCAGGTTAACAGTTCATCGCTGTCGCTTCGACCGGGCCACAAGAAACGCAGGTACGGACGGTCTTCGGGATTAACCGCGACCATGAAGAAAGCCTTGCGGATGTCCGCTTGCAGCGCGCTCTTATATTCACGGAACCGTAATAGCATACCTGCGAGACTCGGCAATAGCGACGGTCCAGGGTCAACCATGTCGTTCAACGACTTGCCATCTGGAGCCGTCGCCGAGGCATTGAACACCACTCTTAACTTCGTGGTTGCAGCGTGCTCGCGGAATACACCATGATGCGGTACATAGTACCCGGCATCGCTCTCACATGGCTCCAGCTCAATTGCTCCAAGCTCACGGTACTCCCTGATCAGCACATCATCATAGAGCGCACGCTTCCCATTCCTCTTCAGCTTTTCAAGAAGCCGCGTTGCGATGACTCTAGCTTGAGCAAAGTTACTGTATAGCAGGAAATTTTCGGACGGAATTTATTTTCGTACGATTTCGTACACGCCCTCTTTTGTACTAAAATTAATTCCGTACTAAAATTTGTTCCTGTGAAGTTATGTACACTATACATGCGTACCGCAAGCAAACACGTGCATTTAGCATGCACCACTGTACGAAAATAAAATCCGTACGAAATGTCGAAATTCGGCTTTGTCCGAAAATAATTCCGTCCGAAAATTTCCTGCTATACAGTATCCGTTGGGCGACGCTCATTTCGCCACAAGAGACCCACTTGGTACCCGCTGCCCTGGCGACATAGCGGGAACGATGGCAGGTGCTGATGTTGTTCTGGAGGTTCATCCAACTGCCATAGTTGTTCAATGTGGGCTGTGACACATGACACGATCTCCGGCTGACTGTTTCGACTTGGTGCAGACGCTGGACCAGATAATACATTACCTATCTCTGTGTTCCACACCGTCTCACCATTAACTTCCTTCTTACTGTGCAGTACCGCGTTGATATAGTCTGCACCAATCAGCATATGTATTTCGTCTGATGTCCCTTGTTGAGGCTTGTCACTCAGCTCTACTCCCCAACTGTGCCACTGCGCAATGGTCTGCGGACTTGCGCACTTCAGGTCCAGCTCAAGCGTTGGTTTCACGAACGCGCGTACCCGAATGCTAGCGGAGCTCCCCTGGATCATGATGGCATACTTATCCATGCGCTGTTGGGTTGGTTCCGCGCCGAACGGCTTCACCTCTACATTTTCGACCCCAACGTGTTCTGCATCGATTGCTGACACCAACGCTGCAGTCACGAATGACGCCTCAGCACCCGAGTCCAGGAACACGCGAACCTTCGCGTTTCGAGTTCTTCCCTCAACTCGTGCCACTCCGGTCATCAGCCGCACACTTGGCGAGTGTAGACAGCACGACCCAACATTCTTCTCCGTAACTATCTCAGTCGGTTTCTCCCGGCTGTAACCTGCCCTATCCAACACATCATGTGTTAGCAGGTGGTGTTTCCTCTGGCATTTCGTGCATCTCGAGCCTGACCGACATTCTCTGGCCATATGGCCATACTTAAGGCAGTTCCAGCAGAGTCTCTCTCGCTGCAGAAAACCCTTTCTCCCTTCCTGTGGCAGCGACTTTAGCTGCTTCTCTGCATCTGCGACCGATATCGCCATGCACTGTGCCGACGCCGTTGGCCTTGGCACGGATCGTTCTACTGGCTTCCTGGCAGTATCACCCTGTCGTCCGTGCGCGACCTGGTAAGACGCGCCGTGCTCCTGTACCTGGCGCAGTGACATCCCGTAGCACTGCCGTTCGACCAGGTACGTCTTCATCTCAGGTCCGCATTGCTCCAAGATTACCTGCTTTGCCATTGCTTGCAGCACCGGGGACATTTTTTCCTATATCGTCGCTATACTTGGTGTCCACATCGCCATCTTCTGTCGTAGCGAGTGTGGCCCACACCTCTACCTCTCGGCAAACACGGACAACGTATTGATGAAACGACTCATCTGACCGCTGCTTGCCTGTCAGCAATGTCTTCCACGCTTTATCCGGAGTCTTTCCGAGCGAGGCAAGCAACTCTCGTTTTGCTTCCTCGTAATTATTGCATCCAATACATATCCTCTCCGCTTTGCTACCCGCTAGCGCGATGCGCAGTCGCAGCAGCCATTCGCTTTCTTCGAACTCGTTCTTGGAACAGATGTCCTCGAACAGGTCAAGATAACGCTCCAATGGCTGCGTTCCATCATATGAGGGGATTTTCATCAACGGTTGACGCCCAGCGCTGTGACTGGGAGATTCCTCTGTACCTCCCATGGTGGCTTTACCCTCACCCTCCTGCGCATTGGCGATGCGCTCGTTATTCTCCTTTAGTGTTTTGGCAAACTCGGTGCGGAGCGCCTCCTCTCGCCGTCTGGCACTGCGCTCCTCACGCTCCGCGTACTGTTGGAGCCTCTGCTCCACATGTACCTTCAACAACTCGCCTTCTAATCCTAACCGCTCTCCATTGTCGATAAAGCTGGCTTCCAAATTGTTCCATAGTTCCTCTGCCATGCTCGCTCCTATCCTGGCGTGGTCGCCAAATGTTGTGAACCCTCTAAGATTCTCTAAATTGTCAGGATCGTACGACCACACGGCACGAGGACAACTCTTTTCCTTTGGACAGTATATTTCACTTCATCGAATAATTAACAATGAACACTAATAACACCAGCTATTTATAGCATGCAAAAACAGCGTACATGCAAAACATAAGCATATAAAACTGGACATAACAGCGTATACAGCAAAACGCACACAACGCATATAGCGTATGCCATGCAGCAACATCAGCGGTACGGCGGAGTAAAAATACAACATTTCAACGAAAAAAATGCCATAAGCGCGAAGGCCTTTCCCAATTGAGAACTGGTGGTTTACAACAACAGATTATGCTAATACTTTCGTGAAATTATGCTTTTCGCATTGCTGAAAAAATTGCAGAATTATGCTATTGTTATGCTAAAAGTTATCATATTATGCCGCATTATGCTCACATTATGCTGCTAATGTATAATGGTTCTGTGCAAAATAACAGGGGAATTTTTTTGTAGAGGGCGTTGTACTGTAGTAGCAAAAGGTCAACGCACCGTCCGACCTAGCTACGACCGTCACTGATTGTAGTGGACTGGACATGTTCTCAAGGGAGTCGTAAACCTACGACTTCCTGGTGCATCTACTTGTACTTGTACTTGTAGAACATGTACAACTGTATGGAATTTTATGCAAACAGGCGGATTATTCCAATTTTATGCGATTCATATGCAATTTGCCTCGAATTATGCGATTATTCGATTTTGGTAGGAATTATGCGAAATATTCTGCTAGCATAATCTGTCAAGGCCTAGTTCAATCATCCGCATCAGCTTTCGGGCAGTCACCTTTAGTGAGAGATGAATAAACAGCATGTGTGACGGGCATCAACACAGTGTTGTATTGCTCCGAGTGTGTAGTATTACAGATAACCAAGCCATGACGATGGGGGCTGCTGTCAGCAGGAGTTTCCACTCCGCAGGCAGTGTTGCTATGGGGACCAAGGCTCTCGTAAGTGCTGGGTTGCAGTTGTGCACTTGTAGACAGCGGCATGTAGTGAGATCCTTGTGTATGGGCGCTGGTGTCATCAGATGTGTTCACATTAGAATACGTAGAATCGTTGTTCTGTAAGCCAATTGAAAATGCCATGGGCACGTACTCATCGATATGAGTTTGCATTTTGCCGTCGGACCGAGAAAAAGATGTCGGTGTCCTCACAGTATTGGCTGCTCCCTTGTCAGTAGAAGATTTACCGCTGTGAGCGTCTTTGCTTTGGAGATCGATACTTTGGTACGGGTGAGGTTGTGTTTGCATACTTGTTGACAGTGGTGTGCATTGTGGCAGTTGTTCTTCATCACTAACGTCTGCATGTGTCTCCCGACCAGCCGACAGGGAAACGTGATTGTGTACGGTATTCAATGAATCCATGTGTACATACTCATCCCCATGGTCCTGGTTTGTAGCGTCAGTGATGGCAGGCGACCAAGTCGTGCTGGCGGAATTGTTTTCTTCATTCGGAGCTTCAATATCGATATAGTAGGGACTCTCAGACGAATTTATAAACGCTCTATTGGCTGCTTCAGGCCTAGTTGGGAGTGTCCGTGGGACACGACAGTTGCACAGTTGCTCATTCTGCAACCCTGATTGGCCAGCTGCGGACAGGGAATCACGCTGCTTGATTCGATGTAGAAGTATCACGAATACAGACAGCGTCAGGAGGAGCAAAGGCACAACGACACCCAGGATAATACCTGTTGATGGCCCTGTTTTCACAATGATACGGCTATCCAAAGTTTCTGTACTGCTAGGCTTTGATGTGGATGGGGAAGATGATTCAACGAAGTCTCCTGTAGCGGCTATGCGTTTGGTTGAACTACTGGGAAATGCTGAACTTTTAATTTCGAGAGATGATGTATAAAACCTTGTACTCGTGGCTGCTTTAGACGTGGGCAATCGAACAAACCCAGTAGCAGTTTGTGCAGCAGAGGACAATATTACCATACTTCTGTCAGAAATGGTTGGTGGAATGGAATTTGTAGTAAGTGTCGCTGTAGGTACTTCAGTGGTAACCGCCAGAGAAACAGCAGTAGTTGCGGAAGGCTTTGCATCGGTGCTCCAAATGGCAGAGGTTGCAGCTTGTGTTGCAGTAGTCGTTGGACATGAGTAGTTAGATGCAGTACTACAATAGTATTGGTAGTGATTTTTACCACTTGCTCCTAATGCAGGACAGCTTTGATAGAGTGTCTGGCAGTTGTCACATGCAGCTTGGTCGCACCCACCTGATGCTGCAGAACGATAATGAATAAATACCAGGTAGAAGTATACTTGAACTCGGGTGGTGAGCCGATTTAATTATGGTAAAAAGGAGGACAAAATATTACGAGTTATGACTAACTCAGGTCGCTGAATGTCTCAGTACTCCTTGTCAGTGTTGTACCATTTTGTCGCATCCGCTGGCTGTATATGATCTGATTACGTTGGTGGACAGTTAGTCATAACTCGTAACATTTTGTCCTTCTTCTTTTTTTACCAGAAGTATACTTCGAAGTAGTTCTAGAAATTCTGTCAAAGCGAAATTAATCTGTAAACCACAATTTTGAATTTGAAACTTCGCGGGCAAGCGTGAGGTTATCATCCGCCTTCCTGTATGCACTTTCTGAACTTCCTGTATGGAGCTCGTAAATCGACCGATGCCCGTTACAAATGTAACAAGAGAACAGTTTAAACTCGGGGATGAGGTGTCTAGTCGAAGCATGTGGCCAAGCATTCTCTACCTAGCAGACTGGATGATTCTGCAGAGTGGTTTGGGGCCAGTGCACTTGTACAGTGCTTCATTGCATATTATAAGAGACTCAAGAAAAGAAACTTGACTCGTTCCACCGCCAGCAGTTACTAGCAGTCATAGGGGTCAAATATCCCCATACAATACGCAATGAAGCACTGTACCAGCGCACTGGCTCCAAGCCACTCAGCAGAATCATCCAGTCTGCTAGGTGGAGAATGCTTGGCCACATGCTTCGACTAGACACCTCATCCCCGGTCCAGCAGGCTATGTCAGCATACTTTCAGCCAGGAAGCTCAGGGTTCCGAGGCCGCCCGAGAACAACCCTCCCGCGATCTATCAACAACGACCTGAAAAATTCCAATTCCACAAACTCCCTCACATCACACTAGGATCTAGTTGCGCTGAGGCAGCTCGCCCAGGATCGTCGAAAGTGGAAGGAACTAATGTGTGCTGTGTGTAGTGGCTGAAGTTATACAATTACACTAGATACTCTTAACAATAATAACGGATACAATTACACTAGATACTCTAACACACTAGATACTCTAACACACTAGATACTCTAGATATTAGAACAAGTTTATCAACAATTACGATAATTACCACATCAAATGCTGCAGAGACCTATCCAGAATCCGAAATATGCTGGCCCTGGCCTGAAGATCTGCAACTACAATCAGTAGCTACTTTGTAATATTAACGGATTAGTCCCTTTTGTCGATTGATGGATCAATCGGTACCAACGCATTCGTAACTCCGATTAGTTGCTTCGGCACTGTTTTTCTTTTCTTTCTTTCTTGTTTTGAATTGTATGTGTTAACTCATTTGATTTCTTTGTATTCTGTATCTCGGTATCGTTATCTTTTCCTCTAGCCCTCTCGCTTAGGATGAGCTTTTATTTTATGACAGCTTAAGCGAAGGCTATATACCTGCTTTATGCACTAGTTGTTGGAGGTGACAGCGTTGCGAATAGCTATACTGGCTCTCAACGTCTGTTTATCACAACTCCATGAACGACTCTGACTCACGCTGCTACCTGGAGCTTCACGAGGTGTTTGTCGCGCTGGAAATAAGGCGTCTCTGTAAGTTTGTATCCCTGGTGATGGTTTGGCCTGGAGAGCAGTATATAAGTGGTGCTTTTCAGGCACAATCTTCCTCAGCCTACTCAAGCTCAACTGATGAGGGGTGAATTCCCCGAAACACCGTGTATTGAGCAGGGAGTGGTGCTTTCTTGCAGGTTTGCCGAGTGGAAGGTGCGACGTGCTCCTCGTGTGCTCCGGATGGCAGTCGTGAGTCAGTCAAGTGTCAAGTTCGGCAAGAAGCGTGTGTTCCTAGTTGGAACAATCAACTTCAAAACTTGCATGGAGTAAATTTATTATTTTATATTTTATGAAAGTGAACATGCCTACGTCAAAATTATTATAGAATAGAAGAGAAGAACACCACCACCACCACCTCCACCACCACCACCACCACCACCACCACCACCACCAACAACAACAACAACAACAACAACAACAACAACAACAACAACAACAGCAGCAGCAGCAAGAGAACGTAGGGGACTACAAAGGGAGTGTAAGTGCTATAAAGCGGTGCCGGTGAAGTGCACTCCCACATCGTCCAATAGTCTAAAAAGTACTTTTAGTTCTCTGGACGACTGAATACCTCAGTGTTTTGGACGTCAACTTGAAGTGCTTTTACCCATACCTACATGTATGAATGTCCCACTTGAGAATGAATACGTGAGGGTGCACCTGTGGCCGAGTTGTTATCTCCTGCGCTGTGCCAAAGAACCGGATGGTCTCGGCTTCAATTCCCACCAATTTTTGAAAAAGGTGGGCAAATGGTTTTCTAGGTGTTTCGGGGAAAGAAGTTTTTAAAGGATTGTATCGGGCATGAGCAAAATGTAATTACTTTCTCCAACAGCCCACACGTTACTAAGGAACGTATCACCACCAGGCTTGGTGTCAACAGGGATTTCCCCTCTTTGGAGATCATTGCATTCGTGACCAAGGCTTCGTAACGGTTGAGATGTGCTTGTGTACCCGTCGATAGTAACATGTAGTGACGTTGCTGCGCTTCAGCATTGGTATTTTCAGGTGTCTCCACATGAGCATACAGCGAATCCTGGGTACGTTCAATATTAGCTGGTGCCGTGGACAACTGCGCATGGACACAATCCTGCTTTGTGCCGTCGGTCATGGAGCAGGACTTGGGTATGCTCACGGTGATGTTCGCGTAGGTAGAGTCTATGGCTTCAATTATAGTATGGGCTCTGGGATGTATCATTTGCTACTTGGCGGAATTGTTGGGCGCGGACTATGGTATACGGGGGTGTTGTTGGAGTATGCAAGATATCCGCTTCTAAATTTTCTCTTCGCGAATGTCCGCTTGCTGAGAGGGATTCGCGCTCAATTCAATACGGCAGTACGAGTAAAATGGAGAGAGTGAAGAGAAGCAAGATTGAGTAAAACCTATAGTAATCAGTCAGTCTGAACACTGAAATACATAGTGGACTTTCAGCGACGGCTCCATTATTTTGCTAAATTATTCTCTCTTTCCTTTTAATATTCCTCAGTGCTTGTTTCTAAGACGGGAACTGTCTACTTCGAAGTACAATACATGTACATGTACCGGTGCTGTAAACCATGAGATGTGATGGGTGACAGCAGTTCAAGTAGATGTGATAGAGTGTACGTGAATGCTTGTCACTCACCACGGATTGTCATCATGACAAAAGGTTCCAGCGCCTCCGGATGGGAATACGTCTGTAAGAAATCTGGTGCACTGCCATTTGGCAAGAACCATGTGACTTCCATAGGTTTAGCTTGTACACCGAACCGGCAGTTAGGTCGAAGGGTCACTCCAATGATATAGGCTACAGTAACGCTGCCGAAATCAGATATGATGTAGTCGTCAAGGCGCACTCCAGTCCATGATGCTCTGCCCCCCGTATGTTTACTAGGTGGAATTCTTTTAGAGTCAATCTGATACTTTGTACCAGGGAATTCCTTCAATAGCACCAACGTCATGTTGCAACGAGATGCAAGCCCTTCTGCAGTAATATCAATCTGCACAAATGGACAGCTGTTGTAGAAGGATATCTTCGGGAAAGGGATAATTGTGCGTGGTTCCTGAAGTGATCCAGCAACAGTCGCCTCTTTCAGCTTATCATGATTATTAATGGTCAGATTTGCTCTAATTTGTGATGATCGGCATGCCGATGACGCTGCAATATGGAGAAAAACGCATTGCAACATTCCCACCTAAAATACACAGAGATATTTGTGCGTGGTTCCTGAAGGTATCCACCAACAGCCGCCTCTTGTAGCTTATTACTTCCTTCGTATACAAAAACGTCGTGACTTTTTTTGAAAGCTGCGCACAGCTCTGGAATTGTTCCGTTTGACTCGGAATAACACTCGTGGCATTGTCTAACCTGTTTACAAGCTATACAAGCAACTCAGACGAATGAGATTGAGTTTTTTCAGAGTCTTCGTCGCTCATGTCATTGTCACCTGACGACGCTGACTCCGCATCGCCAACAGTCGCTGCTTCCGCTCGCATTTCGTTCAGATTCTTGTCACCTGCAGTGATGATCCGACGCTGGACTTTGGCTACGTCCTCTTCATCTCTAGAGCTGTGTACGAATCGGTGTCAACTATATTCAGTTGTTCCAACCCGCAACCTCCATTATGCCGTGAAACGAGTCGTACAAGCACATCCACACGCTTCGCATTTTCTCACCAGGAAAATCATTCTACAATTTTTTTTCTACAATGGCTTCGAGGAGGTCCCTGCGATTCCCCTTGGCGACAAAGGAGGCGTCTGACTGGAGAGAGGCGAAGAAAGCCAGGCCATCGACATTCTGATCCTGAGTCTGCGCTGGTTGCACGACGACTGAAATGTTTCATCTTGCCGTGCGAGCGAAACAAATCGATGTTCTTCCGCTGCGTAGATATGGGGCCGCGCACCGCAAGTACGAGCCTGGCCAGTTTCAGGCCAGCGAGTGACGCGTGACTCCGTGTTCCAGCCACGAGCTACACTTCGTCACTGTGTCAGTTTCGAGCAAGTGTTAGTTTTTTTTCATTTGACTTGAGGTTCTGTCGGCAACGTCCTCACACGCATGGCGTACGTGGAGAATCTGTTCGGGATCAACCAAACTCACCTCGACATGAACGTGGGTTGTCGATGACAGCCTTTGGCGCCGTTCGTTGAGCAGGTTCTTGCTCAACAACACCGTGCAAAAAAAGTCACGAAGTTTTTGTATACGGAGGAAGTATGATTATAGATGATCAGATTTGCTCCGATTTGTGATGATCTGCACCCTGGCGACACTGCAATATTGATAGATAGACATGGTAACCTCCCCACACCAACAGACACAGAAGCTTTTTATGTATCCAGATCAAAGCGTTCACTCTCCGGCAAACATCATCCCCATACTTGACTTGCAAAGTGCGGGAAAGTGGAAAGGCTGTAAGGTAAACTGTAGGTGCGGGATGCTCTAGCTCAAAGGGGTAAGTTTTCTAGTATTAGAAGTCGAGACGAAAAATTTGCGATAACGTCTACAATAAAGTGACTATTGGAGTAAGGCAGCACTCCGCAATGTGCTCATGAGCGGAGATAGCAAATGAATGTGATGTACAATATCTGTCGGACATTAAACATGGGAGTGATTGGACACTTTCTACATAAGTCCTCAAAAAGACCCCAACAGATCACTTCTCCGGGGTCTGGGCTGTACCTGGACACACAATGTAATATTTCTCTGATAAGTTTGCATGCTTCACACTGTCGTGTAATATTTCTTTCCTTTCTTTGTCATTTTCTGAGAGCTTAGACAATCCACTTGTCCAGGCAAGAAGGCAGCAATGCCAGTTCATTCTGGCGAAGTATAATAACATGTACCAACAAATCCAACACTCGGTGAGGATGTCATTGTCGGCAACAGCAGGACAGGCTTGCAAAAGGTATGATCGCATTGTAAACATTGGGTACACTGGATTATTCATTATCATCTTACCTGCTGCTCCACTGTGCCATGGTATTACTCCGAAAATACCTACGATGAATACCACTATCTGCATTCTGCAATTCATTTTAGCCACGTGCAGGGGACAGGCCCCGCACCAATGAACTTCTCACTCAAGAGTGTGTGAAAGGATAGGAAATTTCACAACCTCCCCCCTGACTTGAGAACGTACCGTGATAACTACCGTCGTGGCTTTCTCTATCCAAAGAAATATTTTAGTTCGAGATCGTATCAACAAAACTTACAGTTCACACTGTATTGAAGTTGTGATCGCATGTGCGGACTGGTGCTTAGCCAGAACACAATCAACATAACAACATGGAGGGAGAACGATAGAGGACGCGCATTGCCACACCGAATCTCTCGGTAAATCGAGATCATTAGCCAAGTGATGGCTGGGAACAGGCTGGCTGAACGTAAAAAAGGATGTGAAGCGAGAACATGTGGAGAGCAATAGTGCAACCGGGAGCAGGCTAGAGTTCGACAAGCCTGCATGACTGAGAGCTACACAGTAGCAGGTCTGGCACTATAGCAGGACATTGCTCACAACGCTCAAGCTGGCGGCCGTAAGTGCTAAATATTATTGCGCTCTGGTGTAGAAGGATATGAAGCTCGAATGATGAGATGAGACGTGCGTGTCTGGCAAGGACTTGCTCACATACTCTACCGGTGATTTGGCAATAGTTAGCTTATGTGTTCCGAAAAGGCTAAAATGTGGTCAATGTACACTGTACATTGCCAAGTGTTCCGCTGAACATTTCCTCTACACCACTACATTCGAACGCACACAGGACAAGGATACCGGATCATTCCATTGTTGCCGTGAACCACATGAAGCACGAAGCAAAAAGAGTAGAGCCACAACTTCCATAGAATGTTTTTTCCAGTCAATGATGATAAAAAGCGGACAATGGAGGAACTTGTGGCGGGAATTGTTTTTCGTCTGAAACTAAAAGGCTACACGCCGCGCCGGCAAGGGGGTCGGATTTCAGTTGCTAGCACTGTAGGAGCATCAATTTCATAAGGCTACTGAAGTACTTAAGTTATGTTCAACTGATATGGGGTGAATTTCCCGACACTCTTTAAGTTGAGCAGGGAGTGGCGCTTTCTTGTAGGTTTGCTGAGTGGAAGAAGCAACGGGGTTTTCGTGGTTTCCAGACGCAGTCGCGAGTCAGTCAAGTGTTAATTTAGTCGGCAGGAAGCGAAAGATGCGAGGTTTGAAGCATAGCCTTTTCTCTCCAAAAGAACAGTAGCAGTTACTCCAGTTTTTCCTGGGTTTGCACTTCTTGCGTCCTGCTGCCAAGCCCTTCCTATGAGAATCAGGGCGCATAAAACTGTAAGCATCAGTATCGGAAGGGTTGCAGAGCACAGGACTTGTCGGTCCATATGCTTGGCAGCACGGATTGTTCATTCGAAAATCCGTTTTTTGCAGGGAGGCTTAGAATTATGTTAGAGTCTGTACATATCAGAACTTAGGGTGTTCAGTGGAAACCGGCACAACTCAATGTCGAGATGCTATCCATTCCACACTTGGAAACATAATATTATTATTCTTTCTTTATTATTCGGTCAGTGTAGTGCAATGTTGTCGCATGAGCTGATTGTTGAGTAACTGGTGGTGTTAGTGGACAGTATAGCGTAACTTGTAGTTCCTTGGCCCTTTTTCTTTTGTATAAATTATTTTTTCAAGTTTCACTTTTTGGCCCGTCATCAGTAACTACGGAATGAGTGGAAGTAGCGTATTCATAACCATCAGAAATACCTATCGGGAGCATCGACGTATGTACTTTTCATCAATTGCCATGGCGTCTTTTCCCTTGCTGGGGAACATAATTACAGTGATTACGAAATACTTGAACTGCCTGCATTAGGTCATTGACAGTTTCCTATGTACTAGTACTGTAACCAAGAATATAAAGGAAAATGAAAAGAATTGATGAAGTTCTTGACTCAGGGTGGTTGGTGTACAGGCATACGCTGTAACTGTACCGAACTGGGCGAAGTGGATTTGCCACCAATGTCAAGTCTACGACGCCATCCGTAGCAGACCAGCATAGATCAAGGGAAATAAGGGAGACTAATAATGATGTATTAATATTCGACGAGGAGATAACAATTTTAATAATGGCAATAAGTAGTACGAGCTGAAGTGACATTTGGATTACTTTACTAAACAACGTAAGCGATGGAGACGATGCAAGAAACAATCTAATGGGTAAGGAAAAATACATGTAAGAGGAAAAAAGCGATGAAAAAAAAGATGATTCGAGCAAGTTTTCGTACAACACTCTTCAGGAATCACCGTTGTACTAAAGAACAAAATGAGAACAAAGGAACTACTTGTCACGCTTAGTTCTTACTTGTATACCCTTGTTTTCTGCACACTTTTGTGAGAAATCGCACCTTGATATTTTAGTGCTGTCGTTGTGTCCTGCTACCCTACCTTGATTGCTATACTATTTCCTTTCTTCTCATTTTGTTCTTTAGTACAACGGTGATTCCTGAAGAGTGTTGTACGAAAACTTGTTCAAATCATCTTTTTTCCATCGCTTTTTTCTTCTTACATGTTTTTTTCCTTACCCTTTAGATTGTTTTTGCATCGTCTCCATCGCTTTAATACATTGTTTAAAAGTAATCTAAATGTCACTTCAGCTCGTCCTACTTATTGCCATGATTGTTATAAATTATGCGAAGGAGCTTCCTGCTCCAAATGTAGGAGCTCGCGCGTCCTGTCAACAAACTTGAAATTTGACCTTTCTACTAACTCAGATGGTGCGCCAAGGTTAAATTTGTAACATGGAAATTGTGGGCACAAGTTATGCGATCGAGTCCACCAATTAAACCAGATGTTGACCTTTTTCGGAACACGAATTTGAGTTGAATACTCACGAAGTCTTGTACATGCACATCATTATGCGCCGGTGTTGTGGAGTAAGCAGGTACGTCAGTCACCAATCCAGCTTCAGCTCCACGCTCGCTTCAGCAGAATGTTGCCCGCGTTTGCTTTGCCTCCACACGGATAGACGACCAGCGCAGAGTCCCGCAGCTCCGTGGCCGTAAGGTCTTGATATTCGCCGTTAGCGCCGTCACGGCAAGTCTCAGTCCACCTCTCACACCAAGCCGCCCTATAAAAATCTTTCTCTCTCCATTGGAGTGCTCCCCAGTTGCGCGAGGAGACTAGAGAAATTCCTCCGGTGAGCGAGGAAGAAGAGCGGAGTTACCCAACTCAACCCAGTCTCTAAGGAGAGTAAATTATCGTGTCCATTCCCGAAGGGAACTCACGACGGCCGCTAACACCCGGTAAACCCTAGCGGCATATGCAGCGCATAACGGTGTCTCTAAGAGCCAGTGAATGAATAAAGCCCTCTCCCGAATAGTGCCCCCCCCCCTCCCCTCGGTCTTGTAACCAAGCGCATATGCAAGGTTGGTGTTCTTTTGGTGGTGAGCCAAGGAAAACAATTGTAACATGGAAATTGTGGGCATGAGTTATGCGATCGAGTTCACCAACTAAACCAGATTTTTGAACAGCTAGATGTGCTATCACTATAACCTACTCGAAGTATCCATGTTACAATTTTGGTAATGTTCTTGTCCATGTCATTACTCTGGTGGTTTCGGGATCCAATTCACAGTTCTTGTTGCTCTTGCTGTTGAGTAATGATAGTTAACAGTAAACGTTGGGCTCTGTTTTTCTTCTCCTTCTTTGTTTTATGTGGGATGAAGTAAATGTACCAGCAATGAAATAATAGTTGTCTCTTGAATAGTGCCCTCTGTTGAATAGTGCCCCATCCGTGATGGTCCTGATGGACATTGAAAAAATAGTGCCCTCCCTTGAATAGTGCACTCTCTTGAACAGTGCCCCATCCGTGATGGACATTGAAAAAATAGTGCCCCAGGTGCACTAATCGCGCGAGTAAGGTAAATACAAATACAAATCGCGCATTGTGGGGACCACGGATCACGTAGAACTTCCAAATCCAGGATCGAAACACACACGGCTTCGGGCGCTATGATCTCAGCCATCGAACTGTACACTATTCTCCCTCGTGCACACAATTTCCAGTTTGTTCTCCTTTTTTAAGAGAACAAACTGGAGATGGATTGGTAATAGAGCTGAAATGATTGTACTGGTTATCTGAGTGATCGATCACTACAGCAAAACATCACACAATGTGAGTAGAATTTTGCAAATCGACATAAAAATAAACAAAAATAATGGCGCTGCAAACATTTTCGACATTTCGGCAGCAAATATTTCGGCAAGGGGGGTGCATGTACAGGGTAAACATTAAAGTAGGGATCTCAGCGCGTGAACTGCGCAGGTGAGATTTTCGATCCCAAACGCGTCCAGTGCAGAAACCATGGGAGAGATTTTTTTCGAAATAAATCAAGTTGAAGAAGACAGAAGAAATGGCTGAATGTTGCGTCCAGGAAAGCACGTTCTACGGCCATCTCCAAGCTACCTATCTCCCAGACACTCTCCCAGAGGAACTATGGAGGGTCAAAGAGCACAATATTTCACTCTTGGTCGCAGCATGAACACCTCTTCTACTGAGCGCGAAAAAGAGAATACGGCGTAGGAAAGAGCTTTCCTACGGAAATCCGTAAAGAGATTTACATTATGAAGGTTGTGGGCACATACTTGTGCCCACAATATCCATGTCAGGGAGATAATGTATGTTTTTATATTCCTCCATGTCTTCTCTCTGACTGATTATGGCGGCGATGTTCGAGATGGCTGATGCACTGAAAATCGGCAAATTAGAGGAAAATCGACCGGGGCGATATCGCCTTGGCCACGCTGTCCTGTGATCTTCGGCGGGAATCACAAAGTATGTTCGAACGACGATGAAGATTACGATTCCGCTAGTGTCCACCGCTTCCGCTAGTGTCGAAAATCGACCGTCGCCATTTTCTGCTGTGTCCGCGAGCTGCACTCAAAACTCGATGACGCGATATATGAGCAAACACCCTGCGCACTGCACGCGCTGAGATCCATAATTAAAGGTCGGTTTATGACCAAAAGTCGGTGTGAAATTTTTCATCAGCGTTTTCATTCCGGCATTTTGGGTCGGTGCCGGAAATAACCGAAATTAAATAGCATGCATAAGCTTGCACTTGCTCACTGCCATGATTGATCAGGCGAGTCCCAATGCACCACGAACTGAAACCAAGTTTTCCATGTTGTTTCCACGCGGGCACATGGTGGGTACCTTGTATATGTATGAGGCTTGTGTTTCGCATGGCTTGAACGTTGCCATGGATAATTTCGGAAAATGCGCAAAAATATTTCAAAACGTCCCAAAGAGAATACGGCGTAGGAAAAAGCTTTCCTACGGAAATCCGTAAAGAGATTTACATTATGAAGGTTGTGGGCACATACTTGTGCCCACAATATCCATGTCAGGGAGATAATGTATGTTTTTATATTCCTCCATGAAAAAAAACACATTTGCGTGCCTATCCATGTGTTGTGCAGCATCCAATGCGTGCAAACAATCTGAAAGTGGCAACTGCCAAACACTCTATCAAAGCTGTCCTGGGTTCGAAGCAACTGGTAAAATTCCCTTCCAATACTATTGCAGTACTGCATCGCACTACGCCTGTCCGGCAACTACTATGGTGCAGTCGACCACAACACAAACTGCACCATCTGCTCTTCCCAGCACGTCCACAGCGACTACAGTTCCTGCTATCAAACCTGCAACCACACTGGAAACCAACTCTACCGCAAAGAGCAATGACATTGAAAGGAACAGCACAGAATCTGCCTCAATGACTGTCTCATCACCTACAACATTGCCACCATCCAAGCAGTCGACATCAGCCGTAGAATCCACAGCAGCGTCTATGCTACATGTGGCAATATCGCAGCCGGCAGTGTACATCGGTGTTGCATCCGGGGTTCTCCTCATTATCACATGTGTGGTGGTGTTGGTTTGTTACTTGCACTGCAGAAAGAACAAGACAATGTTTAACATGGTGAAACGCAAGCTGCCTTCAATCGTGTCAGTTGCTGGACTTGGTATGAGACACAGGAGTAGAACGGATATTAACCACTACGAAGCAACTCCATGTCGCAACTCCGAAGGCGGTGAGCGATTTGAATCACTCTCCGAACCCAATGAGCAGCCACCTCCAGAACTACCAGAGCTACACAGAACGGATGACACTGTAGACGTAGGGCAAACAGCAAGAAGTCAGCGATCAAGAAGACTAAAAGCGCTTCACAATATGCCGCGGGTGAGTGAGGACACAGCGACGCCAGACTCCAGTCCGGAGCACGAGATATCAGCAGAGTGCCCTGGTGAGACCAGAGAACGACTTCTCAAGGCAAAGCCATCCGCGGCGGCTGAAAAGCGTGCAGTGCTTCGCAGTCCACGCTCGGCGTCGATTGAATCGAACACCGACTATGGTCGGCAACAAGATTTCTGGAGGATCGCAAAAACGGGAAGTGAATTATATTGCACTCCAGAGACCTTAAACTCTGGTGACATGGAGAGTGCACAGGTACAGCGACGTGCTTCCACCGTTAGTACTGCCACGTGTCCCTCCGTATGTCCAAGCGACTATCTGCTGCCATCGGAGCTGCTGTCCGCTGTGGATGAAACTCCAGAAAAGCGCATTCCAGTGACCCGCCGCACCAGCATAGAAGTTCGAGAAAAGCTCTTGGAAGCTAATGACTACCTGTGCCCGGCCGAAGTGGTGGTGAGAGTGCGTACGCCCAGTACCACGGTACCACCTCAAACCAAGCAATCACGACAATCCTCACTCTCTACACCATGTTACGAGCTAGTTACGGAATTTCCTGCCGACACACGAAAGACACGCAAACCGTCTGCAACGCCATCGCTGACAACGTACGACACACCAGGGGAGATACTTCAGCAAACCAAAACACCAGATGTTACACGTGCCAGTTACGAAGATATCTTGCCAGAGCCAGGGAATAGCAAGCCACGACTGTCGCGTTTCGTCGCCAACAAACTCCACTCTAGCACAAAATCCCAGCAGCGCTCATTCAAACGTTCCAATCCACCATCTCCACACGCATACGAAATGGTTGAAATAACACCGACAATGTCCCGTGCCACTCAGCCACACTCTGGAACCCTGGAGGAACCAACCGCAGCGCAGCAGGCCCAGCTACACGTGCAGCAGAGTTTCGAAGACGACACACCACAGTTCATTGATCTTGGGTCGGGCATACCAGCCAACGTGATTACCTCATCAACAACAACCAATGACGTCATTGTCAACCCAATTGCCTTTCTGCAAAACGGGAAATCCCTAGAGGGGGACAATGAGTACATGAACGTGTCGCTCGATGATTCACTGCTCGCTGCCATGACAAGAGGACCTGACTCGGGAAAGTGGCTAAGCAACCGAAGAAGCAGCCTGCCTGGTGTACATGAGCCAAAACTCGCTGATAAAAGCGTCTCCAAACTCTAACAGTTCCCTCTCCACGTGTTGGCAGTAATGCCAGTGTGTCGAGTAAACATAAAATAAGAACAGTAATCAACTCGGCTATAAACTATAAATGCACAAGATGAGCTCTTTGCTACACTTTGTTGCCTGTCTCCCAGCATTTGAGAAGCATGCTATTGAACAATGTCTCACTCAATGCATTATTCAGGCCAAGTTACCTTCAATAAAATGAGAATTGTAGACTCCAGAACCGTAAATATTGCGACAGAGCTTTCGGCCATATTTTCAATTCATTGCATTCCCAACTCATCACAGCCACGCGCTCTTCAGCCGAACCATACAGACACCAGCAAGGACACTTCCGTTGAGTGTCTGTATGGTTCAGCTGAAGAGCGCGTGGCTGTGATGAGTGTGATGAGTTGGGAATGCAATGAATTGAATTGTAGACTCAGCTATAATTTTAAAAAAAATGCATCAGTTGAGCTCTTTTCCAACTTTTTTTTACCTTTCCCACAGCATCTGTGAAGCATACAATTGCACAACACCCAGCTCCGTGTATTTTTCTATGAAAATTGCCTTTTCACATACATGTACCAGATCACGGACAGGGATCATGCATACATCTAACTCTACTGGATTAGAATTGCCCCAACGATGGACAAAGATATTAAAATAGGCCTTGATGATATGGCATTTTTCAGTGTGTATGACATGTTTCTTCAGAATTCCCAAACTCCATTGCAGCGTATTTCTTGCACTTGAAAATACCGCCATTCCGGATACAGGCTCTCAGCTGCACCAAACGTAAAAACCACTTGAATGGGCAGAAACATTAGGGATGGTCAGGTCGAGGTATTCATCCTCAGTACATATATCTTCTTCGTGGAGAGCATTTACAGCTTACAACACGGGCGTGGTATCAAGCGCGGAGGTAACGGGCAAAACAGGTGTGTCATCCGCATTTTCATCCATCAACACTTGAATAGCTAAAAAATCAGGGGTGTTGTGCTGGATTTCCGGAGGCGCAAAGGGAAGAAGAGGCTCATCCTTTTCTTCAAACTCTTCTAAAAGTGGGATATGAGTCTCCGAGCCGTTATCACAACATTCCGTGCATTCGGAATAAGGGGCACCCAGCGAAGTGTCTGCTTACACCTCATACTCAACAGTTGAACCCATATCACATTCCCCAGAATGACAATCAGCATCACTCCAAGGCAGAATGGATTCCAACCAACTATCAGCCTTACTTAATTTACTTCTATTATTATCACAAAGAGACACAAAAGTTGTGTCGACAAGAGATTTGTCATCAGCAGGAACTTCTACATTTTCATCGTTAATTCTACCAAAAGAAGAAGAACCCGCCTCGTGACTCAGTTTAAAGGATGCTCATGGAAACGAACATTATGGGAGGGTGGGCCATGAGGCGGGGACCATTCCTATCATCTCTACCATTACGTGGGGGCTGATGGGAATTATTACGAGGTCCAAAGCCACGGGAAGGAGGATGATATGCTCCTTGAGGGGTCTTACGGGAAGGAGGATAAAACGCTCCCTGATCCTGGGGACGGGAAGGAGGATAAAACGCTCCCTGATCCTGGGGGCGGGAAGGAGGATAAAACGTTCCTTGTTCCTGGGGACGGGGAGGATAAAACGCTCCCTGTTCATACCCGTGATGAGGAGGGCCGGCATACATACCCTGGTAAGACTTCCGGGGATGCCCATGATAATGATCCTGCTCAGGGTAGGGTGATGGGGTGGCCTATAGTACGAACCCTGGTCAAAATTACGGGGAGGAGGGTCACGATTAAATGATGAAGGGGCCCCTGGACAAAGCTTGGGCGTGGGTTGGAGTCACAAGGACGACCAGAAGGGGGATTATCATAAGTACCCTCATACTTATTCTTACGATTAGTAAATTTTGACTGCCCTTGATGGTCGGGGTGGTCACTATTGCTACTTTTACTGTTAGTGGTGGAGTTAGATATGCGGGTTTCTAATTTCTCTACTGCCAAACAGAGATGGGTCAAAGTGTCCGGTTCATCGTTTGCTGCACTGCTTTTAATAGAACCTCAGCGGTCGTCTCGTACAGAGGACACTGCAACTCTGTACTCATCATGTTTAGCAGAGGCATCCGCAAAAGAGTGAGCCTCCAAATAGAGGGCTCGGCGAAGAGCATCATGCATGGTCCTGGGCTGACTATCACGGACCCTCATGTGGAGTGATTCCCCCAACGCCTGGATAAAGGATTCCATGGCGTAGTCATCTCACTCCATTTCACCTGCTCTAGGATAGGCTCGAGCCGTCAAAAGGCGGATGTCATCTGCCAGGGTAGACAGAGACTCCCCATTTTGGTGGCGTCTAGTACGCAGCTGCGCTCTTCGGACATACTGAGCTTCGGCTGGTATGTACCTTTCAAACAAAACTTGGCGAAGAATATGGTAGTCATTCGTCTCGACCAAGGATAAGCTCAATAAAAAGCGTGATGCGCTATCTCGAAGAGAACGTTTTAAAAGGAGCAGCTTGCTATGCGTCTTTTTAGCCATATCACGCCACTCGGCTTCACTAGCCATACCATCACCACCACTAACACCTAAACCTCTAGGACTATCATGAGATCCCTTCCAACTAGAGGTGGGCCTGTACCCTTTCCCTTCCGACTGGAGAACCGGGTTAGGTATTTCCGGCACAGAGTGCATGGTATTCAGAAAGGGGTTTGCACCCTGCCGAGCAGAATCAGGGGTTGAAAATAACTCAGGTGGCCCATCTGCAGTGGTCTCCCTTAGGGTAACCGGGATGGCCAAATTGGTCTAGCCAAGGGAGTACTATTGATCCACCCATTGGCATCGCATGCCATATCGAAGTCAAGGAGAAACGTCTCAAAGTCTTCATTTTCTTTGCCAACGAAAGGGCGGGGACCAATCCAAGCACCCTGGGCCGTCATATTCAGTGCAACCGAAAATTTGAGGAACGTTGCACCGGCAGATTGAAAAGGACACGGGGAAAGGTACTACCCCGGAAACAACACGTAAAAACAAAGGGCAAGGTACGCTTTAATTGAATTAAGGCAAGGAGGTACTTAGGACAAGAACAGTAGTAAGGCTGATAGTGATAAATCCGTTAAATTTTTTTGCCAAGGAACGAACACCAATCCCCAAACAAGAGAACGATACGAATTCACCCGCTGAATAAGAAAGAAGCCATAGAGACAAACTTAAGCTTGGGTACTTACGCAGGGAAATGGACGGGCGGAGATTCATCAGCTGGGCAGCTAGTCGGGCAGTACAGTAGGGCAGTACAGTCGGTAGAGCAGCTCAGGGTCGTGGGTTGCTTTTGAGCCAAAAGCCGGGCGACAATTGTGTCAAACCAATGTTGTCTATATATGGGTAGCTTGCTGGAACTACTGTACTCTACTCAACTACTACTTTATAACACTCTTTTTAGTCTCTCAGACTGCACGCAATTATGGGTTGTTATAATAGTTATATTAACTAACTTCGAGAAGCACAAAGAGGACTAAAGAACTGGAGAGGAACAAGAAGAACAACTGTGAGAAATACAAGAAGAACCATCAGCCTGCGCAAGCGCAGCCTTCAGGGTATAACTAAAGCTATGGAGTAAAAAAGGGGTGCATGCAGTAAGTGGCAATAAGGTGAGCGGGAAAAGGGGTGCATGCAGCAAAAGGGTGAGCGGGAAAAGGGGTACATGCAGTAAGTGAGACAGAGTGAGCGGGAAAAGGGGTCAGCAGTGCATGCAGTAAGGGAGGCAAAAGGTCAGCATTGCAAAGGTCAGCGGGGAGTGCATGCATGGGTGTGTGTGCAGGGATGTGGAGATGTGTATGTATATGTGTACGGAAGTGTGTGCATACGGGAATGTGTACGGGGCTAAAGCGCTCATACAACAGGAATTTCCTCTCCGCCGGCAGTGTTGCTATGGGGACCAAGGCTCTCGTAAGTGCAGGGTTGCAGTTGTGCGCTTGTAGACAGAGGCATGTAGTGAGATCCTTGTGCATGGGTGCTGGTGACATCAGACGTGTTTACATTAGGATAGGTAGAATCGTTGTTCTGCAAGCCAATTGAAGATGCCATGGGCCCGTACTCATCGATATGGTGTTGCATTTTGGCGTTGGGTCGAGAACAAGACATCGGTGTCCTCACAGAATTGACTGCTCCGTTGTAAGTAGAAGATTTACCGTTGTGAGTGTCGTTGCTTTGGAGATCGATACTTTGGTACGGGTGAGGTTGTGTTTGCATACTTGTTGACAGTGATGTGTATTGTGGCAGTTTTTCTTCATCACTAACGTCTGCATGTGTCTCCTGACCAGCCGACAGGGAAACGTGATTGTGTACGGTATTCAATGAATCCATGTGCACATACTCATCCCCATGGTCCTGGTTTGCAGCGTCAGTGATGGCAGGCGACCAAGTCGTGCTGGCGGAATCGTTTTCTTCATTCGGAGCTTCAATATCGATATAGTAAGGACTCTCAGACGAATTTATAAACGCTCTATTGGATGCTTCAGGCCTAGTTGGGAGTGTCCGTGGGACACGACAGTTGCACAGTTGCTCATTCTGCAACCCTGATTGGCCAGCTGCGGACAGGGAATCACGCTGCTTGATTCGATGTAGAAGTATCACGAATACAGACAGCGTCAGGAGGAGCAAAGGCACAACGATGCCCAGGATAATACCGGTTGATGGCCCTGTTTTCACAATGATGCGGCTATCCAAAAATTCTGTACTGCTAGGCTTTGATGTGGATGGGGAAGTCGATTCAGCGAAGTCTCCTGTAGCGGCTGTGTGTTTGGTTAAACTGCTGGTAAGTGCTGCACTCTTAATTGCGAGAGACGATATAGAAACCCTTGTACTTGTGGCTGCTTCTGACGGGGGCAATCGAACAAACTCAGTAGCAGTTTGTGCAGCAGAGGACAATATGTCCTTACTTCTGTCAGAAATGGTTGGTGGACTGGGATTTGTAGTAAGTGTCGCTGTAGTTGCTTCAGTGGTAACCACCAGAGAAACAGCAGTAGTTGCGGTAGGCTTTGCATTGGTGCTCGGAAGGGCAGAGGTTGCAGCTTGTGTTGGAGTAGTGGTTGGACACGTGTGGTTAGATGCAGTACCACAATAGTATTGATAGTGATTTTTACCACTCGCTCCTAATGCAGGACAGCTTTGATAGAGTGTTTGGCAGTTGCCACATGCAGCTTGTCCGCACGCATCTGATGCTGCAGAATGAAAAACATAAATACCAGGTAGAAGTATCATTGAACGCTGATGGTGAGCCAATGTGATTAGGACAAAAATGTTACGAATGTTACGAACTCAGGGCGACGAATGTCTCAGTACTCGCATTCGCTGACTGTATATGATCTGGTTACATTTGTGGACAGTTAGTCATAACTTGTAACATCTCGTAAATCACAATTTCGAATTTGAAACTTCGCAGGCACGCGGTGAGGTTATCATCCGTCTTTCTGTATGTAGCCCGTAAATCGACTGATGACCGTGAAAAATGTAAAAAGAGAACGGTTTCGGACATAATTTCCCTTGCATGATTCATTTCCCAATGTTTTGATTCAGCTCTTCACCATGGTGTAGTGATTAGGAATGGTAACCATGGTAACCGAACATGTTGGTCTTCCGTCAAAGAGGATCTGGAAGGTTCTGGACCTTGAAGAATGTCTAAATATATTGAGCAAGTTTACTTTTATAACATTTATTTTTATGAAAGTACACATGCCTACATAGAACAGAAGAGAGTAACAACAACAAAAACAACAACAACAACCAGAACAACAACAACAACAACAACAACAACAACAACAACAACAACAACAACAACAACAACAACAACAACAGCAAGAGAAATTAGGGGACTGCAAAGGGAG
Source organism: Sycon ciliatum (assembly GCF_964019385.1). Lineage (NCBI taxonomy): Eukaryota > Metazoa > Porifera > Calcarea > Leucosolenida > Sycettidae > Sycon > Sycon ciliatum. The sequence goes on from NC_088645.1 coordinate 11,565,106, forward strand.
TGTAGATGCCATAAAGCTGTGCATGTGAGGTGAGGTGCGCTCCCCCGTCCAATGGTCTAAAAACAGTACTTTTAGTTCTCTGGACGAGTGAATACCGCAGCGTTTTGGACGTCGTTTTTACCCATACCTACATTTATGAACGTCCCACTTGAGATGAAATTCGTGATGATGCACCTGTGGCCGAGTAGTTATCTCCTGCGCTGTGCCAAACCGGATGGGCTCGGCCTCAATTCCCACCAATTTTCGAAAAAAAAGAGGGCCAAAGGTTTTCTAGGTGTCTCGGGGAAAGAAGTTGAAATGATTGTATCAGGCATGAGCAAAATGTACTTGAAGTAATTACTTTCTCCAAACAGCCCACACGTTACTAAGGAACGTACCACCATCAGGCTTGGTATCTGCAGTAGGATCCGGCGGATTCTGCCTGCAGAAAAATTGGCAGAATTCGGTACTCTTTCTGGTAAGTTTCATGCCTGTTTGGTATGTGGATAACAAAATGGAGCAGAATTCGAGAAATTGCCCGCCATAAGGTTTGTATGGTTCTGCCAATTTCACTGCTTTTCGAGCAGAATCTGCCACCTTTTCGAGCAGAATCCTCGGGTCCCTAATCAGCAGGGATTTCCCCTCTTTGGAGATCGTTGCTATGGGGACCAAGACATTCGTAATGGTTGCCATGTGCTTGTGTGCACGTGTATAATAACATGTAGTTTCGTTCCTGCGCTTCAGCACTGGCATGTTCAGCTGTCTCTAGATCAGCATACAGCGAATCTTGTGTTTCTTCAATATTAGATAGTGCCATTGACACCTGTGCATGGACACAATCCTGCTTTGTGCCGTCCGTCATGGAGCAGAACGTGAGTGTGTTTTCGGTGATGTTCTCGTTCGTAGAGTCTATGGATCCAATAAAGTATGGGCTCTGGGATGTATTAGTTGCTACTTAGGCGTATTGAGGGGGGGGAGGGGCGGACTGTGGTATACGGGGTGTGGTTGGAGTCTGCAAGCTATCAGCTTTTAAATTTTCTCGTCGAGATTGGCCGTTTGCTGAGAGGGATTCGTGCTCAATTCGATACGGAAGTACGAGTAAAATGGAGAGAGTGAGGAGAAGCAAGGGAATACTGAAGCCTGGAGTAAGACCATTTGCTTGCGCTGTTGGTGGAAGAATAATGATCCTCTCCGCGGCTGTTGATGGAGAGGGTTTAGCTGCAGCAACTGTGTTGGCGTTAGTCCCTAGAGTAGTAATGGCAGACAATATAGCTCTTGTGGAGGTGTTAGAGTAGCGCGACTTGTTGCTTGAGGTACTATAGAGGTTTAAAGTAGAGGAGAGAGTGTACTTCGTGTAGTGAGGTGCACTGGAGTAGTCGTTGGACACGTGTAGTAGTAGATGCAGTAGTACAATAGCAATGGAAGGGAGTTTTACCAGTTACTTCTAGCCCAGGACAGCTTTGATAGAGCGTCTGGCAGTCGCTACATGCACCATGGTCGCACGCATTAGACGCTACAGTAATAAGTTCAGAAAGTAACATATTACGAAAGATGTTACAAGGGCGGTGATTAGTAAAGAATGTGTCTTCTCCGAACGTCGGAACTCGCGCTTTCTGCCGTCTGACTTGACACTTGACTGACTCACGCCTCACAACGAAGAGCACTACCGGGGTACATAATGCACTGTTCTCAGCAGAGCAGAAATTTCATGAGAACACTCCAGCTCGATTGATGAAGAGGTTGGTGCGACACACAATTCCCAAGCTCAATTGATGAGGGGTGAATTCCCCGAACCACTCTGTATTGAGAGGGGAGTGGTGCTGTCTTGAAGGTTTGCGGAGTGGAAGGTTAGGCGGGCTTCTCGTGTGCTCCAGACGCAGTCGTGAGACAGTCAAGTGTCAAGTCAGTCGGCAGGAAGCAAGCGCTCCGACGTTCGGAGCAGATTATTTCTTTACAAAAAGTAGCCGATTGTCATAGGAAATACATAATGTAAACAGATTAGGCACTTCATTTTTTTCAAAGAACACAACATGAAAGTTCCAATCCTGAGGACAGAGCCTGCGGTCACCATTATTTTGGCTACTATCTTCAAAGAGATTCACTTTTACTCCGAGGTATATTCGAATCTTTCGAATTAAAGAGTCTATTCGACGTATCGGAGAAAGAAGTTGAACAAGGCTTCACTGAAACAAAATCTATTATGGTGCTCCAAACACCCCGCACATTACAAAAATATCAAAGTCATGGTATCGGTTATTGATAATGGAAATTATCTTTTGTTTTCTTGCTTTGCGAGCTGGTTGCCTTTTTTCTGGACTCCCTCGATTTCATCATTTGTTGAGTCGTACCTGCCTTTCCGTTATGCATCCAAAGAAATCCAACGCCCTCTCGGCAGCGCAGCTGGTACCTTTATTATTTATTAGAAGCTTCTCCGCGTTGGCATCAATGCAATGTAAATATACACAGCATGTATAGCTTTCGCATAAGCCGAAGCGACAACAGCCAAACAGGATATTGATCGCGATATAAAACATATGCGATATAAAACGCGTGACGAAAATAGAATACAATTAAAACAAGCAAACGAGCAGCTCAACCGAGTTGAATTTAAACTTGCTGATCATTATCAGGGTTCATCTGTGAGCAGCAACATATCTCTCCAGGATACGGCCGCTGAGGTAGGTCCACGCCCCGCGATTCTGGGCGATGCTCCTCAGCTCCTCAAGATCTGCCGAGGTCTTGAGGGTCCTCCCAACCAGCTCGAGATCGTGTCTGAGCACGACCGGCAGAGTTGTGCGCGGCCTGCCCCTCCAGGTAGGCTCAGTGGATGGCTTGAAGTAGGAGCACATTGACAGGTTCGCCGGTGCACTCTGGTCCAGCCGCAGCACGTGCCCAAACAGACGCCAGCGGGCTCCCAGGATCGAGATACCAAGTGGTGTTGAGTTTGTCCTCTTGTACAGGGTGTTATTCTTGATCTTAGCTGGGTACCGTATGCCAATAACTTTCCGCAGTTGTTGTCTGTGGAACGCATCAACTCTATGCATAGCGGTGGCAGTGAGGCCCCAAGTCCCGTTGTTGTAGCACAGGACCGGTAAGACGAATGCCTTGTATAGCCGTACTCTCAGCGATTCGTTTACAATGGAACCTCGTATCCATAATGCCCAGAGCCGGTGCAGGGCAGCTGTGGCGAGTTGCATTCTCCGCGCAGCATCCTCGTGGTCACCAATGAGGGAGCCCAGCTTCCTAGTGAGGCGCCATTCCTCGCACACTCTGTCGTTCAGCCGTGTGATGTTTGTGAGTTCTGTTTTAGATTCATTGATGTTGAGGTCCCAGGCTTTGAGGCACTTTGCAATGTCGGGCAGGAGCTCTTGAATACGTTTGCAGTCAGACGATAGGAAGTCGACATCGTCGGCGTACTCTGTATCAGTTGGCAAGCTGAGCCTGACATCTAGGTCGGGTCTTGCGCAGATAATCTGTCTCACCTCCCGAAGCGCTGCCTCCAGGTAGATAACGAATAGGACAGGTGATAGTGAGTCACCCTGTGGTGTGCCTCGGGTGGTCTGGAACTGCTCGCTCTTCCCTCCAGGTAGCCGGACCTCAAGGGACGTGTTCCTGAGTAGGTAGGAGATAATGGTGACCTCATCATTCTCAAGGAAGCTAGCTAATAAAGTGAGCAAACGGTGCCTGGATATTGTGTCGAACGCTTTCGACATGTCTATGCCGAGCACGCCAAATGATTCCTTCACTCGCTGGCACCGTGCCGCGATCCATCTGTAGGACCAAACAACATCAGCCGTACTCCTACCACTGCGGAAGCCACTCTGGTTCGGAGACAGGAACGTGTTGACTGCATGCCTGATGCGATTTAGGGCAATGATGGACAGCACTTTCCGAAGTGCAGTGAGAAGCACAATGGGCCTCAGGTTAGATGGAGGACCTTTAGGCTTCCCAGGCTTCTGAAGTGGGACGAGAGTTCCATGGCCAACCGACAGCGGATCACCACAGTTGATGGCACGTGTGTATAGATCGGCAAGGTGACGGTGAAGTGGTGCTGGGCCATATTTTATAAGTTCAGCAGGTAGGTCGTCGGGTCCAATCGCTCTGCCGTTATTTAGGCGTCGTGCTGCTGACCTGACGTCTACCTCGCTTATCGGTATCCCAAGAGGTTTGTTCTCTTGGTGTAGAGGTGCGCAGGTGGAATCAGCAAAGGCTGCTGAGAAGTGATTTCTGATTATTGAAGCTGACTCCATCGGGCGAAGGACCAGTTTGTTTGTTTGTACCTCCAAGGTGAAAATCCAAGGCCCCCTCGGCAGCGCAGCTGAGCGTGGAGCTCAATTCAATGAGGGAAAAGTTTGAGGCGGAAAAGGAAGAGAGCGCCCTGAGAATCAGGCTCCTCGAGGGACAGCTGGAACGGGGAAACGAGTCGTCCTCGTCCAAGCGTAAACGTCGTAATGCTTCTGTCTCGCCGTCGTCTTCATCGTCTTCGTCATCATCTTCTTCATCGTCCTCGTCATCTGATTCGTCTGACTCGTCGGACGACTCAAGCCGGAAGTTTTTGTTTTCTTGCTATGGCTGTCCCCGCAGTTGTTTATTCTGTGATGAGTGTGTGTGTATGAGTGTGTGTGTGTGTGAGAGAGAGAGAGTGTGTGTGTGTGTAGGTGTGGTGTCGGAGTCCTTCGCGAGGCTTTGCAAGCCAGCGAGTGGAGCAAACTACCGCACGAAGACGACGACTTGGAACGACTCTGAGCATTGGCTCATGGAATGTTCGCTCTGTTGTGGAGAGTGATGGAACACTTCTAGCGGCAGCCGTGAGAGGAATCGTTTCCGATGATAAGCCAGATCCATAGCTGCTGAATATGGCTCTCTCGAACATGGTCCCGCTCGTCGTTTTATATTGTCGGCCCCGTAAGGGGACACGTGACCGTAATGGCAGTGTTTACCAGGACCAGGACCAGGAGGTGTGTGTGTGTGTACCTGTATGTGTGTGAGTATGTGTGCAGTATTGACTTGTGAGTGAGAAAAGAACGGTTATTGATAATGGAAATCATTAGTGTGCACCAAATAACTCATGCTTACCACGGATGGTCATGGTGACAGGAGGCTCCACAGCAGCACCAAAGGCAAACGTCACTAAGACATGTGGTGAGCTGCCTTGCGGCAAGACCCAAGACACTTCTGACGAGGCAGCTTTATAGGTCATTGAGCAGCCGGCTTCCATGGTGATCCCGAAGATATATACTTCAGTAACATTGCTGGTACTAGATATGTAGTCCTTAAGGCGCACCCCAGTCCATGTTGCAACGTTCCCTATATGTTTCCCCAGCGGAATGCGTTCAGAGGCAATCTGATGCTTTCCCCCAGGGAATTCCTTCAATAGCACCAACTTCGGGTTGCACAATTGTTGAGACACATATGCAGTAATATCAATCTGGACAAATAGACAGCTGCTGTAGAAGGATATGTTCGGGAAAGGAAGAAATGTCCGTGGCCATAGAATTGATGAAGCACCAGGCGCACTTTCCAGCTTCATATGATTGTCAATGGTCAAATTTCCTGGACTTTGTGACCGTGTGCATGTTGGTGATACTGGAGGTGGGAGAGAGACATGTAACAACATTACCTACCCGATTATGATGTACACACCCATCCACAGCTACACATTCCCATGTACTCGTTCATAACGTTATGTGCACATGCACCCCCCCCCCCCAGATGCACACACACACACACACACACACACGCCTACACGCACACGCACCCACATTCCCTTTCTCTCTCTAGCAACCACGCATACCTACACATACGCACACACAAGCACGAACACACACACGCGCGCAAACACACACACACACACACGTACTCGCGCAACTATAGATATGCACCCGCACTTCTTCAGTGTCAGAAAAGTGATCGGTTGTGTTTGTGCGATACAGTGTGCAGATGGCGTCAAGAAAGGGATCATTAAGGCCACGTCGTACTCTCAGCAAACGAAGTCTTGAAGCATGTCCGCAACGAGAAATCATGCGAGAAGCAACCAATACCCTCCAAAGTATAGACTTGAAGCTCCTACAAGGTCGGCCATTCACCTGTTTCGTTGTAGACGGTCTGCACTTGCCAATTCAAATAAGTAAAAATTATACTTGCGTACATCGTTTCCCCGTAGTTGGATGTACAGTATATATACACTGGGTAGCGCACCTGGTCAAAAGTCGTCCAGTGAATGCACTCGTTATGTAGTGATGTTGCTATTCAGATATGTGAAACGTATTTGGTTAGATTAATAAGGGGTAAGCAGCGGCATTCGGCCGTGTACAGATTTTTCATCAACCAACACACCATGAATACGCTCTCCGGCCAATAGGTAAGGTAAGGTATTTGTTCTCACGCTAGGATAATCGTGATCCTTTTAAGGATAATCTTACCCGTTGCTCCAGTTTGCGGTAGCATCACTACGAACATTCCTACAGCAAACACCACGACCAGTACCCTGTGAATATACTTCATTTTCTCCACTTGCTGGTGGCAGTACTTCTGTCTATGTATCTATAGTTCAATACTACAAAGGAAGGTGGAACAGTTTGTTATTGCAGCTTCGAGTATCACGCTCGTGCTATCATCAGGCAAAAACCTAGACCATTGCTAAGCAGGTTGTATTGAACGGGCCGTGACTGGAAACGTTCAATAACAGCTACCTCCGTGACTTCATCTGTCCGAGAAAAAGGTCCAGGTTGCCTATAAGTGAATTAAATTCTCTTAGTACAGGCTTTGCAGCGAAGATGTTACGATACGTGCTAAGTTTCAGGATGCCTGCGAATGGCCTGTGTGAACTGGCCGTGGGACCGGAAGTTGGTTGGTTTATTTTAATTCGCACGATAAACGGGAACTAGGCCCAATTATATAAAGGCGAAAGTTCATAGGAATACTGTGCGCAGGTGTCAACCCTAAGCGCTAGGCATTGTATGTGCGACCTGATCATTCCCGGGGATGATAAAGCGTTATTGTCTGAAGCGATAACATATTTAGACTTGCCAGACTAGCTAGGGCTTGCTCAATACCCTACTCGATGATCTGCTGTAGATCTTCTTTTCATCTCGTTAAACGTCTCGCGGCCAGTGGCCAAACATTTCAGTTGCGAGGTGGTTTAAGCATGGATCCCATATTTGTGGCTCGTGCATGGCATAAGGCTTCTGCAAGTAAGCTGAAGCGTGTTACATTTGTTCATAGTCCTGGTTCGACGGCATGGACGAAGAGGACGAAGAGGACGAAGAGGACGAAGAGGACGAAGTTGATTTCCTGCAGGAAATGACGTACATGTACGTTGGCGTTGAAGAGCAAGGACGTTCATTTCTAGTTGGAATTTAACACAACCACCTACACATAATCCACACTTTTTTTTCCTCAGTTGTAAAAAGCAGTACTTTTCCATCTTCCTTGTGATGATAAGCATTTCATTTCATGGGATACTGGAGATCTGAAAGTTCACTTTTGGAATGAAATGTTCTCAGGCTCATCAACGATGGCAGCACCTTCCCAAAGATGCCAAAGTAACATTATTTCGCAACTTATGATTTTCTCAACCATGCCAAAACAAGTGAAAGCCACTGAAATCGCATCCACATTTTCAGAAAAGCTCAAAAGTAGGTGATAACGCAACTCTAAATGAGCGAGTTCTTGTGCATATTATCATGACAGCATTGCCAGTGCTGCCACGTTATATATGTATGGTTGGCCTCATTTCCTCTGTACTTGGCTGATGAGTCCACAAAGGGCGAAACAGTTCTGTCCGCAGATTGAGTATAATATCATGTATGTACATTTACTCTATGTCCAGTGGACAGAGCCAGTAATACAATGATCACACGGCAATGAAGCAAAAAAATCTCCTTTCCGACTCCGATACTCGGATATATTCTAGTGAATGCTAGTCTTGGTCAGGTGCTGTCTGCTGAGTGTTTCACATGAAACTCCGAGTAGCGGCGGAAAAAGATTTGTTTGCTTCATGGCTGTGTTAAGAACTGAGATGGTGAGCCATGGACAAAAAAATTGTAACATGGAAACTGTGGGCACAAGTTTTGTGCTAGATTGTGCACATCTGACTGTTCAAAATCTGGTTAAGTCGGTGGACTCGATCGCATAACTTGTGCCCACAATTTCCATGTTACAATTTCATTGCTGTGCGATCATTGTATGTACATGTGCATGGTATTAGATAAACATTGTTTTGTTGACAGCATCAAGTATTTATTATTTAAAAGATTTCCCAAAGGCATAGTCTATGTTGTTGATTGACAGCATGTTAGAAGGTGGAGGACCACTGTGTTTGGAAACTGTGACCTTACTACAACCATCCACGGTTGGCTGAACTAGTTCAAATGGTCGCAAGACCGGGGCTCTGCCAACCGTGGATGGTTGTAGTAAGGTCACTGTTTCCGAACACAGTGGCCCTCCGCCTTCTAACATGCTGTCATGTACATGTACATGACTTTTGTTCCCATGTCAACAAACAATGGATCACTCGTAGGGTTTTGCTACTTTAGTTTCATGCACTGTGTGAAATCATCAGGCAAACAATATTCAATGCTTTTTGCACTTAGCCCGTGCTTCACACAGCCGGACATGTACATGCGCGTGCATGCGGACCCACACGCATGAACGAGCACACACACAGAAGAGTCTGGTTGAGTTAAATTGGATAGGTGGAGTGCTGGATTCGGACAACTGGTGCAATGTCACGTGACTTGGCAAATGAGTCGCAACGCGAAAAGACACCGCTGAGTCGCGAACAGGCAATGACTCTGCAACTGAGTAGCAAGCAAGCAAACAGGGCAAACCAATTGTGAGCGAACATACGCACTCCCCAATATTTTATTTTACTTGTATGTTTTTTTTTAGGAGAATTTAATATGGCAAGTTAGTTACAGCGGATGCAAGTGCAGACCACATAGGCTGCAGAGAATATAGCAACATGTTAACGTAAAGCAACAGCTATAGGGTGGGTGTTGGTGGGGAAGAAGAAGCTATATGCAAAATCATGAAAGCCAGGCAACAGCAGCGAACTCTACGTTCGCAAAGGCAACACTCAAAGCAATGCACGTGGGAAAAGGTTGGAACAGAAGAAATACGAGGTGTGAGCTGCATCCTCTCTTGGCGGGGTTTCGGAGCTGCGCTGTAGATTAGCGCCGTGAATCTGCGTGATTGATTAGTGTAATCAAGCTGCCAGCTGGCAGGTGTTCATGCGGCGCTAACACGCTCTAGCCACTGGCTAGTGCGCCATTAGTATTATTGTACACAGTGCAAGAAACTCAGAATAGCAAAACACTACGAGTGATCCATTGTTTGTTGACATGTGTCATTATCGTAAATGTTGCTGTGGGATGATCGCTGAAATTGGTGAAACTTAAAGTTGCAGTGGCCGTCGTAGTTGTCCCAGGGCTCGAGGATGACGAGCCCTACACAATAGAGTGAGACGAACCAGAAAAACGTGATCATGAAGCTACACTGTTGGCCATTGCTGACACTAACAAACAGCAAGAAATATCTGCCATAAAGAGACTGAACAAAGGTACACGTTTCACTCGGGAGTCGTCAAATACTGACTCCCAGCTTGCACTTGATCGTTGGGGCACACCAAAAACAACTTTCGGCAACACTGCCTGTTTGGAGAAGTTCTGGTCGAATCTTTGGATGGATTTTCTGTCCTCTGACCCTGGCTTGGAAAATTACACCTAAATTCGGAGTGCAAAAGGTCTCTACGATTATTCGAAGGTTCAGCATAAGCAGGGCATTTATACCCATCATAAATACCGATCATTATCTTCGACGTATACTTTTCATCTCAATTCCGGTGACTGCATCAGTGCTGTGCGACACGACTGTCATCACCCCGTCACCTACATGTAAGTATCTTGGGCTCTACATCAATGAGCACCTGCCCTTCCGACCCCATATCTCCCACCTCTGCGATGACATTAATAAAAAGCTAGGTGCTTTTAGGCGAGGCAGAGACAACCTGGACAGTAAGGCCCTCCGAGCTTTCTATCTCGGAGTTATACAGAGCAAACTAGAGTACGCAAGCACACCATAATTATGTTCATTCATTACACGCTGCAGAATACGATAAGCTTCTAGGACTGAGCCGCCGAGCTGCTCATGTTGTATTTGCCTACCCTTCCCGTGCTGGCGTTGAGCCCATTTTGCGTTGTCACAAACTCCACCCACTCAACCTACGCCTCACTCTTTTGACTTTTCATTTTTACTTTTCGGTGCATCAGGTCCCTGCAATCCCCTCATCTCCCAAATCTTTTCGACCCGAAATGATGCTACCCACACTACCTCCCAAACCAGAGGCCAAACATCCAGAATTGTCTTTCTCCCCCATCCATGTCCCGTCCAGGCTCTACAGTCTCTCATTTCTTGGTGCTGACCGCTTTAATGCACTAACCGCTATCATTCGATCCCAGCGTACTTTGCCTGCTTTTCACGCTAGCTATTAACAATTTCTCCTTGGGCACCCTGTAAGAAGGCCATAGGCCTGTTGAGTATACCCAAGAAAAATAATAAATACTACTACTACTACTAACTGCCATGGCGTGTTTGTAGTTACAGGGGCAGGTAACATATTTGCCGTGTTACCTAGATACGTGACATAATAAGCTATTGACAGTTCCATAGGCAAAAACAAAATTTAATTACAAAGCAAAATGAAAAAAAGGAATACTACTCTTGGCCCAGCGTGATTCGTGTACAGGGCACACACCACCATACCTATACAGAAACGGGTGAAGTTGATCTGCCACCAATGTCAAGCCTACCGCGCTGTCCCTAGCAGAACAGTATAGATCACGTGATATAAGGCCGTCAAATCATGTGAAGAAGCTGGCTGCTCCAAATGTAGGAGGTCGCCCCGGCCCGGCGCATCCTTCCAACAGACTTGAAATTTGCCTTTTTCGGAATATTGTTTTAGTGTACATGTAGGCAGCCCTACCTTACCACTTGTGCCATAACAGAGACATAAGCCTCTTTTACGGGCGAACGAATCACAATTTGCCATGATGGTCTGGAGAATGGGAACACAACTCACATACTGAAAAGAATTGCATGAAAGGTAGAATGCGGTAAGGAATGAGGACCCCAATCAAATGTAGCAGAGGTATGTGAAGTGAGTACGTACAGAGATGAAAGGAGAAAGAGGGTACTCTTATAGAAGGGAAATGCATTATGAGAAGTGACATTATGTCAATGTTGTACGAGTCATACACCTACCACTTGTGTACTATCATTGAAATTATTATTATTATTATACGCTTGTCCGCGTTGACATCACCAAGCAAGCTTGGCTAGTCTTCGCATAAGCCAAATGAACAAAAGAAATGAGGAACGAGCGAGGCCAGTGAACACACGCTTGCAACTGCAGAATAGTCAAAAGGAAGATACATGTACATGTAATAAGAAATAAACAACAAATAAAACTGTAAACGGATGAATACAAGAATCATGACAGCTGACGGTACATAGTAGCAAAGCGACATAACACGAGTATACTGTACATGAGAGTACAATTCCCCTTATAAACTGCAGCCGAGAACCACGTAGTCGAAAACTAAACAACATGGGTAACCATTTGCACATGCACAGACTATTTTAAAAAAAGGGTTCGAATGTTCAGGAAAAAAGATATTACTTGCATGGCACATTGGCAGGGCGAGCAATGGAAATTTCAACATTCTATCATTGAAAAATTATTGAAAAACAAAAATTAATCAATTTGAAACTCGGATGTTGAGCCATAAATAAATGTAAAAGTATCATGTTACAGTGATGGAGAGTTACTCTTAACTCGTATCCCTATGTCCTTTTCTCTTTTACATTTAAAAACAAAAATTAATCATACTGTAATTGAGGGTTCTCGAAATGCGATTCATGAAGGGAGGAACAAAACGTTTTTCTTAGACTAACTCGTAAAATAATACTGATCGGTTCGGACATCTGGGCAACTGGGGGATTTTGATGGCTTGAGTTGTAGTTCAATCATCCGCAGCAACTTTCGGGCAGTCATCTTTAGTTAGAGATGTGTACACAGCATGTGCGACGGGCATGAACACCGTGTTGTATTCCTCCGAGTGTGTAGTATTACAGATAACCAAGCCATGACGATGGGGGCTGCTGTCAGCAGGAGTTTCCGCTCCGCCGGCAGTGTTGCTATGGGGACCAAGGCTCTCGTAAGTGCTGGGTTGCAGTTGTGCGCTTGTAGACAGCGGCATGTAGTGAGATCCTTGTGCATGGGCGCTGGTGACATCAGGTGTGTTCACACTAGAATAGGTAGAATCGTTGTTCTGTAAGCCAATTGCAGATGCCATGGGCACGTACTCATCGATATGGGTTTGTATTTTGCCGTCGTACCGAGAAAAAGACGTCGGTGTCCTCACAGTATTGGCTGCTCCCTTGTCAGTAGAAGATTTACCGCTGTGAGTGTCTTTGCTTTGGAGATCGATACTTTGGTATGGGTGAGGTTGTGTTTGCATACTTGTTGACAGTGATGTGTATTGTGACAGTTGTTCTTCATCACTAACGTCTGCGCGTGTCTCCAGATCAGCCGACAGGGAAACGTGATTGTGTACGGTATTCAATGAATCCATGTGCACATACTCATCTCCATGGTCCTGGTTTGCAGCGTCAGTGGTGGCAGGCGACCAAGTCTTATCGGCGGTGTTATTTTCTTCATTGGGAGCTTCAATATCGATATAGTAGGGACTCTCAGACGAATTTATTAACGCTCTATTGGATGCTTCAGGCAGAGTTGGGTGTGTCCGTGGGACACAAGAGTTGCCCAGCTGCTCATTCTGGAACCCTGATTGGCCGGTTGCGGACAGGGAATCACGCTGCTTGATTCGATGTAGAAGTAACACGAATACAGACAGCGTCAGGAGGAGCAAAGGCACAACGATGCCCAGGATAATACCAGTTGATGGCCCTGTTTTCACAATGATACGGCAATCCAAAGTTTCTGTACTGCTAGGCCTGGATGTGGATGGGGAAGATGGTTCAGCGAAGTCTCCTGTAGCGGCTGTGTGCATGGTTGAACTGCTGGGAAGTGCTGAACTTTTCATTTCGAGAGACGATGTAGAAACCATTGTACTCATGGTCGTGGGTAATCGAACAAAGCCAGTAGCAGTTTGTACAACAGAGGACAATATCCCCTTACTGCTGTCAGAAACGGTTGGTGGACTGGGAATTGTGGTTGGACACGTGTAGTTAGATGCAGTACTACAATAGTATTGATAGTGATTTTTACCAGTTGCTCCTATCGCAGGACAGCTTTGGTAGAGCGTCTGGCAGTTGTCACATGCAGCATGGTCACACGCATCTGATGCTGCAGAACGAAATGAATAAATACCAGGTAGAAGTATCCTTGAACTCGAATGGTGAGCCAATGCGATTATGGTAAACAAAGGAGAAGGACAAAATGTTACGAGGTATGACTAACTCAGGTCGACGAATGTCTCAGTACTCCTTGTCAGTGTTGTACCATTTTGTCGCATTCGCTGACTGTATATGATCTGGTTACGTTGGTGGACAGTTAGTCATAACTCGTAACATTTTGTCCTTCTCCTTTTTTTTTACCAGAAGTATACTTCGAAGTAGTTCTGTCAAAGCGAAATTAATCTGTAAACCACAATTTCGAATTTGAAACTTGGCGGGCAAGCCGTGAGGTTATCATTCGTCTTTCTGTATATAGCCCGTAAATCGACTGATAACCGTCACAAATATAACAAGAGAACGGTTTGGGACATTATTTTTCTTGCATGATTCATTTTTCAACATTTTGGTTCAGTTCTTCATCATGGTCTAGTGACGTCATATTTGGGTCAGTGCGTGCATTCAGTGTGAAGAAGGATGTTCTACCTACTCTTAGTAAAAGTAACCTTATCTATTTCTTTCAATGCCGACAATGTGCAGAACGGTATGTAGGTAGACTCCTTCAGCACCTGAGCGCGCGCATTCGTCAACATGTGCTGTTAAGTTGTGTTCCGCCTGATGCGCGCGAGTGTCGTCCTCGCCGTGGTCGTCCTCCAAAATGTGCTGTCCAGTCCATCGGTGAATCTTCCTCTTCCCGTGAAGATGTGACTGCATGCCCGTCCTCCTCTGCGTGTGTAGGACAGGGGCCAGCTGAGAACAGTGTGACAGATTGTGAAAGACCGACACGTAAACCACCGAAACTGACAAAGGATTTGTCGTCGTCGGGAAGGGTTACGCGAAGCCAAGTAAAAATACGGACTGGTGAGGACGCACGTACAGCGACACCGGAAGTGACAACAACAGTCAATATTCGAAAACGGGGTAGACCGCGAAAACTAACCCCAATATCGGACACCGGACAAGTTGGAGTAAGAAGCTCAATAAAAATGCGCAATGGAGGAGACGTAGCTGAGGGGACACTGGGCATCGCGCATTCAACGGCTAGTGTCAGGAAACGTGGAAGGCCGCGGAAACGCGAAGAGAAGGATAGTGGTGATGCCACGAAGAGGCGAGATGACGGGACATTGGAGGAGACAACACCCAACGGAGCTAAGAATCGCACTTCGTCAATCAAGCAACATCTGTCAGCCCGTACCAATTGTCGTGAGTTGTAAAGTGATAATGTTTTCTCAATATTGTCACGTGGTAGATGTGCGTTGCATTTGGCTGTGTTAGAAGCTTTGTATATCCGTAATTCAGATCCTGAACTTTGCGTACAGAAAGAAAATGTGTTGTCACTACAATTGTTTGGTGTTACTCCTCGTCGAGGTGTTAACAATGTAACCTAATTTGCTCACTATGTTGTTGTCACCATTATTATTTTCCTTCGAGTTTTGTATCGTGCTCAACTTGATAATTTTCCACCTTGTCATGAATGTTGTTATCTCATTATCTTTACGCTATATAAGTTTTAGTCTTTCCAACTTGAGCCATTCCCTTTATATTCCTTGATGAGAAGGGACCGAAAACGTTCGAATACTTTTGACAAGTGTCTTATTTTGACTGGATGTGTGTTTGCGTGGATACTTGCGACCCAAAACGTCCCTTCGTTTTTTAAAGTATTATCCGCCTCCGACCTCTTTTAACAATTATTATACCCAGCTCATATTAACCCCCACTAATTCCTGTGATCTATAACTGGTGAATATATCTCCTTACCGCCTTCTTAGTATTTGACCCCACTAATTTCCCTGATACCTAAGCGGTCAAATATATCGCGTATTTGACTGCTTAGTCAAATACACGATATATTTGACTACTTATATTTGACTCCTTAGAATTTCTTGGACTTAGACATTTTCTCTCCAACTTACAAAAAGAAATTTTTGAAGAAAGCAGAAATACACAAGATGGGATTTGAACCCACAACCCTGTGAATCTCAGTCACTCTTCCTTACCACCCAGTCACTGTGCTACCGATGCTGACCTTAGTTTAAACATTGACCTTGATCCTGCAATGCCATACAATGCGGTATAGGCTATAGTATGAAGTAGTGGTTGCGACTTCGGCGATGATTTTGTAAGAAAGGTTTGCTCCCCACACCGGAGCTCGCGCTATTCCGCCGACTTTACTTGACACTTGACTGACTCACGACTGCCATCCAGAGCACACGAGAAGTCCATCGAACCTTCGACTCGGCAAACCTGCAAGAAAGCACCACTCCCTGCTCAATACACAGTGTTTCGGGGAATTCACCCCTCATCAGTTGAGCTTGAGTAGGCTGAGGAAGATTGTGCCTGAAGAGCACCACTTATATAGTGCTCTCCAGGCACAAACATCACCAGGGATACAAACTTACAGAGACGCTCCGCTTCCAGCGCGACAAACACCTCGTGAACACCAGATAGCAGCGTGAGTCAGTGTCGCTCCTGGACGGTGAGACAGACGTCGAGGACCCTTGGTCATTCGCAACGCTGTCACCTCCAAACCAACTAGTCGCCAGCCCGCGCTGGGCACAACAGTACGAAGTAGTAGGCTATAGTATAGTACTAGAATTACAAGGATATGTCGTATATGAAGAGAAACTATTGCGTGGAGAACACGATAAATAGATTATAGACCTCATAGTTGGTCTATACAGGATATTATAGACCTCGTAAAAGACCGAGGTCCCCCGAGGTCTTTTACTCGGTATATATCCTGTATAGACCTCCTAACCGGTCTATAATCTATACATAGACCACCCTTTTCAGGTGATCTACGGATATTTTCCCTAGTTTGAGGGGATTATGGCTCATAATCCCCTCAAACGAGGGGATCTCATATCCACAGGAAATCCTGTGGATCCCCTCAGACGGTGGGTCGGACCCAGTCCTTCTACCAGCATAACCAAGAGAGCTAGCTCCCTTGGCTGCTGCTTGAATATGCAAGAATGGGCCTTCCAGATAAGGTCTTAAAAGGGGAAGTGGCTATAGTTGTCAAAAGAAAAGCATATTGGTGAAACAAAACTAGGGAAGTGGCAATCTTTCTATCAGCAACAAACAAGAGCATCTTAATTTGCAACACACTACATGAACCGGGTGTGCCGAACACCGGTAACCATAGAGACACACCACACTCTCATATAGATACTGGTTATGAATAGACCGAGTAAGGAAAATAATATAATAGCCTATGGAGAGTAAAAGAAATTGAGTCAATGACAACAAATGATCGTCCAGCACACGAGTTGTCATAGAAACATTGAACGAAATGACAAAGACGCATAGTAATGAGCATCGCCATTCACTGTAAACTTTGGTTTCTAGTACAGTATTTGGAAAATTCCTTCTTTCACAGACCTGAAAGATAAATCTGTGCAGCAGTTAGCCTTCTACTACAGTGCATTTCAAAACTATAGACGCGTAGGGTTTTTGAAATATTTCAAATTTGGCTGGAACTTTTTGAGAATAGTTTTCGGAATATTGCTCAGGATCGCTCCACAATTACTCTCATATAGTTTCTAAAGGATTGGATAACAGACGCCCGATTTGGAAAAATTTATGCACAAAGTGATCACAGATTTTATGTGGTATAGATGCTGGCATAACGGTTTTTGCCTAGGTACGCGTCTAGACTATAGTTTTGAAATGGACTGTAGTACTAACTCAATGTCATTGGTTCTACATGTACGTGTAGATGTACCCATTCACGCTCTACTGGTCTTGTCAAATTTGTTCGACACGATCACAAACAATCCATCTTATTTCGGATACTCTTACAAATATTTGACTAAGCCATGGGACGGACGTCAGTGTCTGACAATTCCTCATTGTAGTCTTCGATTTGTAGGGAATAAATCACCTCCACGCCGGTAGGTGACAGATGAACAGAGCACCTCAAATTATTTTCAAATAATTACAATATCTACTATTTCGTCGTCTTCACTTGATCGCTATCAGTATCGCTTTTCCCCACGGTCTTGTCAGCTACCAACAAGCAGCGGAGTTCATGAGGCTTCGTCTTGGGAGACAAACCAAAGAAAGTGTGTGACATTCCGCATTCGCCTCAGTCAAACCAATAAGTGGATCAAGACCTGGAGAGGCGACGAACAAACGACTATATCAGAACTACCGCCGAGTACCGGTACATGTACTTCGCGTTCGGTGTTCCGTTCACAGTGCACTGGTTCATGCTGCATGCAGCGCTGCTGATCACCCGAAACGTGTGGTCTATGCAGGATATTGCACAGTGTCCGCGAGGATTATTTTTCATAATCCCCGCGGCGCTGCGCGCCTTGGGGATTTCAAACATAATCCCCTCGGAACCGTGCAATATCCTATACATATTCACCACTTTAACTTGGGGTATATACTTTGCTATATTAGGCCTCGGTCACACTACGGCAAAAATGCTGCGTCAGCGTCAGAATCATGAGCTTTTCCATGGCAACTGACGCAACCGCGGGAAGTTTGAGCGTCAGACGCTGCTGTGTCTGACGTGGGGAAATCGGCTGCGTTGCCGCTGATGGGAGTGACGCTTGGCGGAAAAACAGTGTCTTTCAAGTAAAATAATTTAATTAGTTGAAGACAGTTGCTTCAGTTGAGCAGTCATTCGACATCTGTCTCTTCAAGGTTTGTTTTGTTTCCTCTTTTTTTCGAGATGAGTCCGTGGACCTACGAGGCCGAGGCTGCTCTGCTCCGAACCTGGCGGAAGAGCGAGGCGTTTTCTGAGAAGAAATGATGTCGAGAAAGGAGCAGTTGTTTGAGTGGGTCATCAGCCAACTAGAGCCTGTTGACTTGTGAGTGTTGTGTTGTCTTCAAGAGCCCCAAAAAGGACAACCAGTATGACGAAGTCAGGAGAAACACAGCTGCGATGCGGACTTTTCTTGCCTGATCCATGACACTACAACTGAAAATGGCTTCAAATTCGGAAAGAAACAACAACGATCGTGTACGCGTGGACCTTTCGTCTTCTTGTATTAAATCAAAAATCAATGAAAAATTTGAAAACTTTGTCCGACAATTCTTTTGTATATTGTCGCAGTAATGTAGTTAGTGTGTGTTAGCATCCACCGATCACACTGCCATGTTTGCATCTGCCGCGCACCGCTGCATCGGTGCATTGTGCACTGCACTCACAGTGCCAGTGCATAGATTCGGGCACGCTTGGCCTGACGTCACACAACTGCTTCCTTTGAACTTTCTCTTTCTTTCTTGCTGTTGGCTTCACTTCAAAGACTAGTCTAATTAGTGGTGACTTTTAGCTTGTGCCAGCACCAAATTTTCGCTTGTGCCAGCACCAAATTTTCAGTTTGGCTTCTAGCTTGTGGTAGCTTTGAGTAACTAATTAGCCAGACGCTTCGATTGTGTTCAGCTCGTACTGTTGGTGCCTGAAACAATGTCGTCTATTGTGCATCGGATGCGGGTGGCAGAACTGCGAGCCGAGCTGGACGATCGAGGTCTGCTGACCACCGGAAAGAAATCCATTCTGGTTCAGAGATTGCTGGACGACATGGAGAGAGAAAACCTGGGTCCAACTCAACCTTCAGCAAACGACTCTGCCGAACCCACTGTGGATACATGTGAGGTGTTCGCCGATCCCCCGCTCACCTTGGATCCGACTGGTATTCGCGAACTTATTCGGGCTGAAGTTCGTTCTGCCATCACAGACGAGATTGGAGCCTCTCTTCTGTCGCAGCCAAGTGCGGCACCAGCGCCACCAGCTGCGTCATCCGACATTGGCATGGGTGCTGCGTGCTCCACACCGCCTCACGCTGGAAATCTGCACGTCCCAAAGTCAGTGCAGGATAGGATATTGCGAGGTGAGTTTGTGGACTTCGACCAATTGTTGCCTGAGATCTTGGGGGCAGTTGATAGCAATAAGTCGTTCGAGCTCAGATCCAGTTCATCCGGGGGTGCACTGGAAGTCGTAGAGGTGAACACCACTCGCCCGGTTCGTAGACGTGTGCACGATATCGCCACTTGGTTAGAAGCATGGTCTCTGTATATGCATGTTGTGATCAGCAATGCACCCCACCGCACAGCAGAACTCCTGTCATACCAGTGCATGATCTTGGCGGCCAACAGGCAGTATTTTGCAGAGGCTTGGCTTATGTATGACCAGCAATTTCGAAGGCTTGTCGCTTCACAACCTGGCAAGCGCTTTGATACGATTGACATAAATACATGGCAGCTGTGCATCACAGGCAAGGCCAGGCATAGATGTCAGTCGTGCAGCCTTGTCCACCCAGCGGCTGCAAGCAACATGTGTCCTTTTCGTCCCAAACATGCACACCAAGCTCAAACATCATCCTCACTGCTCACCCGCAACAACGCAGGTGCCGTCATCTGCCGAAACTTCAACCTTGGCAAGTGTAGCTGGTCAAATTGCAGGTTCTCCCACATCTGCAACCGCTGTGGCAAGGACCACCCCCGCAGCAAGTGTTCCGGCAAAGGTCAGCGACCAGCCCAGTAGTTCGGGATTGCAATCCCAGCCTGAGCAACCAATAACTGTCGCATGTGTACATAATTTTGTTCCCCCTCACATTAATAATTCCTCTGTACATACCCCTTTGCATGTCTCTCGTTTTGAGCTTCTATTGCGTGATCACCCCGATAAAGAATTTGCTTCCTATGTGCTAAACGGGCTGCGCTACGGCGTTAGCATAGGTTTCACTGCTTCACGCGACGTTTCTGTCCAGTCTGCTAATCTGCCATCTTCTGCTGCTTGTGCCTCCTTTATTTCTGACCAGCTTTATGTTTCTTGCCAGCGTGGCGAAACTGCTGGTCCTTTTAGTGCAGCCCCGTTCACCTCCATGCGCTGCTCTGGTGTCGGCGCGGCACCTAAGAAGAACGGCAAGCTTCGTATGATTCACCATCTTTCTAGCCCCGCCGGTAATAGTGTGAACGACGGAGTTCCAGCTGACCAGTTTTCCCTGCACTACATCAGTATTGACGATGCAATCGAGTCTATTATGTCCTCACCTCAGCCGGTGTACCTCGCAAAGCTGGACATCAAAAGTGCATTCCGGCAAATCCCAGTTCGTGCTGAAGACCACTCACTACTCGGCATATTCTGGCAAGGCAACTACTATTACGAGCGGGTGCTACCGTTTGGGCTTCGCTCCAGCCCAGCCATTTTCGATTCCGTTGCCTCGGCCATAGAGTGGATTATCCGGAACCATTTCTCCATTGCCGACCTATTCCACTACTTGGACGACTTCCTAAACGTCACAACTGGCCATACTGTCGCCCAGCGTCAACTAGCAATCCTGCTGCGAGCCTTCATCTATTTGGGCGTGCCGCTAGCGCCAGCAAAGTTGGAAGGTCCCGCGAGATCACTGACGTTCCTCGGCATTATTCTGGACTGCGAGCGGCTCGAGGCCAGGCTCCCCATGGACAAGCTCAACGACCTCCGATCGCTATTGGCCAGCACGATCAACAGCCGGAAGATATCCCAACGCCAACTCGAGTCCCTATTGGGTAAGCTCTCGCTTGCTGCCCGTGTCATCACTCCAGGCCGTACCTTCATGCGTCGTCTGTGGTCCCTCTGCTCACGGTTTCAGCAATCACACTACTCAATAACTTTGACCCAAGAATGCGTGGATGACCTGCTATGGTGGATGAGGCTACTAAGTGAGTGGAACGGGAAGTCCTTCTTCTTGCACCCTAACTGGACCCCATCACCAGATCTCCAGCTATACACAGATGCAAGTGGCACTCACGGCTGGGGTGCTTACAACAACGGGAAATGGATTCAAGGTTCATGGAACAGTGCCCAGATGCTGCAGTCTATTGAGTGGAAGGAGCTGTTTGCCCTCGTGGCAGCCTGCGCCACATGGGGCGACGAATGGGCTAAGCTCCGGATTCGGGTACACTGCGACAACTCGGCGGTAGTGGACTGCATCCGTTCGGGCACGTGCAAAGCCCCAGCTGTGATGAAGTTGCTACGCGAACTGTTCTTCGTTTGCTATGAGTTCAACTTTCATGTTAGCGCTGTGCACATTGCTGGCTCCAAGAATGTCATTGCAGATTGCCTTTCTCGTTCTCTTATGCAGGAATTTCGACGTCATGCTCCGTTAGCGCGGCCGAGTCCAGACCGTGCTCGTCTTCCAGCAGTCTTGTGAGTGAAGTTACTAAGTACGCTGCCTGTGCAATTGCTGCTAATACCAGACGCACCTACTCTGCCGGTGAACGTCGTTTTGTCAGTTTCTGCTCCCTTTGCAATCTGCAACCTTACCCAGCTTCTGATCTTACCCTCAGCTGCTTTTGCGCTTTTCTTGCTCGCTCTGTCCGCCCTTGCACGATATCTGTTTATTTGCAAGCTGTACGGAATGCACACATTTAACAGGGTCTAGAGGATCCCCTGATCGAGACCTGGCTTCTCAAGAGAGTGTTGAAGGGTGTTCAGCGGTGCCATGGGACCGAGACAGTAAAGCCTAGATTGCCCATAACTATGCCAACTCTAAGGAAATTAGTCGATGCCTGTGATCACCTCCCCGTGTTGCCCGAGCATGACCGAGTTCTCTTCAAGTCTGCTGTGCTGTTGGCATTCTTTGGTTTCCTAAGGTGCTCCGAATTTACAGAGGGCCTTACAAGAGAGTGTATCAGATTTGAGTCGGGCAGCATGACCATCCTGCTAAAGAGATCAAAGACAGACCAATTTGGAAAGGGAGTCCATATTGTCATTGGACCGGCCGGTCGCCCTTACTGCCCTGTGTATGCTATGCTACGCTACCTGGCGATGATTGGCAGTCGAAATGCATCCACTCCTCTGTATGTACTTGCCAAGGGTGTGCCGTTATCCAGAGCTGTTTTCACCAGTACTGTGCGCTTGCTGCTTGAAAAGGCTGCGGTGCCAAACATCGAACTCTACTCGGGGCACTCATTCCGAATTGGCGCAGCTACTACTGCCGCCATGGCAGGGATACCTGATTCGCTGATTCGTTCTGCCGGCAGGTGGCAGAGCGATGTGTGTCTACGCTATATGCGAATTCCAATGGAGACCAAGTCCAAGATCTCGGCTCAGCTTGCCTCAGTGAGTGACCTTATCTGATTCTTTGCACGGACAGTTTATGTTCCATCCCTGAAGTCCTAGCATAGGAATGTCACTGCTCGATAATTTCTTAATGCTGGGCGGGGGATTGTTCGGGGATAGTGTTGCTGCTTTGTGGAGCTCTATCGCTCCTAACTGGTCACTTGCTTCGCTAGTTGCGGCTCTTCACGAGCCAGTTGTTGCCAATTGCATTGGCTTTGCCTTGCAACCCCATTGTGGCACAATGTGGGTTTATTGCGGCTCCTCGCGAGCCAGTTGCTGCCAGTGGCCTGGCATTGCTTTCCAGCTCTTCGAGCTTTTGCATTACAAGACCAGTTACTCGAAGCAGCACACTATCTCCAAAACAATTCCTTGTTGCCTTGGGCTGAGTATGAGTGTGTGAGGGATATGGTGCTAATGTCGCAGTAATGTAGTTAGTGTGTGTTAGCATCCACCGATCACACTGCCATGTTTGCATCTGCCGCGCACCGCTGCATCGGTGCATTGTGCACTGCACTCACAGTGCCAGCGCATAGATTCGGGCACGCTTGGCCTGACGTCACACAACTGCTTCCTTTGAACTTTTGCTCACTGCACTCACACTAGTACACTGCCAGCGCATGGATTCGGGCGCGCTTAGCCTGACGTCGTACAACTGCTTCCTTTGAACTTTCTCTTTCTTTCTTGCTGTTGGCTTCACTTCAAAGACTAGTCTAATTAGTGGTGACTTTTAGCTTGTGCCAGCACCAAATTTTCACCCTCCATCCCTCAAATTTTATCATCTTGCTAATGGTACTATGGAACATTTAGCTCTATCGCTCCTAACTGGTCACTTGCTTCGCTAGTTGCGGCTCTTCACGAGCCAGTTGTTGCCAATTGCATTGGCTTTGCCTTGCAACCCCATTGTGGCACAATGTGGGTTTATTGCGGCTCCTCGCGAGCCAGTTGCTGCCAGTGGCCTGGCATTGCTTTCCAGCTCTTCGAGCTTTTGCATTACAAGACCAGTTACTCGAAGCAGCACACTATCTCCAAAACAATTCCTTGTTGCCTTGGGCTGAGTATGAGTGTGTGAGGGATATGGTGCTAATAAATAAATAAGGGGTCTTCCGTAATTTTCGAAAAATAAAAAAATCCGTCGTCGTGCAAAATTGTCTCTGACCCACCCACCCACCCCCATTTTTTCCGTTAAGTTTTTGATTTTACTGATGCCCAGCTCGAAAATAACAACTCCTGACCCCATGTTTTCTGACTGCACCTACATTGTATGTCAAGTGCTAGTAGCTAAGTACAGTGAGTCTATCGACGGCCATGCACGTCCTACAACTACATGAAAAGTCATGTAAAAGGAATAGAATGGGGTATGGAGCTTGGGTTGGCTGTGACTCCGAGTTTCACGCCTATCAGCATGCTCAATGTGTAGTCATGCGTGCATGCCAAATACCAATGCATGACGTAAGCTAACGTAAACTGCGTACAATAAGACAGATGCACGCGGGTGGTTGCATATAGGATAGCGTACATAATAATACAACAGTGGCGATCATCAGGCAGCAATGATTACAAAAACTCAATGAATGTTCTTGATATAGTGTGGTAAGGTGTTAGTGGAATCAGAGAATTTAAGCGCAAATAAGGTCAAGCGGTGATTCTATGCATGTACTTGCAAGATTAGCGCCAGACATCAGGTGTAATCCTGGTTTATGTAACTGGAGGTGTGAAGTTAGTTTTTGTAATCATTGCTGTCTGATGATCGCCACAGGCGTGAAACTCGGAGTCACAGCCAACCCAAGCTCCGTACCCCATTCTATTCCTTTTGTATGAAGCTCTGCACCCCGGTGCATTGAGCACTCTTTCGAGGACCACACCCAAGTTTCCGTGTGTGAAAAGTCATGTATAGTAGATACTGGTGTTTGCGACAATCGATCCTACACTACGTCTACAGCAGGGAGTCGTAAATACCAGTATTTTACGACTCCCTGGTCTACAGTACACTACACAGTCAGTGCAACAAGTGTATGAAAGTCCTAGCCTGGTGCAAAAAAAAGTACGAAAAATCAAAAAAAAAAATTCCGCCAGCACTCTTGACCACCCACCCCCTTTTTGCCTGAGGACGGATTTTTTTTATTTTTCGAAAAATACGGACGACTCCTAAGCAAAAGGCCGGTTTCCGTGGGAATCCGTGTCGTCATTGAGTTTCCCTCGTGATTTTGTGACCTAGACAAATGCGTCAGGCCGCGGCAGTCATGAGCTGCAAGAAAAACAAAACACTGTGTGACCCCGCGTCTCCGTCAAGTGCTGCGACTTGGCGCTGCGTCCAGCTTCAAACTTGCCGTAGTGTGACTGAGGCCTAACCCACAAGCGGAAACTGGCTAGTGACACCAGACTGGCCACAGGAAGAGCTGCCACTGAATTTCTGCTGTCACTCCCGTCGGATCTTCAGCATTGCATGAGGCTAGCCAGCGAGAAAGGTGCCTCCTGCTGGCTCACATGTCGCCCCCTGAAGGCGCACGCATTCGCTCTGTCGAAGGGCGAATTTCGAGACGGCCTGGCACTTCGGTATGGTTGGACTCCATCTCATCTTCCAACACATTGTGCCTGTGGTGAATCCTTCACCATTTGCCATGCTCTGTCATGCTTTCGAGGAGGATTTCCCTCGCTCCGGCATAATGAGGTTCGTGATGTGACGGCGTCTCTCCTCAACCGTGTTGCCCACAGTGTCGTGCTTGAGCCACACCTGCAACCTATCACTGGCGAATCCTTCAGGCATCGTTCTGCCATCGCCAACCCTCAAGCGCGGCTGGATATAGCTGCGAGTGGTGTCTGGGGTGGACGGTTTGATCGCACCTTTTTTGATGTAAGGGTTTTTAACCCGTTTGCGAGCTCAAACCGTACCACTTCAGTCCCCTCCAGCTACCAGCGTCACGAGCGAGAGAAACGGCGTTGCTATGAGGAGCGAGTCTGTGAAGTCGAGCATGGCTCCTTCTGCCCCGTCGTTCTCTCCACATCTGGAGGCATGGGGAAGTCAGCGACATCGCTATACAAGCGCTTTGCTGACATGCTATCGGAAAAGTGCCAGGACCCCTACTCCAGGGTAATGGCATGGATCCGCTGCCGGGTAAGCTTTGCGCTTCTTCGTGCCTGCATTGCCTGCCTACGTGGAGCTCGTCGTCCCATCTTCACTCCCTGTAATAGGTAGCCGAGTGGTAGGCGCGGTGAAATCAACAATAATTACTTTTATTCTACTTTCAGGTACACACCTGAGATATAATCGTTCGTGAAAGAAGAAGCGGCAAAATAAATAACTTTCTCTCCGGTGCTCACCTAGAGGCTGAATCCTTATTCTTCGAGTTAGCTTTCATTGCTATCCAATCTAATCTAATCTTCTCTTCTCATCAAAACAGAAATGCGCAGCCGCTTATATGCAGCAGACGCCGCACGCTTACATACGGAGATACACTAAATATACGTCAGGCAAAGCTCCGTATTAGTTCCGTACTGCTTCCGTATTGGTCGGGCAGGGATACTACACCCTCCCTTCCTACAGATAATCACGCCCTCGTGATTTTCAAAAATTAGTGAGGAGTTACGAACAACAGCGTCAACCGGAAGATGGCAAATTATATCGGAAATGATAACGTTTAGAGTAGACAGAAGAAATGAACTGATAACAAATCATAAAATAGAAGTAAAAGCACACCAGGTTCACACGATCTCACGGGGTCAAAAGGGAAAGAACTGTCCTCCAAATAGGACCTGAAACCACAGCACTCTTGCTGCACTACGCTGGCACAACCCGCCAGGAACATCGCAGTTCAAAAACCGAACTGAATACACTATAACTATAAGGGGCGTTGTCACACACATTGTCCCACGTTAGCTGGGTAAGCCGTGGCTCACCATGATCAGACGCCTACCAAACTAATCTGGATTCACACACTCGCATAAAGGAAGACTGAAGAGAACAGGGAGACTGAAGGAAGACAGGAAAGAAAATGCCATACCTGGAATCAGCGTTAGTAACCACGGCGGCGGCTGGAGCTACGGCGGAGAGCAAGCCAGGTTTTATCTTCATCTTGGTTGAGCCGGTCACCCAGAGCGGCTAGCTCGGCGTCAGACAAATGACCTCCCTCCTCGTCTTGAATCGTGGTCTTCACATTGTCGATAGCATCACTTTGCGCGACGTAAAGAGTGATGGTCTAGCGAGGAAGAGTGTGACGAAAATCTGCATCAAACCACGGAGGCGAAGTACCAAAGTGAAGAGTGGGCTCCTGCTTCCGACTGCGTGCCGGCGAAAATCAAACGCTGCTGGTCTTGGGGAATACCCTCCCTTGATTCGTCGCAGGGAGCTGCAGCGGGTTGAGCCATGGGGGTCTGGGGTCGAATCACGTTGTTTAATTTAAAACTACACCGCTGCCACCAATGTAATAGGTAGCCGAGTGGTAGGCGCGGTGAAATCAACAATAATTACTTTTATTCTACTTTCAGGTACACACCTGAGATATAATCGTTCGTGAAAGAAGAAGCGGCAAAATAAATAACTTTCTCTCCGGTGCTCACCTAGAGGCTGAATCCTTATTCTTCGAGTTAGCTTTCATTGCTATCCAATCTAATCTAATCTTCTCTTCTCATCAAAACAGAAATGCGCAGCCGCTTATATGCAGCAGACGCCGCACGCTTACATACGGAGATACACTAAATATACGTCAGGCAAAGCTCCGTATTAGTTCCGTACTGCTTCCGTATTGGTCGGGCAGGGATACTACACTCCCTCCGTCACAGCTGCTTCGGTAGATCTCGTGGTTGCCGAGGCTAGGCTCCGATAACTGAATGATCCTCCTTGAACAGACTCCTGCAATGTTATGAGAGTTCTCCCCTTAATATTATTACTTTTTCTTTTTTCGTATTATTAGTTTGTTTCTTTTGTTATGATTTCTTGTGTTTTTCACTCAGCTTTATTATCATTTAACTTATTATTTGGTGCACATTAGCGCTACATGGTTTATAATTTCCCTTTTTCTTGATTTTGTATTTAGCGCTTTCGGGTGTTATTATTTATTTTTCTTATTTTCGGGTGTGTTTTGGCAATTTTATTCAAATTTCTTTGGTTTCATTGGGCCAACGTGCTAAAATAGCTCGTGCAGGTTGTCAGTGGTACATCAATTTGAAATCATGCTAAAAAACTTAGAGGTTGTAACTTTTCAACTTTCAAGGGACTTAGAAATTTTCTCTCTAATTGAAAAAGAAAATTATTGAAGAGAACAAAGAAGTTTCAGCAGGAATCGAACCTGCAACCATTAGATTCCCAAGCACCTATCTTGACCACCCAGCCACCAGGGTGTTAATCAAGATGTTGGTTGAAAGCTAGGTCTTATGTCTGGAACACACAATGCTACCTACACATAATAGTATACTATAGTATACTGGGATACTAAAATAGCTATTTCGGACCAGTATTTCAGGTCAAAAACGAGGCTAGGTATAAATACTCCTCCGCGTCATTAAAATTGTCGCTTCCCAGAGCGATTTTTCGAATATATTTTGTCCACTCGAAGGGCAAAGAAATCAGCTAGAAATTGAGGCAGAGCATTGTCGACGTACCAAGCTTTAGTTTGTGGCCCCCCGCTTCTCTGCACTTGCAGCTAAGGTTGACGTCTTCATCAGAGTTTGAGGCAGACCCTTCAGCACTCAACAATACGCTGAACAAGACGTGCGGTCAAATTCACGTCAAGAAACTTCGTTTTCAAGCGATCCATGCCTCCCTATGGCAGGCGATGAAGGCAAGCTAGCATTCTTCAAGTACACTGTAACGACCTTCCAGCGGGATAGGGTAAGCAGTTTCGCACCTTCTTTCCTTGGCAAGCGCTTCGCTGATTTTGTTGGTGTTTTCAGACCTGTTACCTTCGCAGCCACATGCGCCACAAGTAGCCCATTTTAGGTATTTGAGACCACTTTGTTCTTGCCATCGTCAACTTCAGCATTTCGTATTCAGGAAAGATACCAGGATTCTTATACCCGAGCTTGCAGTCTTGATATATGCCCACGCGAACGATGTGGGACGGCACAAACTCCAGAAAACGAAATGCGCTCTGGGGCGGAATAGTGCGGAGCGCGATGAATTTGCTTGGTGCGGAAGAGAGCTCCGACAAAGTCCGAGACCACCACGGCTTCAGTGACAAGTAGACATTGCGCAGGAAGGGTCGCACCAGTGTTTGAACACAGAAAACAGCGATTCCGACAGTCTGACTAAGACGAGCCAAGTCTCAAATATTGCGATGTGCGAAGCGACAATTTTAATGACGCGGAGGAAGTAGAATAAACACCTCTGTATTGTGTTTATAGGAATATAAACACTGTCTATAAAAACCTCGGCTACGCCTCGGTTTTTATAGCAGTGTTTATATTCCCATAAACACTACGACATCGGTGTTTATTCTATACTTACTTTGAAGTATTATTATTTGTAAGAAAGGGTTTGCTCCCCACACCGGAGCTCGCGCTATTCCGCCGACTTTACTTGACACTTGACTGACTCACGACTGCCATCCAGAGCACACGAGAAGTCCATCGAACCTTCGACTCGGCAAACCTGCAAGAAAGCACCACTCCCCCTGCTCAATACACAGTGTTTCGGGGAATTCACCCCTCATCAGTTGAGCTTGAGTAGGCTGAGGAAGATTGTGCCTGAAGGGCACCATTTATATTATTATTATTATTTTATTTTTTTACTAGGGTGTTTCTCACAGACCTATGATCTTCTTACGGGAGCCCCTAGAAAGGTGAAGCATGAACGAACAAATGGGCGATTATATGTACAAGAGCGAACAGTGGAAGGTTCCACTGATCAGAACCTATGTAGCCAAGACGAGAAAAACCAGCTTTAGTGCGGGCAGAAGGCAAGGCCAGAGAAAAAGAGATTTTGGACCTAGTGACGACATTAGCATGTGCACTGGAGGAGCGGGTATGGAAAGTTTCTTTTAGGAGAGAGCTGCATGTGCCGCTATAGACAGCGCGAAATACAAGAATAAACAGCTTCAAATTGACTCGGACAGAAATGTGAGAGGGATTGTATAGGCTAAGAATATGAGAGGCACTGGTAAAGTTATCGAAACCAAAAACTATTCTTAGACACCTGTTAAATAGCCGGACATACTTATCGAAATAGTAAGAACTGAGGGTGTGGACGTAAGCGCTACTTTCATACTCCAATGGCGACTGAATAACACTAAGGTAAAAGCTACGCCGTGCGTGGAATGGCAAGAGATGTCTTGACATGCGGTAGGCGCCGAGTTTCCTCTCAAGCTGTCTATTTGTGACCCAAAAGTCAGGTGCTCGTCAATGACAATGCCAAGATAGCGTTCGGACTGCGCTCGAAGAACATGGACGCCGTCAATAACGACACTGGCGGAACCAGGCACTGCTGTGGTCTTTCTGTGAAGGAGGAGGAACTTCGTCTTTGCTGGGTTCAGCGTCATGCGCTTTTCTTTCAGGTAGACAGACAGCATATCTGTTTGGTACAGACCTCCACGACAACGAATTGCGCTATTACAATTTATTTAACGAACTCTCTCATATATTCGATGACCACAACTGTGTAATGTTAGGTGATTTCAATGCAATAAATTGTGCATGGAAGGACTCTGACGTCACTGACAGTAGTGGTAGAGCACTGCAACTAGCATTTGTGCAATATGGATTCACGGTTATCAATAAGGATGGTACACGCCCCAATATTTGCAGTGGTTGCTCTCCTCTACTTGACATCGTAGCAACTAATACTCCAGATATCATCTCGTCTACCACCACTCTCCCACCCCTGTCCGACCACTGTCCTGTTATCGTTTCTCTTACGCTACGTGCACCAACACCACAACGGACAACTCTACTGCATCGAACAATTGATTTTAATAGGCTTCGTCTCCTGATGGAAAGGGAACCATTCCTTGAACACCTCTCTATGGTTGTGAAACTGTTGATGCTTCTTGGAAAGCATGGGAATCCCATTTCTTAGATTTAGTTGAAAGGTCATCAACCTGGGTGCGTAAGCGTGTTCTGCGAAATCAGACATGGTACACACCTGACCTGCGTCAATTTCAGCGGCGACAGAATAGACTGTACCATTCTTATCTTCGAAATCCACAATCAACTGAAACAAAGGCAGCGTACTGTGTGTCCAGGAATATTTATCGTAAGAAAATCCGTGCTGCCAGATCTGCCTTTCTTGATCGCAACGCTGCCAGTATCTCGAAGGGTTGCACGAAAGGTGGATATGTGTGGTGGAGGAGAGTTAAGGACTTTTGCAACATTTCAACTCGTAAACCATTGATACCAGATTTACAAGATGGCGATCGTCGGACTAACACGCAATTGGAAAAGGTGAACCTTCTTGCACTGCATTTCGCCAATCAGTGTACGTTAACACAAGAAGCAAATCAATTCCCTTGTTTAGATTCCTCCCTTGACACTACCACTCCTCGGTTCCAGATGCCAACATTTTCACCAGGTCAAGTCCACTATGACCTAACACATCTTTCGTCTCGAAAATCGAGTTCAAGTAATCATATTATTCGAGTACTACTAGTACCCCGGTCCATGGCTGATTTAGTATGCGAGTCCTTGTCTTACTTGTTCAACATCCCTGCCAGAGTTCTGAAGCAGTGCTCAAAAGTTTTGGCTGCACCACTTGCCAAGCTGTTCTCACTCTGTTTTCGGTGTCATGTCCAGCCCTCTCTCTGGAAAGTAGCCCGTGTGGTCCCGATACACAAGAAGCAATCTCATTCTGCTGTTAAGAACTACCGACCTGTGTCCTTGTTATCTGTTGTCTCCAAAGTCATGGAGAAGATTGTCAACACTGCCATAATCAATCATCTTGAGCATGAAAAGGCTCTGTCCATCCACCAGTACGGATTCCGGCAGGGGCTCAGCACATCTGACCTTCTCACATCTCTCAACCACTCCTGGGTCTCCGAAGTCAACCGTGGTGGCGCAGTCCGCGTGCTGGCTGTAGACATAGCAGGAGCATTCGACAAAGTTTCACACCGAGGCGTGCTCCACAAGGCTGCGTCATATGGCATCACTGGTTCCCTCCTCAACTGGCTGTCTGACTACCTGTATGACAGGAAGTTGCAGGCAGTAGTCGGCGGAGCATCTTCAGAACCATACAAGATTGATGCTGGGGTCCCACAAGGGAGCATCATTGGGCCCACACTGTTTTTGCTGTACGTGAATGACGCCTGCGACGTCCTACCGGAAGGGATCACTCCGGCTGTTTACGCAGATGACACCACGCTTTATGCCCACATCCCAACGCCACATGCTGTGACAGAAGTGTGCCGCAACCTCCAAGCTGGTGTGGATGCACTTGCTGAATGGGGTGCTCAGTGGCGCATCACTTTTGAGCCAACGAAATCACAGGCCATGACTGTGTCCCGCCACCGCAGACCCTGGGAGACACCACCCATCAAGTTCAACGGCACAGCGGTCCCAGAATGCTCGCGGCTGAAGCTCCTTGGAGTGACGTTTGATGCCCATCTAACATACTCGGAGCATCTTCGAGGAACTGCAGTGCGTGCCACACAGCGAATTGGTTTCTTCCGGAAGGTGTGCCATGTCCTGGACCCACCGGGCCGGGCCACAGCATACCGGGGGTTCATTCGGCCTCTAATGGAGTACTGTCCACTTGTATGGATGGGAGCTGCGGCTACCCATCTCTCACAGCTGGACCGAGTCCAGCATCGTGCCCTCACCCTGATTGGGACAGGGGCTGCAATGGACACTCTGTCCCTGCGGCGCCGTGTGGCCGGCCTCACAACTCTGTACAAGCTCCATTACATTGCAAGCCCGCCAGCTCTTGCAGCGACACGCCCAGCCAGAGCCATCGCACCCGCCATCGCGCCTGTCACACGTCGCCGCTCGGCAGCCAACCTTGCGACCGAGCTTCAACTCCAGACAGCCCTACCTGCCAGATCGTGCAATGTTGCGCTGCGCTCTTTCCCGGAGTGCCTCATCGAAGCCTGGAATGTACAAGCTCCATTACATTGCAAGCCCGCCAGCTCTTTCAGCGACACGCCCAGCCAGAGCCATCGCACCCGCCATCGCGCCTGTCACACGTCGCCGCTCGGCAGCCAACCTTGCGACCGAGCTTCAAATCCAGACAGCCCTACCTGCCAGATCGTGCAATGTTGCGCTGCGCTCTTTCCCGGAGTGCCTCATCGAAGCCTGGAATGAACTGCCAGCCACTCTCCTCCGCGATGCACCGTCTGCCAAAGGGATGCAGCAGTTCAAGGTTCAGACCTACCGCTACCTGAAACGGTCGGGTTGGTCATTGGCCACGGACATCGCCCCCTAGGCTACTGCCAGTACGACCCTGTTCATGTTCTCGGAGCACTCCCTTCTCATCAAACTCCCAATCCATCTGTCTTTATCTCTCTAACTCTCCTCCATTCTAACTCTAATCTTTCGTCAAATCTGCACGGCAATCAGCCTCTACTTTCGCCTCAGCATCATGATCTTGATACTGCTATATTTGTACTTGTTTGCGTACTTGTTTGCACTCATATCTTGGAATAACTAGTTTCCTGGTTCCTACCCCCTACCCTCCTCTCTTTCCTACCCTTAGAGTTCTTGCTCTCCTGCTCCCCTCCCCGCCCTTCCACTCCCCATTTTGTTTCCTTTGGTGCACATGTGCAGCTGTGATGCCAAGACCCTTGGTCGGCTGAGCTTCACAGGTCCCACCCACTCCGTCCGGCTGGATATGTACCATTGTGTTGAGTTCTTCTCCTCATTTTAGTTCATCATGCAGTGAGTGTTCAATAGTAAAAAAAAAAAAAAAAAAAAAACTCCAGTCTATCCACATCACAATTTCCCACGGCATGGAAATCATCAACGGTTATTCCTCTTTTTAAGGGCAAAGGAAGTGCCTCTTTGCCCACGAACTACATGTACATGTACCGTCCAATTTCACTGCTCCAGCCCATCAGCCGCCTCTTCGAATCCCGCATAGCACATCACCTGAACAGCTTTCTTTACCGTAATTGCATAATTTCGCCCAGTCAATTTGCTTACGTTCCACAACGATCAGCTACGGATCAACTCATTCTTTTTACCCATCAGATTGTCCGTCTCTCTGATAGAGGCCAGAGATTTGACTGTGCATTTCTCGACTTCCAGAAAGCGTTTGATAAAGTACATCATCCTACGCTCCTGGGCCACATGAATGCATTCGTGGCACACGCCTGGTTTGGGTCCTACTTGCTTGACCGTAGTCTAAAAGTGAAGCTGGATGGAACTCATTCTTCTCAATATACGCTAAACTGTGGTGTTCCCCACGGCTCGTACCTTGCCCCTCCGCTTTTTATTTTGCTATCAATTCCCTTCTAAGTTCCTGACATTGTAAACCACACCTCACCCTTTTACTATGTTTACATTCCCAGCTCGAAAATAATAAAGAAAGACAATGATACTGAGACTAGGACGAACGTGACAACTATTGAGCAGGGGCTGCAGCGAGACGCAGCAGTGATGGCTCTGCCGACCTGAGGTCTCGGCATCACGGCCAAAAACACGCACCAAAAACACAAGATAGAGCTGTACGAGTCAGCAAAATGAAAAAAAGGAAGGGTTAACACCAGCGAGTGTGCGGGAGAAACTGTGAGACTATTAACAAAATAAAAGGGCTGTTTGAGAGGAGCATCATCATGGCTGATCATGGCGAGTCGGTTGTCTGAGCCAGTTGTGGTGCATACATAGGGATAGAGGAGAACGACGCTTTGCGATAACCATATCACGTAGTGCCCGTAGGCCCAAAAAGGTCATTCTTAAGTCACATGGTCGTATTTTTTCATCTCTTTTCCTACAGAAAACTGCTTCTCTTTGGAATTGTCTTCCACCCCGAATGAAAAATTTAGATTCGCTATCTGAATTCAAGCGTCATTTACGTATTCACATTGCTAAGTATCAGTTGGACTGCACTGGTACACCTTTGATGTGCAATCATTGATTAACATGCTTGTTTTTTTCTTTTCTGTCTTACTTTCTGTCCTTGTGTTTCTTGTTATTTCTTTTTAAATCCAACATTTCACACTCACTTTGCGCACTTCCTCTCGCATCCTTAACTATGTAACTAGTACATACATAAAAGGAGATCCCCCAGATAGGCTTTAGCCTTTGGGTAATCCTTTTAAAATAAAGATTATTATATTATTTTGGCTACTATCTTCAAAGAGATTCACTTTTTTCCGAGGTATATTCGAATCTTTCGAATCAAAGAGTCTATTCTGCGTATCGGAGAAAGAAGTTGACAATGCTTCACAGAAGCACACAATAATTAGTACGGGTATGATGCTCCAAACACCCAGCACATCACTAAAATATCAAAGTCATGGTATCGGTTTAATACTGATAATGGAAAGTATTAGTGCGCACCAAATAACTCATGCTTACCACGGATGGTCATGGTGACACGAGGCTCCACAGCAGCACCATAGGAAAACGTCTGTAAGATACGCGGTGAGCTGCCTTGCGGTAAGACCCAAGTGACTTCCGGAACTGCAGCTTTATAGGTCAACGGGCAGTTGGATTGCACGGTGATTCCAAGGATGTAGGCTGTTGGCACACTGCTGTCATCAGATGTGTAGTCATCAAGGCACACCCCAGTCCATGTTGCAACGCTTGGCATAAGTTTACCTGGCGGAATGAGTTTAGAGGCATTCTGATACTTCCCCCCAGGGAATTCCTTCAATAGCACCAACTTTGGGTTGCACAAATGTTGAGACCCAACTGCAGTTATATCTATCTGCACAAATGGACAGCTGCTGTAGAAGGATATGTTCGGGAAAGGAATTAATGTCCGTGGCTGGAGAATTGGTAAAGCAAAGTTCGTACTTGTCAGCTTCATATGATTGTCAATGGTCAGATTTCGTGGAATTTGTGACCGTGTGCATGGTGGTGATACTGGAGGTGGGAGAGAGACATGTAACAACATTACATACCCGGTTATGATGTACACACCCATCCACAGATACACATGCCCATGTACTCGTTCATAACGTTATGTGCACATGCACCCCCCCCCCCTCCCAGATGCACACACACACATAATACGTCTACGCGCACACACACACATGCACACACACACACACACACTCACACACACACATTCCTTTCCTCTCTCTCTCTCTCGCAACCACGCATACCTGCACACACGCCTACACACGCGCGAACACACACACGCGCAAACACTCACACACACACAACGTCACGCACTCTCGCAACTATAAATATGCACCCGTACTTCATCAGTGTCAGAAAAGTGATCGGTTGTGTAACTTGTGTTCGTGCGATACAGTGTGCAGATGGCTTCAAGAAAGGGATTTAAGGCCAAGTCGTACTCTAAGCAAACGAAGTCTTGAAGCATGTCACAGCGAGAAATCCTGCGAGAAGCAACCAATACCCACCAAAATATAGACTTGAAGCTCCTACAAGGTCAGCCCTTCACCTGTTTCGTTGTAGCCCGCGTGCACTTGCGAATTCAAATAAGTAAAAAATATACTTACATACGTCGTTTCCCCGTTGTTGGCTGTACAGTAAATACACTGGGTAGGGCACTTGGTCAAAGTCGTCTAGTGAATGCACTCGTTATGTAGTGATGTTGCTATTCGGATACGAAACTTATTATGATGGATTAAGGGGTAAGCAGCGGCATTCCGCACTGTACGGATTTTTCATCAACCACCATACCATAACAACGCTCTCCAGGTGCTGTGAACCTTGTCACGTCCATTTCTGTGCTCTCTCGAAAGCGTCGAAGTATTCAAAATAGGTCAAAATAGGTCACTTTTTTATCTGTTCACCAATGGTCAATCCTTTCTATTTTTGTGTAATATTTTATCTGATCAAATCGTATCCTATAGGTACCTACTGTTCTGCGAGGATGTTGGAAAATGAACTTCTCGACATCAAATCGGTCAGTTGCACTCCGTGGTTTCAGTTTTTCAACAGGGTTTATTTTCCCGTAGCTCAAATTTGTCATGTCGCTGACATGTATAAAAGGAGGCGCCATCACCTGTTTGTGTTGCGACTTTAAATAAAATTCATAAACCACAACAACTTCACCCAATAGGTAAGGTAAGGCATGTGTTCGCACGTTAGGAAATTCGCGACCTGCTTAGGGATAACCTCACCTGTTGCACCAGTTTGCGGTAGCATCACTCCGAACATTCCTACAGCAAACACCACGACCAGTACCCTGTGAATATACTTCATTTTCTCCACTTGCTGGTGGCAGTACTAATGTCTATGTATCTATAGTTCAAGACTACAACGTAAGGTGGAACAGTTTGTTATTGCAGCGTCGAGTATCACGCTCGCGCTATCATCAGGCGAAAACCTAGACGATTGCTAGGCAGGTTGTATTGAACGGGCCCTGACTGGAAACGTTCAATAACAGCTACCTCCGTGACTTCATCTATCCGAGGAAAGGTCCAGGTTGCCTATTAGAGTATTAGTGATTAACCTCTCTTAGCACAAGGTTTGCAGCGAAGATGTTACGATACGTGCTGATTTTCAGGAAGCCTGCGAATGGCCTGTGTGAACTGGCCGTGTGACCGGAAGTTGGTTGGTTTATTTTAATTCGCACAATAAACGGGAACTAGGCCCAGTTATATAAAGGCGAAAGTTCATAGTAATAGATGCGGGCAGGTGTCAACCCTAAGCGCTACACATTGAAGGTGCGACCTGATCATTCCCGGGGATGATAAAGCGTTATTGTCTGAAGCTGTAGCATATTTTAGACTTGCCAGACTAGGTAGGGCTTGCTCAATACCTTACTGATGATCTGCTGTAGATCTTCTTTTCATCTCGTTAAACGTCTGGCGGCCTGTGGCCAAACATTTCGGTTGCGAGGTCGTTTATGCATGGGTCCTGTATTCGTGGCTCGTGCATGGCATAATGCTTCGGCAAGTAAGCTGAAGCGTGTTACATTTGTTCATAGTCCTGGTTGGACGGCATGGACGAAGAGGACGAAGTTGATTTCCTGCAGTTAATGACGTATATGTACGTTGGCGTTGAAGAGCAAGGACGTTCATTTCTAGGTGGTATTTAACACAACCACCTACACATAATCCACACTTTTTTCTCCTCAGTTGTAAGAAGCAGTACTTGTCCATCTTCCTTGTGATGATAAGCATTTAATTTCATGGGATACTGGAGATCTGGGAGTTCACTTTTTGGAATGAAATGTTATCAGAATCATCAACGATGGCAGCCCTTTCCCAAAGATGCCAAAATCTTTCGCATCTTGCTTTTCGCAACCATGCCAAAACAAGTGAAAGCTGCTGAAATCGCATCAATATTTTCAGAAAAAGCTCAAACATTGCTGATATCGCAACTCTTAATGAGCGAGCTTTTGTGCATAAAATCATAGCAGCATTGCTCAGTGCTACCACATTATATGTATGTATGTTCGGCTTCATTTCCTCTGTGCTGCGCTGATGAGTCCACAAAGGGCGAAACAGTTCTGTCCGCAGATTGAGTATGTATGTATGTATGTATTATGTATGTGCATGTACTCTGTGTCCAGTAGACAGAGCCAGTAATACAATGATCACACGGCAATGAAGCAAAAAAATCTCTTTTCCGCCGATACTCGGATATGTTCTAGTGAATGCTAGTCTTGGTCATATCCTGTCTGCTGAGTGTTTCACATGAAACTCCGAGTAGCGGCGGAAAAAAGATTTGTTTGCTTAATTACTGTGTTAGGAACTGAGATGGAGAGCCACGGACAAAAAATTGTAACATGGAAATTGTGGGCACAAGTTTTGTGCTAGATTGTGCACGTCTGACTGTTCAAAATCTGGTTTAGTTGGTGGACTCGATCGCATAACTTGTGCCCACAATTTCCATATTACAATGTCCATGTTGTGTGATCATTGCACATCATATTAGATAAACCTTGTTTTCTTGACAGCATGTTGTTGGTTGACAGCATGTTACAAGGTGGAGGACCACTGTGTTTCGAAAGTGTGACCTTACTACAACCATCCGCGGTTGGCTGAACCAGTTCAAATCGTCGCAAGACCGGGGCTCTGCCAAACGTGGATGGTTGTAGTAAGGTCACTGTTTCCGAACACAGTGGTCCTCCGCCTTCTAACATGCTGTTTATGCACATGTACATGACTTTTGTTCACATGCCAACAAAACAATGGAACACTCGAAGGGCTTTGCTACTTTAGTTTCATGCACTGTGTGAAATCATCAGGCAAACAATATTCAATGCTTTTTACACTGACTTCGGAGTAGTCTTTTTGTACACAGTGCATGAAACTCAGAGTAGCAAAACACTACGAGTGATTCATTGTTTTTTGACATGTGTCATTATCGTAAATGCTGCTGTGGGATGATCGCTGAAATGGGTGAAACTTAAAGTTGCAGTGGGCGTCGTAGTTGTCCCAGGGCTCGAGGATGACGAGCCCTACACAATAGAGGGAGACGAACCAGAAAAACGTGATCATGAAGCTACACTGTTGGCCATTGCTGACACTAACAAACAGCAAGAAACATCTGCCATAAAGAGTGCAAATCTGTGCAAATTTCACTCTTCACTCGGGAGTCGTCAAATACTGACTCCCAGCTTGCACTTGATCGTTGGGGCACACCAAAAACAACTTTCGGCAACACTGCCTGTTTGGGGAAGTTCTGGTCGAATCATCGGATGGATTTTCTGTCCTCGGACCCGGTCTTTGAAAATTACACCAAAATTCGGAGTGCAAAAGGTCTCTACTATTATTCGAAGGTTCAGCATAAGCAGGGCATTTATACCCATCAGAAATACCTATCATGAGCTTCGACGTATACTTTTCATCTCAATTCCGGTGACTCCATCAGCGCTGTGCGACACGACTGTCATCACCCCGTCACTCACATGTAAGTATCTTGGGCTCCACATCGATGAGCACCTGACCTTCCGACCCTGTATTTCCCACCTCTGTGATGACATTAATAAGAAGCCAGGTGCTTTTAGGCGAGGCAGAGACAACCTGGACAGTAAGGCCCGCTGAGCGTTCTATCTCAGAGTTATACAGAGCAAATTAGAGTTAGCAAGCACATCATATGTTCATTCATTGCACGCCGCAGAATACGATAAGCTTCTAGGACTGAGCCGCCGAGCTGTTCCTGTTGTAGTTGCCTACCCTTCCCGTGCTGGCATTGAGCCCATTTTGCGTTGTCGCAAACTCCACCCACTCAGCCTACGCCTCACTCTTTTAGCTTTTCATTTTTACTTTTCGGTGCATCAGGTCCCTGCAGTCCCCTCATCTCCCAAATCCTTACGACCTGAAATGATGCTACCCACCCTACCTCCCAAACCAGAGGCCAAACATCCAGTAGTCTCTTTCTCCCCCCATTCATGTCCCGTCCAGGCTCTACAGTCTCTCATTTTTTGGTGCTGTACGCTTTAATGCACTAACCGCTATCATTCGATCCCAGCGTACTTTGCCTGCTTTTCGCGCTAGCTGCTCACAATTTCTCCTTGGGCACCCTGTAAGAAGGCCATAGGCCTGTTGGGTATGCCCAAGAAAAATAACCACTACTACTACTACTAATTGCCATGGCTTGTTTGTAGTTACAGGGGCAGGTAACATAATTGCCGTGTCACCTAGATACGTGACATAATAGGCTATTGACAGTTCCATAGGCAAAAACAAATTTAATTACAAAGCAAAATGAGAAAAAGAGGAATACTGCTCTCGGCCCAGCGTGATTCGTATACAGGGCAGACACCACCATACCTATGATATAGAAACGGGTGAAGTTGATCTGCCACCATTGTCAAGCCTACCGCGCCGTCCCTAGCAGAACAGTATAGATCACGCGATATAAGGCAGACCTATTATGTTAAGAAGCTGGCTGCTCCAAGTGTAGGAGTTTGCTCCGGGCATCCTTTCAACAGACATGAAATTTGCCATTTTCCGAATATTTGTTTAGTGTACATGTAGGCAGCCCTACCTTACCACTTGTGTCATAACAAAGACATAAGCCTCTTTTACGGGCGAACAAAACACAATTTGCCATGATGGCCTGGAGAATGGGAACACTACTTACATACCGAAAACAATTGCATGAAAGTTAGAATGCTGTAAGGAATGAGGATCCCACTCAAATACAGCAGAAGTATGTGAAGTGAGTATATGTACTGAGGTGAACGGAGAAAGGCGTACACTCTCATAGAAGGGGAATTCACGATGGGAAGTGACGTTATGTCTTCTAGCAATGTTGTACTCCCATCAATTGTGTGCTTTTATGTACAATTGTAACTATCGAAAAACAAACACAATTGTTCCGTAATAGAAGGTTCTCGAAGTACGAATATTGGAGGGATAACTAACTGAACAAAATGCTATTCTTGGATTAGCTGGTGAAATTGAATACTGATCGGCTCGGAAACCTGGGCAACTGAGGGATTTCGATAGCTTGAGTTGTGGTTCAATCTAGGCCTTGACAGATAATGCTAATATTTTCGTGAAATTATGCTTTTCGCATTGCTGAAAAAATTGCAGAATTATGCTATTTTGATGCTAAAAGTTATCATATTATGCCGCATTATGCTCACATTATGCTGCTAATGTATAATGATTCTGTGCAAAATAACAGGGGAATTTTTTTGTAGAGGGCGTTGTACTGTAGTAGCAAAAGTTCAACGGGGTCAACGCACCGTCCGACCTAGCTACGACCGTCACTGATTGTAGTGGACTGGACATGTTCTCAAGGGAGTCGTAAACCTACGACTTCCTGGTGCATCTACTTGTAGTTGTACTTGTAGAACATGTACAACTGTATGGAATTTTATGCGAACAGGCGGATTATTCCAATTTTATGCGATTCATATGCAATTTGCCTCGAATTATGTGATTATTCGATTTTGGTAGGAATTGTGCGAAAAATTCTGCTAGCATAATCTGTCGAGGCCTAGTTCAATCATCCGCATCAGCTTTCGGGCAGTCACCTTTAGTGAGAGATGAATAAACAGCATGTGCGACGGGCATCAACACCGTGTTGTATTGCTCCGAGTGTGTAGTATTACAGATAACCAAGCCATGACGATGGGGGCTGCTGTCAGCAGGAGTTTCCACTCCGCCGGCAGTGTTGCTGTGGGTACCAAGGCTCTCGTAAGTGCTGGGTTGCAGTTGTGCGCTTGTAGACAGCGGCATGTATTGAGATCCTTGTGCATGGGTGCTGGTGACATCAGATGTGTTCACATTAGAATACGTAGAATCGTCGTTCTGTAAGCCAATTGAAGATGCCATAGGCACATACTCATCGATATGGGTTTGTATTTTCCCGTCGGACAGAGAAAAAGACGTCGGAGTCCTCACAGTATTGGCTGCTCCCTTGTCAGTAGAAGATTTACCGCTGTGAGTGTCTTTGCTTTGGAGATCGGTACCCTGGTACGGGTGAGGTTGTGTTTGCATACTTGTTGACAGTGATGTGTATTGTGGCAGTTTTTCCTCATCACTAACGTCTGCATGTGTCTCCCGACCAGCCGACAGGGAAACGTGATTGTGTACGGTATTCAATGAATCCATGTGCACATACTCATCCCCATGGTCCTGGTTTGCAGCGTCAGTGATGGCAGGCGACCAAGTCTTATCGGCGGTGTTATTTTCTTCATTGGGAGCTTCAATATCGATATAGTAGGGACTCTCAGATGAATTTATTAACGCTCTATTGGATTCTTCAGGCAGAGTTGGGTGTGTCCGTGGGACACAAGAGTTGCCCAGCTGCTCATTCT
Organism: Sycon ciliatum; assembly: GCF_964019385.1. Taxonomy (NCBI): domain Eukaryota; kingdom Metazoa; phylum Porifera; class Calcarea; order Leucosolenida; family Sycettidae; genus Sycon; species Sycon ciliatum. Next base: position 11,607,336 of record NC_088645.1, read on the forward strand.
GGAACCCTGATTGGCCGGTTGCGGACAGGGAATCACACTGCTTGATTCGATGTAGAAGTAACACGAATACAGACAGCGTCAGGAGGAGCAAAGGCACAACGATGCCCAGGATAATACCAGTTGATGGCCCTGTTTTCACAATGATACGGCAGTCCAAAGTTTCTGTACTGCTAGACCTTGATGTGGATGGGGAAGATGGTTCAGCGAAATCTCCTTTAGCGGCTGTGTGTTTGGTTGAACTGCTGGGAAGTGCTGAACTTTTCATAGCGAGAGACGATGTAGAAACCATTGTACTCATGGTCGTGGGTAATCGAACAAAGCCAGTAGAAGTTTGTACAGCAGAGGACGATATCCCCATACTGCTGTCAGAAACGGTTGGTGGACTGGGATTTGTTGTTGGACACGTGTAGTTAGATGCAGTACTACAATAGTATTGATAGTGATTTTTACCAGTTGCTCCTAACGCAGGACAGCTTTGGTAGAGTGTCTGGCAGCTGCCACATGCCGCTTGTTCGCACGCATCTGATGCTGCAGAACGAAATGAATAAATACCAGGTAGAAGTATCCTTGAACGCTGATGGTGAGCCAATGTGATTATGGTAAAAAAAAGAGAAGGACCAAATGTTACGAGGTATGACTAACTCAGGTCCACGAATGTCTCAGTACTCCTTTTCAATAGGGTACCATTTTTGTCGCATTCGCTGACTGTATATGATCTGGCTACGTTGGTGGACAGTTAGTCATAACTTGTAACATTTTGTCCTTCTCCTTTTTTACCAGAAGTACATTTCGAAGTAGTTCTGTAAAAGCGAAATTATTCCGTAAACCACAATTTCGAATTTGAAACTTCGCAGGCAAGCTGTGAGGTTATCATCCATCTTCCTGTATGTAGCCCGTAAATCGACTGATGACCGTGAAAAATGTAACAAAAGAACGGTTTCGTTTTTCAACATTTTGGTTCAGCTCTTCACCATGGTGTAGTGGTTAGGAATGGTAACCATGGTAACCGAACATGTTGATCTTCCGCCAAAGAGGATCTGGAAGGTTTTGGAGCTGGAAGAATGTCTGAAGACATGGAGCAAGTTTATTATTTATATTTTATGAATGTGCACATGCCTAATGTAGAATAGAAGAGAATAACAACAACAACCACAACAACAACAACAACAACAACAACAACAACAACAACAACAACAACAACAACAACAACAACAACAACAACAACAACAACAACAACAACAACAACAACAACAACAACAACAACAACAACAACAACAACAACAACAACAACAACAACAACAACAACAACAACAACAACAACAACAACAACAACAACAACAACAACAACAACAACAACAACAACAACAACAACAACAACAACAACAACAACAACAACAACAACAACAACAACAACAACAACAACAACAACAACAACAACAACAACAACAACAACAACAACAACAACAACAACAACAGCAACAGCAAATCAACTTCTCTTATTGGCCACAGGCCATCGTGAGAATATATTATACCGCAGTGTTTTGGACGTCAAAAGTGTTTTTACCCATACCTACATGTATGACTAGAATGTGCCACTTGACAGTGAACTTACTATCCCACATTTCAAGCTACATCGGAAGGATAGATTGCAGCAACGTGGTGGTGGTGTTGGGATATACTGCCATGAATCTGTTCTTGCGCGAAGACGCACTGACTTGGAGACTGACTTAGAGCTGCTGTGGATAGAAGTTAGCGTTTCCGGTGGCATAGTACTGGTTGGATGCTGTTATCGGCCACCAGACAAACCTGTAGCATTCTGGACCTCCCTGTAGTCCAGCCTAGACGCATCAGTTCATGCACCAGGAAAGAAGGTTCTGGCAACTGTCATGCTGGGTGATTTCAAAGTTGATATGAAAATGAACCAGTCACCCATGGCCATACGAGTAACTGACTTGTTTAACAAATTTGGTATGACAAATTATGTGTCTTCACCAACACGTGCCACCACCCTTACTGAGTCAATCATTGATCTCTTCCTATCAACTTCCCCGCTGACGGGACCTTGTGAGATAGCCTACCTAGACATTAGTGACCACTTTGCAGTACTTGGGAATCTCTCTGTGGCAGGGTTTGCACCAGGCCGTACTTCCAGCTACAGACCTACACGCCGCATCCATAAGATAAACTGGGACACCTTCAACAGCGATCTCAGTGCAGAGCAGGCCTCTCTGCTCGCCATTGATGATGTCAACACCCTTGCATCATCTTTCATCGCCTCCATAGTGTCAACATTGGATAAGCATGCACGCGTGCGGATGAGGCGAAATCGGGATAGACGTCCCTGCCCGTGGGTAACAGATGAACTTGTGGCCTGCGTACGGGAGCGAGACAGACTCCATCGACTGCTCATGAAGAACCGCTGCAATGATGATCTCCGCAGTCAACACCGCACTGCTCGTGCCAAGGCCAGGAAGCTGGACAGGAGCCTGAAGAACACGTATTTCATCCAGCAGTGCCAGACTTCTGACCAACGTAAACTTTGGTCAGTCATCAATACTGTGGTTGGCCGGAAGAAACAATCGCACACTGCTCAAGTACCCGTATCGGATCTTAGCAAGCTGTTTGGTGACGTTGTCCATGATCCCCAGCGTCCTCCTCAGGTCTGTTCTCCCTCTGGTCCAATGGCGGAAGGGGCATTTACCGACTTCAGTGTAGTGACAGTCGAGGATGTGGCAAGCAGTTTGAAATCTGTCAACCCTTTCAAGGCAACAGGCAGTGACCAAGTTCCAAGCATCATCCTGCAAAAGTGTTATCCAACCATTGCCCCCACACTTACACGCATCATTAATATATCCCTGTCCTCCGGTGAGTTCCCCCTGTCCTTCAAGTTGTCCCACGTCAGTCCGCTCTTCAAGAGTGGAGACCCAACTTTGCCAAAGAACTACCGCCCTGTGTCACTGCTCCCAGTTATCTCCCGCATCACAGAAGCATTTGTAAAAAATCAGATCACGCAGTACTTGGACTCCAAGCAACTTCTTCCGCCTACTCAGTTCGCCTACGGAAAGCTTCACTCCACAGAAGATGCCTTAACGTATGCTGTTGATCGATGGCAAATGGCACGGGCAGAGCGCAAGTATACCGGCATCGTGTTTGTCGACATGTCAAAGGCCTTTGACCGCGTCAGGCATGAGCGACTCGTTACCGAACTGTTTAAGCTAGGCATCTCGGGAACTGCACTCAACTGGTTCTGCAGTTACCTGTCTGGCCGGACACAGCAGATCAAATTGCAGGATCAGTTGTTAGGGACTGTTCCTTGCTCTCGCGGTGTTCCGCAGGGCAGTGTCTTAGGCCCACTCCTGTTTGTAATTTACACTGCTGACGTCAAGTCAACGATGCCTCCGGATGTGGCAGATCAGGAATTCGCTGATGACATCGCTCTCGATTGCTCCAACGCGTGTCCCAAGCAAGTCTGCGAGTCTCTGTCGTCTGCAGTGACCAACCTCGCCAAGTGGCTAGATGACATCGGCCTACTTCTAAATGCCCAGAAAACCCAAGTTCTGTTTGTAAAGCCAAGAGGCGGTGCTGATGTTCAAGAACACGTACGTTGTCGAGGACAATCCCTGGAATCAACAACATCTGCGAAATACCTGGGTGTTGTAATCGACAATGACCTCTCCTGGCAGCCACATATCAGCCATGTAACACGCAAGATCGGGCCAGTAATTGGACAGCTATGGCGACACGGCAGGTCCCTGAGCCTAAGAGCACGCCAAGTCTGGTATGTCAGCATGATATAGGCTCATCTGTCCTATGGATCCAACTGTTTCTTCTCCAGTCTTTCCAAGCAGCTCCTGGATAAACTCCACCGCCTGTCAAAATCCGGTGTCAGAGCGACCCTGCAGCAAAGGACTCTGGTCCCGACTGCCCCCCTTCTCGAGCTACTGGGTGTGCCAAGCTTGCCACAGCTTCTCTTCCAGAAGCTTGCCATCTTCGTTTTCAAATGTTTAAATGACAAGACAAGTCCCCTGTTAAAGAATCTGTTCGTGCCGATCAACGACCCTGCCACACCTCAGCTGAGGACGACACGGGGTCAAGTGTCAAGCCTGCTGAGAATTCCGTTCCTCCCTGGTCCTGCTGGACGTCGTTCAATTCAGTTTGTTAGCAGCATTCTGTGGAATGCTCTCCCAGTTGCAGTCCGTACGGAAGGTGATTGGCAGACATTTAAAGCTCTAGCCACGGCTCTCGTCTTGCCCAGCCTTTACCCATATTAACATTCTCTGTACCTAACTTCATGTCGAAATCCATTTTAACAATTCGCATATCTCTCCTCCTCCCCCCCCCTCTCTCTCTGTCTCTGACACACACACACACACACACACACACACACACACACACACACACACTCTCTCTCTCTCTCTCTCCCTCTATCTATCTATCTCTCTCTGTTGTTGTTATTGTTGTTGTTGTTGTTGTTGTTGTTGTTGTTGTTGTTGTTGGTCATTTTGTGACAGCTTGTACATTTCCCTGTCCAGGTAGTAAAGCGTCTCTCTCCTCTCTCTCTCTCTCTCTCTCTCTCTCTCTCTCTCTCTCTCTCTCTCTCTCTCTCTCTCTCTCTCTCTCTCTTTCTCTCTCTCTCTCTATCTTTCTCTCTCTCTCTCTCTCTCTCTCTCTCTCTCTCTCTCTCTCTCTCTCTCTCCCTCTCTCTCTCTTTCTCTCTCCCTCTCTCTCTCTCTCTCTCTCTCTCTCTCTCTCTCTCTCTCTCTCTCTCTCTCTCTCTCTCTCTTGTTGTTGTTGCTGCTGCTGTGGTGTTGCCGTTGCTGTTGTTGTTGGTCTGTTGTTGTTGTCGCTGTCGCTGTTGTTGTTGCCGTTGCTGTTGTTGTTGTTGTTGTTGTTGGTCATTTTGTAAGAGCTTGGACAGTTCACTTGTCCAGGCAATAAAGCAGTCTCTCTCTCTCTCTCTCTTTCTCTCTCTATCTATATCTATCTCTCCTCTCTCATCATGCATGCGTCACACTCTCATGGAAATTTTTATTTCATTTTTTATTTTATAAGATTGCATGCTTCACACTCTCATGTAATATTTCTTTCCTTTCTTCGTCTTTTTGTGAGAGCTTGGACAATCCACTTTTCCAGGCAAGAAGGCAGCAATGCCTGTTCATTCTGGCGAAGTAAAACAAAATATACCAACCAACCAACCAACCAACTTGAGAATGAATACGTGAACCTGTGGCGGAGTAGCTATCTCCTGCGCTGTGCCAAAGAACCGGATGGCCTCGGCTTCCATAACCACCAATTTTCGGAAAAAGGAGGCTCGGGGAAAGAAGTTGATTGCATCGGGCAGGAGCAAAGCATAAGGCAAAACATAATTATTACTTTCTCCAAACAACCCACGCGTTACTAAGGAACGTGTCAAGTCAATTATTCCCTTTCCTTACCCATTGTGCAAGCTCAAGCTGGATACTGATCTATTTCATTCGTTGGTGCTGACCGCTTTAATGCGCGTCCCGAATCCCTTCGCACAAATCATATCCCCAATTCATTTCGCCAGGAGCTTAACAATTTCATTAATCTTGGGCACCCTGTAAGAAGACTTTAGGGTCTGTTGGGAATGCCCAAGTAAAATAGTAAAATACAATACAAAAGTACAAATCACCATCAGGCGTGGTGTCAACAGGGATACCCCTCTTTGGAGATAATTACTCTTGGGACAAAGGCCTTCGTTATGGTTGGGATGTGCTTGTGTACGCGTAGACAGTAGCGTGTAGTGACGTCCCTGCGCTTCAGCACTGGCATCTTCTGTTGTCTCCAGGTCAGCATACAGCCAATCTTGGGTGTGTACTTCATTAGACGGTGCCTAGGACACCTGTGCATGGACTCAATCCTGCTTCGTGCCGTCAGTCATGTAGCAAGACTTAGACGTACTCGCGGTGACGTCTGCGTTGGTAGAGCCTATGGCTTCAACCTAGTTGCGCTTAATTCGATGCAGAGGTACGAGTAAAATGGGGAGAGTGAGGAGAAGCAAGGGAATACTGAAGCGCGGAGTAAGACCCTTTGCTTGCGCTGTTGCAGGCAGAATAATGATCCTGTCCACGGCTGTTGATGGAGAGGGTTTAGCTGCAGCAACTTTGTTGTCGTTAGTCCGTAGAGTAGTAACAGCAGACAATATAGCTCTTGTGGAAGTGTTCGAGTAGCGTCACTTGTTGCTTGAGGTACTATAGAGGTTTTAGCTAGAGGAGAGAGTGTACTTCGTGTAGTGAGGTGCACTGGAGTGGTCGTTGGACACGTGTAGTAGTAGATGCAGTAGTACAATAGCCATGGAAGTGAGTTTTACCAGTTACTTCTAGCCCAGGACAGCTTTGATAGAGCCGCGGTTTGGCAGTCGCTACATGCACCATGGTCGCACGCATTAGACGCCACAGTAATAAGGTCAGAAAGTAACATATTACGAAAGTTGTTGTAACAAGGGCGGTGATTTGTAAAGAAAGTGTCTTCTCCGAACCTCGGAGCTCGCGCTCCCTGCAGTCTGATTTCACACCTGACTGACTCTAGACTCACGACGAAGAGCACTACTTAATGCAGGGCTCTCAGCAGAGCCAAAATTTCATTCGAATACTCAAGCTGAATGGATGAGGGGAATTTACCGAAAAACTGTGTATTGAGAAGTGAGTGGTGCTTTCTTGCAGGTTTGCGGAGTGGAAGGTTCGGCATGCTTCTCGTGTGCTCCAGTCGCAGTCGTGAGTCAGTCAATTGTCAAGTCAGTCGGCAAGAAGCGCGAGCTTCGACGTTTGGAGCCGACCATTTCAGTAGCAGATTGTCATAGGAAATCCGTAATGGAACAGAGTACGCACTTCATTTTTGTCAAAGAACACAACATCAACGTTGCAATCCTGAGGACAGACCCTGCGGCCAGAATTATGTTGGCTACTATCTTCAAAGAGATTCACTTTAACTCCGAGGTATATTCGAATCTTTCGAATCAAAGAGTCTATTCAGCGTGTCGGAGAAAGAAGTTGAACAATGCTTCACAGAAGTACAATAATTATTATGATGCTCCAAACACCCCGCACATCACTAAAATATCAAAGTCATGGTATTGGTTATCAATAATGGAAAGAATTAGTGCGCACCAAATAACTCATGCTTACCACGGATGGTCATGGTGACAGGAGGCTCCACAGCAGCACCATAGGCATATATCTGTAAGACACGTGGTGAGCTGTCTTGCGACAAGACCCAAGTGCCGTCTGTCCAGACAGCTTTATAGTTCAATAGGCAGCCGGCTTGCACGGTAATCCCGAGGATATATGCTTCAGTAACACTGCTATTGTCAGATATGTCGTCGTTAAGGCGCACCCCAGTCCATGTTGCAACGTTCCCTATATGTTCACTCGGTGAAGTCCTTTCGGAGGCAATCTGATACTTTCCCCCAGGAAATTCCTTCAATAGCACCAACTTTGGTTTGCACAAATGTTGAGACACAACTGCAGTTATATCTACATGGACAAATGTACAGCTGCTGTAGAAGGATATGTTTGGGAAAGGAACAATTGTCCGCGGTAGAGGAATTGCTCCAACACCAGTTGCACTTGTCAGCTTCATATGATTGTCAATGGTCAGATTTCGTGGAGTTTGTGACCGTGTGCATGTCGGTGATACTGGAGGTAGGAGAGAGACATGTAGCAACATTACATACCCGATTATGATGTACACACCCATCCACAGATACACATGCCCATGTACTCGTTCATAACGTTATGTGCACATGCACCCCCCTCCTCCCAGATGCACACACACACACACACACGTCAAGCAAATTCCCTTTCTCTCTCTCTTTCTCTCTCTCGTGTCAGAAAAGTGATCGGTTGTGTTTGTGTGATACAGCTGCAGATGGCGTCAAGAAAGGGATTATTCAGGCCAAGTCGTACTCTAAGCAAACGAAGTCTTGAAGCATGTCTGCAGCGAGAAATCCTGCGAGAAGCAACCAATGCCCTCCAAATTATAGACTTGAAGCTCCTACAAGGTCGGCCATTCACTTGTTTCGTTGTAGACGGTCTGCACTTGCCAATTCAAATAAGTAAAAATTATACTTGCGTACATCGTTTCCCCGTAGTTGGATGTACAGTATATATACACTGGGTAGCGCACCTGGTCAAAAGTCGTCTAGTGAATGCACTCGTTATGTAGTGATGTTGCTATTCAGATATGTGAAACGTATTTGGATAGATTAATATGGGGTAAGCAGCGGCATTCGGCCCTGTACAGATTTTTCATCAACCACCACCACACTACAACTACGCTCTCTAGCCTCATACACCATGACTACGCTCTCCGGCCAATAGGTAAGGTAAGGTATTTGTTCTCACGCTAGGATAATCGTGATCCTTTTAAGGATAATCTTACCTGTTGCTCCAGTTTGCGGTAGCATCACTCCGAACATTCCTGCAGCAAACACCACGACCAGTACCCTGTGAATATACTTCATTTTCTCCACTTGCTGGTGGCAGTACTTCTGTCTATGTATCTATAGTTCAATACTACAAAGGAAGGTGGAACAGTTTGTTATTGCAGCTTCGAGTATCACGCTCGTGCTATCATCAGGCGAAAACCTAGACCATTGCTAAGCAGGTTGTATTGAACGGGCCGTGACTGGAAACGTTCAATAACAGCTACCTCCGTGACTTCATCTGTCCGAGAAAAAGGTCCAGGTTGCCTATAAGTGAATTAAATTCTCTTAGTACAGGCTTTGCAGCGAAGATGTTACGATACGTGCTAAGTTTCAGGATGCCTGCGAATGGCCTGTGTGAACTGGCCGTGGGAACGGAAGTTAGTTGGTTTATTTTAATTCGCACGATAAACGGGAACTAGGCCCAATTATATAAAGGCGAAAGTTCATAGTAATACTGTGCGCAGGTGTCAACCCTAAGCGCTAGGCATTGTATGTGCGACCTGATCATTCCCGGGGATGATAAAGCGTTATTGTCTGAAGCAATAGCATATTTAGACTTGCCAGACTAGCTAGGGCTTGCTCAATACCCTACTCGATGATCTGCTGTAGATCTTCTTTTCATCTCGTTAAACGTCTCGCGGCCAGTGGCCAAACATTTCAGTTGCGAGGTGGTTTAAGCATGGATCCCTTATTTGTGGCTCGTGCATGGCATAAGGCTTCTGCAAGTAAGCTGAAGCGTGTTACATTTGTTCATAGTCCTGGTTCGACGGCATGGACGAAGAGGACGAAGTTGATTTCCTGCAGTTAATGACGTATATGTACGTTGGCGTTGAAGAGCAAGGACGTTCATTTCTAGGTGGTATTTAACACAACCACCTACAACATAATCCATACTGTGTTCTCCTCAGTTGTAAAAAGCAGTACTTGTCCATCTTCCTTGTGATGATAAGCATTTCATTTCATGGGATACTGGAGATCTGAAAGTTCACTTTTGGAATGAAATGTTCTCAGGCTCATCAACGATGGCAGCACCTTCCCAAAGATGCCAAAGTAACATTATTTCGCAACTTATGATTTTCTCAACCATGCCAAAACAAGTGAAAGCCACTGAAATCGCATCCATATTTTCAGAAAAGCTCAAAAGTAGGTGATAACGCAACTCTAAATGAGCGAGTTCCTGTGCATATTATCATGACGGCATTGCCAGTGCTGCCACATTATATATGTATGGTTGGCCTCATTTCCTCTGTGCTTGGCTGATGAGTCCACAAAGGGCGAAACAGTTCTGTCCGCAGATTGAGTATATGTATGTACATGTATGTGCATGTACTCTTTGTCCAGTGGACAGAGCCAGTAATACAATGATCACACGGCAATGAAGCAAACAAATCTCCTTTCCAACTCCGATACTCGGATATATTCTAGTGAATGCTAGTCTTGGTCAGGTGCTGTCTGCTGAGTGTTTCACATGAAACTCCGAGTAGCGGCGGAAAAAGATTTATTTGCTTCATGGCTGTGTTAAGAACTGAGATGGTGAGCCAAGGACAAAAAAATTGTAACATGGAAATAGTGGGCACAAGTTTTGTGCTAGATTGTGCACGTCTGACTGTTCAAAATCTGGTTTAGTCGGTGGACTCGATCGCATAACTTGTGCCCACAATTTCCATGTTACAATTTCATTGCTGTGTGATCATTGTATGTACATGTACATAGTATTAGATAAACATTGTTTTGTTGACAGCATCAAGTATTTATTATTTAAAAGATTTCCCAAAGGCATAGTCTATGTTGTTGATTGACAGCATGTTACAAGGTGGAGGAACACTGTGTTTGGAAACTGTGACCTCACTACAACCATCCGCGGTTGGCTGTACCAGTTCAAATGGTCGCAAGACCGGGGCTCTGCCAACCGTGGATGGTTGTAGTAAGGTCACTGTTTCCGAACACAGTGGCCATCCGCTTTCTAACATGCTGTCATGTACACGTACATGACTTTTGTACGCATGTCAACAAACAATGGATCACTCGTAGGGTTTTGCTACTTTAGTTTCATGCACTGTGTGAAATCATCAGGCAAACAATATTCAATGCTTTTTGCACTTAGCCCGTACTTCACACAGCCGGATATGTACATGCGCGTGCATGCGGACCCACACGCATGAACGAGCACACACACAGAATAGTCTGGTTGAGTTAAATAGGATAGGTGGAGTGCTGGATTCGAACAACTGGTGCAATGTCACGTGACTTGGCAAATGAGTCGCAACGCGAAAAGACTCCGCTGAGTCGCGAACAGGCAATGACTCTGCAACTGAGTCGCAAGCAAGCAAACAGGGCAAACCAGTTGTGAGCGAACATACGCACTCCCCAATATTTCATTTTACTTGTATGTTTTTTTTGGAGAATTATTATTATTATTATTATTAGACACAATCTCATAGCATGTGACAAGCATAGCTAATGCAGGGACAGAATCCCCTGAGACAAGGGCGTTGAGCCAGCCACGGCAATAGTAAGCTAGGAAAACAAAGCAAATATGAATTAAAGCAGAAAATGAATGGAAAATTACAAAGAAAAACGATTAACGGAAGCGAGCACTATCAAAATTCGTGCATCACCCAGGTATTCGAGAATGTTCTTCGATGATAATTATTTCGTCTAGTTCAGTTGTGATAGTAGATCTTTAAACTGACCAATAGAAGAACAAGTTTTCAGACCGTATGGTAATGATAACCAATGAGAGTAGCCGGAAAACAAAGGGGACTTTAGATACTGGGCTGACTTAACAAGAGGCAGGCTGAGCGCGTTACGGGTTGAGCTTGTCGAAAACCAATTGTACTTCATCATGTGTGAAGGGGTTTTATGAAGAAATATTTTATGAACCAGTGTACAGAGATGGTGCTTATGACGAACGGAGAGAGGAGAAGTGTGTGCAAGTCGATAAAGGGCATCCGAAGGAAAACATCGATCCTTGTTGTAAAGAATTTTAAGTATAAATCTATGGTGGACTTCTAATTGGTTCAGAGTTGTGTCAGAAAGGCCACACCAAGCGGTATCGCAATAGTCGAATATAGGGAGAATATAGCACTGATAAAATAATAGTTTACACTGGATGGGCAAATGAGTGCAATGTGGTTGTAGTACCCCTAATGCTGAACTGGTTCGCTTGCATACACAGTTGACATGTGCAGCCCAAGAGAGTTTGCAGTCAAACATCACACCTAGATGTTTGTGCTGAGTAACAACACGGATAGGCATAGTCGAGTCAGGGAAGTATAATGGTTGATCAGGAGGGGATGAAGAAATATACATGGCTTCTGTCTTGTCTAAATTGGGCTGGAGTTTCCACGTTTGCATCCACATGACAGTGCTGTTGATGCGATGCTGCATGGTAAGGAGTAATTGTGCAGGGGAGGAATCAGAACAGATAAGGCCAGTGTCATCCGCATACAAACTAACATCGGGGACAACTGAAGGTAGGTCATTAACGTAAAGCAAGAATAACAAAGGACCCAGAATGGAACCTTGGGGCACTCCAGACGATACAGGGAGGGGGTCAGACAAGAAATAGGACAAGCGAACAGCCTGAGAACGAGCAGACAGATACGAGGATATCCAACGCAAGGCAGCATCCTCCACCCGGAAGGTGACCTCCAACTTGGCAAGTAAGCCACGATGCCAAACGGTGTCGAATGCCTTAGCCAAGTCGAAAAACACCATTCCCACGTGCTCCCCACAGTTCCTCTTTGTCGCTATGTCTTGGACAAGTCGAGTCACCTGGTATTGAGTTGAGTCACCACGGCAGAATCCCGACTGAGCTGGTGAGAGGGCCGGAGCGATGTGCAGGTAGAGGGAATCGAATACAATACGCTCACAAAGTTTGGAAACTGTGCGCAGCAGAGAGATGGGGCGGTAGTTTGCCGGGCAAGCACGGGAGCCTTTATTCTTGTAAAGCGGTGTCACGATGGCGGATTTCCAATCCTGTGGGAATGTACCAGTTCGAAATGACATATTAAAAATAATGGCGAGAGGATAGGCTATTGATGGTGAAAGAGACTGCAGCACTTCATTCGGGATCCCATCTGAGCCGGGAGACTTTCCACATTTCAGGCGCTTCAGATATTTCCGAACTTGAAACGTAGTGACAGTGATTGTACGGAACGGAACAGATATGAAAGGCGACTGGGACAAAGGGGGAATGCGCCACGAAGGATCGTCAGGTAGCCCAAATGAGGTGAACTGAGTGTTCAGAACATCAGCTATGCTCTTGGGGGACGTGGCGACCGTACCGTCGGATGCTATCATCGTTTGGGGCATGACACGGCCGGAAGTGTGCCGCTGTGCTCGCACAAACTGAAAGAGTGTAGGTCGATTCGGTGACGTTAGTGATGCTTGGATGGAGCGTATATATTGACGATGTGCTTGCCGAGACAGGTGCTTTACAGCATTCCTTTGTCGGTTATAAGCTGCATGATTTACTACTGTCGGATATTTTTTGTACACACTATATAGATCACGCTTGCGTTTTACAGCAGACCTGAGCTCAGCAGTAACCCATGGTGGAGATTGCATGCGGGGTCGTGGAGATGTCACAGTGTGGGTGGCTCCGAATGAGGTGAGGTGACGACGGAAGGCGGACTGGAGCTCGCAATCAAAGTGATGAAGTGCGTCATTAACATCAGTGTACGTGTTCAGAGAGGACCAGTTGTAGCCAGCTAAATCAGCGTTGATTAATTGCCAAAGGTGCGAAGGTACTTGTTTGAAGCGATACAGTGAAGAGGGAGGACCAGTGGAAGAGTTGGGGAAGTAGTTCGAAATAGGGGCGTAACATAAAGTGCAAACAACCTGTATATGGTCAGACATACCCAAGGGAGGTGCTTGATCAATTGAGCGCACGAGGCGTGGTCGGTTGGTGATCACCAAGTCCAGACACGAAACAGAGCCATTAGATGAGGAATGAGTGGGGAAGTCAACCATCTGGTGGAGCCCAAGAGCAGCAAATACTGTGCTAAGGAGATCACCAGCCTTCGAGGTAGAATCGGTGGGACACCAGCTTGAGTTGTGGGCGTTGAAATCGCCAGTCACTAACAGATCATAAGAATCTAAACAGACTGACTGTAATGCCTCAACAAACATGTCACAAAAGTACGACAATTGCATTGTGCTCTGTGAGGGTGGTCGATACATGCAGCATAGTAAGATGGGATTCTGAGATTGAGTAGAGGGGGAGCCAAGTTCAAGCCACACAGACTCGCAGCCAGGGCGTTGAAGGTCGGCACGAGGGGAGACGTACGGAAAGGAGTCCGAACGGACAAGTACGGCAACACCCCCATACCCACGGCTACAATGTGCTGACCGATTGTCTTCCGGAGGTCGATCTCTGCGGATGCAGATATAACCTGACAGTGAGAGCTGGTTCGAGGGACAGAGCCACGTCTCTGTTAGGCAGATTATGTCAGGCTTAGCACATTCGGCAATAACGCAGAGCTCAGACAACTTGTTGACAACAGAGCGACAATTCAGAGATACTAGGGTTAAATCACGCTGGGATTTAGGGAAAAAAGAGAACGCTGATGGATTTAGCACTGGACATGCAATGTGTGCGGGTCGGCCAAAGGAGGGCTGAGCGGGGTAGAGCGGGTGGGCTAGTTTCGATCGTGGGGTGAATACAGGGGCGTTGGGATTTAGTCGTTGTTGCTGCATCGTTGTGTATGTTGGTTTGTTAGCATGACAGTTCAGGATTGATCATCACTGCCTCGCCGCGAAGTAGAAGACGACTTGTTACCTTGGGCATCAGCAAAGCGCCACTTTCGCACTGTGTGCTGGATGGTGGCCGGCCAGAATTTGGAGTCGAGAACTTTGTCCTCGTCCGATGCTGCCACGGTTACGCGAGCATGGCAAGTACCCAGGTACGTGTTTTCTGAAATCGAACAGTTCAGTACGTCAACTTGGCGGGCCTTGCACCACGCTGTGATTGACTAATTGAATATGGCAAGTTAGTTACAGCGGATGCAAGTGCAGACCACATAGGCTGCAGAGAATATAGCAACATGTTAACGTAGAGCAACGACGTTGGTCAGTACATCGACGACATTGCCAAGGGCGTGCAACTGGCAGATGACGACAAACATTGCCTGCTGAAGCAGCATTTCTCGCCGGACGCTCGCTACGCGTTCCCAAGACACGATGGCCGAGCGTTTCAGCATCGCTGGCTTCAAACCTACCAGCTCTGCTTGGTGTTCAGTGCCACCTGTGGTGGCGGCTTCTGTTTGCCCTGCGTGTTATTCGCTCGCTCATATCGTGGGTCATCCCTGGGTGTATTTGCCAGGCGACAACTGACGAATTTTCGAAGAGCTTTGGAGTTGCTGGATGACCACATGACGAAGCAGTTCCACCGGGACGCAATAGTACGAGCGGATGGATTCTTATCTGTAATGGATGGAAAGAGAGAGAATGTCATCCAGCAAACAACACAGCGCTTGCAGACAAAGTGGCAGCCAACCGCAAAAAGCTGACCTCTATCGTCAAAGTCATTCTGCTATGCGGCCGCCAGAACTTCCCCCTGCGTGGACATCGATGCGTTCATAGATGAGTTTGCGCGGCGCCATCCAAGGCGGATGCACCTGACAAACATCTTCGCCACCGCACCTCAAGCTGCTGCACCAGATTCAGCTTGAACTGTGGGTCCTGACTTGATTTCCAGTCACCAGTCACCTGCATACTATTAATTTTTCTTGCTCTAAATACATCATTAGTATCGGATATCTACTCGCAAACTATCACTTTACTTATAGCATAGTATACAGTACGCTAGCTGTCACAC
The DNA here is from genome assembly GCF_964019385.1 of Sycon ciliatum. Taxonomy (NCBI): domain Eukaryota; kingdom Metazoa; phylum Porifera; class Calcarea; order Leucosolenida; family Sycettidae; genus Sycon; species Sycon ciliatum. The sequence continues at coordinate 11,622,605 of NC_088645.1, forward strand.
AGAAGAGGCCCAAATTTGTATTGAATGTTTTCGCTCTATTCACATCTTGACGATACAAAGAGAACAGTCGACAGTGCAATGCAAATGTGTAATTATATAGATTGTTGGAATGGGAAGCTGGAGACATTCATAATACATAAATTCAAGGTGTACACCGCACTAGCATGCATATACAAGATTCCTCAAAAGAACGTATATGGAAGAAATCATGGGCACCCCCCTAAACCATGATCCTGGCTACGCCCCTGGTTGGGGCACACCAAAAGCAACTGTCGGCAACACTGCCTGGTTGGGGAAGTTCTCGTCGAATCTTCGGATGGATTTGCTGTCCTCGGACCCGGGCTTGGAAAATTACACCGAAATTCGGACTGCAAAAGGTCTCTTCTATGATTCGAAGGTTCAGCGGAAGCAGGGCATTTATACCCATCAGAAATACCTATCATGAGCTTCGACGTATACTTTTCATCAATTACCATGGCGTGTTTGTCCTTATAGGGACGGGGAACATACTTGCCGTGTTTCTTAAATTCGTGACATAATAGGCCATTGACAGTTCCATAGGAAAAAACAAAATTTAATGACAAAGAAAAATTAAAAAAGAGGGAATACTGCTCTTGGCCCAGCGTGATTCGTGTACAGGGCAGATACCACCATACCTATGATATAGAAACGGGTGAAGTTGATCTGCCACCATTGTCAAGCCTACCGCGCCGTCCCTAGCAGAACAGTATAGATCACGTGATATAAGGCAGACCAATTACGAAGCTGGCTGCTCCAAGTGTAGGAGTTTGCTTTCAACAGACATGAAATTTGCCATTTTCCGAATATTTGTTTAGTGTAGCCCTACCTTACCACTTGTGTCATAACAAAGACATAAGCCTCTTTTACGGGCGAACAAAACACAATTTGCTATGTTGGTCTGGAGAATGGGAACACAACTCACATACTGAAAACAATTGCATGAAAGGTAGAATGCGGTAAGGAATGAGGACCCCACTCAAATACAGCAGAAGTATGTGAAGTGAGTACTGAGATGAAAGGAGAAAGGCATACTCTAATAGAAAGGAAATGCACTATGAGAAGTGACATAGTATGTCAACGTTGCACGAGTCGTACACCTATCGCTTGTGTACTATCATTGAAATTATTATTATTATTATTATACGCTTGTCCGCGTTGACATCACCAAGCAAGCTTGGCTGGTCTGCGCATAAGCGAAATGAACTAAAGAAATGAGGAACGAGCGAGGCCAGTGATGCGAACACACGCGTGCAACTGCAGAATATGCAAAAGGAATATACATGTAATAAGAAATAAGCAACAAATAAACTGGAAAAAGATTAATACAGGAATCATGACAGCTGACGGTACATAGTAACAAAGCGACATAACACCAGTGTACTGTACATGAGAGAAGAATAATATACTTATAAACTACAGCCGAGAACTACGTAGTCGACAACTAAACAACATAGGTAACATGCACAGACAATTTGAAAAAAAAGGGTTCGAACGTTCAGGAAAAAAGATATTACTTGCATGGCAGATTGGCAGGACGAGCAAAGCAAATTTCAACATTCTATCATCGAAAAATTGTTGAAAAACGAAAATTAATCATACTGTAATTGAGGGTTCTCGAAATGCGATTCATGAAGGGAGGAACACGTTTTTCTTAGACTAACTCGTAAAATAATACTGATCGGTTCGGGCATCTGGGCAACTGGGGGATTTTGATGGCTTGAGTTGTAGTTCAATCATCCGCATCAACTTTCGGGCAGTCATCTTTAGTGAGAGATGTGTAAAGAGCATGTGCGACGGGCATGAACACCGTGTTGTATTCCTCCGAGTGTGTAGTATTACAGATAACCAAGCCATGACGATGGGGGCTGCTGTCAGCACGAGTTTCCACTCCGCCGGCAGTGTTGCTATGCGGGCCAATGCTTTCGTAAGTGCTGGGTTGCAGTTGTGCACTTGTAGACAGCGGCATGTAGTGAGATCCTTGTGCATCGGCGCTGGTGTCATCAGGTGTGTTCACATTGGAATAGTTAGAATCGTGGTTCTGTAAGCCACTTGAAGATGCCATGGGCACGTATTCATCGATATGGGTTTGTATTTTGCCGTCGGACCGAGAAAAAGACGTCGGTGTCCTCACAGTATTGCCTGCTCCCTTGTCAGTAGAAGATTTACCGCTGTGAGTGTCGTTGCTTTGGAGATCAATACTTTGGTACGGGTGAGGTTGTGTTTGCATACTTGCTGACAGTGATGTGTATTGTGACAGTTGTTCTTCATCACTAACGTCTGCATGTGTCTCCCGATCAGCCGACAGGGAAACGTGATTGTGTACGGTATTCAATGAATCCATGTGTACATACTCATCCCCATGGTCCTGGTTTGCAGCGTCAGTGATGGCAGGCAACCAAGTCGTGCTGGCGGAATTGTTTTCTTCATTCGGAGCTTCGATATCGATATAGTAGGGACTCTCAGACGAATTTATTAACGCTCTATTGGATGCTTCAGGCCTAGTTGGGTGTGTCGGTGGGATACAAGAGTTGCCCAGTTGCTCATTCTGCAACCCTGATTGGCCAGCTGCGGACAGGGAATCACGCTGCTTGATTCGATGTAGTAGTATCACGAATACAGACAGCGTCAGGAGGAGCAAAGGCACAACGATGCCCAGGATAATACCTGTTGATGGCCCTGTTTTCACAATGATACGGCAGTCCAAAGTTTCTGTACTGCTAGACCTTGATGTGGATGGGGTAGATGGTTCAACGAAATCTCCTTTAGCGGCTGTGTGTTTGGTTGAACTGCTGGGAAGTGCTGAACTTTTCATTTCGAGAGACGATGTAGAAACCATTGTACTCATGGTCGTGGGTAATCGAACAAAGCCGGTAGCAGTTTGTACAGCAGAGGACGATATCCCCATACTGCTGTCAGAAACGGTTGGTGGACTGGGAATTGTGGTTGGACACGTGTAGTTAGATGCAGTACTACAATAGTATTGATAGTGATTTCTACCAGTTGCTCCTAATGCACGACAGCTTTGGTAGAGTGTCTGGCAGCTGCCACATGCCGCTTGTTCGCACGCATCTGATGCTGCAGAACGAAATGAATAAATACCAGGTAGAAGTATCCTTGAACGCTGATGGTGAGCCAATGTGATTATGGTAAAAAAAAAAAGGAGAAGGACCAAATGTTACGAGGTATGACTAACTCAGGTCCACGAATGTCTCAGTACTCCTTTTCAATTGTGTACCATTTTTGTCGCATTCGCTGACTGTATATGATCTGGTTACGTTGGTGGACAGTTAGTCATAACTTGTAACATTTTGTCCTTCTCCTTTTTTACCAGAAGTACATTTCGAAGTAGTTCTGTAAAAGCGAAATTATTCTGTAAACCACAATTTCGAATTTGAAACTTCGCAGGCAAGCTGTGAGGTTGTCATCCATCTTTCTGTATGTAGCCCGTAAACCGACTGATGACCGTGAAAAATGTAACAAAAGAACGATTTCGTTTTCAACATTTTGGTTCAGTTCTTCACCATGGTGTAGTGATTAGGAATGGTAACCATGATCTTCCGTCAAAGAGGATCTGGAAGGTTCTGGAGCTGGAATAATGTCTAAAGACATGGAGCAAGTTTATTATTTATATTTTATGAATGTGCACATGCCTAATGTAGAATAGAAGAGAATAACAACAACAACCACAACCACAACAACAACAACAACAACAACAACAACAACAACAACAACAACAACAACAACAACAACAACAACAACAACAACAACAACAACAACAACAACAACAACAACAACAACAACAACAACAACAACAACAACAACAACAACAACAACAACAACAACAACAACAACAACAACAACAACAACAACAACAACAACAACAACAACAACAACAACAACAACAACAACAACAACAACAACAACAACAACAACAACAACAACAACAACAACAACAACAACAACAACAACAACAACAACAACAACAACAACAACAACAACAACAACAACAACAACAACAACAACAACAACAACAACAACAACAACAACAACAACAACAACAACAACAACAACAACAACAACAACAACAACAACAGCAACCAATGTCATGTCTAGTACAGTGTGTTGACTACACACACCGCTGGCTGTGTGGCACAGATCCACCATTATAGTTGAACAACAGCAGCGACAGCAAATCAACTTCTCTTATTGGCCACAGGCCACCGTGAGAATATAATTATTATACCGCAGTGTTTTGGACGTCAAAAGTGTTTTTACCCATACCTACATGTATGAATAGAATGTGCCACTTGAGAATGAATACGTGAACCTGTGGCCGAGTAGCTATCTCCTGCGCTGTGCCAAAGAACCGGATGGCCTCGGCTTCCATACCCACCAATTTTCGAAAAAAGGAGGGCCAAAGGTTTTCTAGGTGTCTCGGGGAAAGAAGTTGATTGCATCGGGCAGGAGCAAAGCATAAGGCAAAACATAATTATTACTTTCTCCAAACAACCCACGCGTTACTAAGGAACGTATCAAGTCAATTTTTCCCTTTCCTTACCCATTGTGCAAGCTCAAGCTGGATACTGATCTATTTCATTCCTTGGTGCTGACTAGGCCTTGACGGATTATGCTAATATTTTCGTGAAATTATTATTTTCGCATTGCTGAAAAAATTGCAGAATTATGCTATTTTTATGCTAAAAGTTATCATATTATGCCGCTTTATGCTCACATATGCTGCTAATGTATAATTATGATGGTTCTGTGCAAAATAACTGGGGATTTTTTATAGGGCGTTGTACTGTAGTAGCAAAAGTTCAACGGGGTCAACGCACCGTCCGACCTACAATTGTAGCTACGACCATCACGGATTGTAATGGACTGAACATGTTATCAAGGGAGTCGTAAACCTACGACTTCCTGGTGTATCTACTTGTACTTGTAGAACATGTACAACTCTATGGAATTTGGTGCGAACAGGCGGATTATTCCATTATTTATGCGATTCGTATGCGATTTGCCTCGAATTATGCGATTATTCGATTTTGGTAGGAAATATGCGAAAAATTATGCTAGCATAATCCGTCAAGGCCTAGTGCTGACCGCTTTAATGTGCTTCCCGAATCCCTTCGCACAAATCATATCCCCAATTCATTTCGCCAGGAGCTTAACAATTTCATTAAACTTGGGCACCCTGATAGAAAACCTTAGGGTCTGTTGGGAATGCCCAAGTAAAATAATAACATACAATTCAAAAATACAAATCACCATCAGGCGTGGTGTCAACAGGGATATCCCCTCTTTGAAGATAATTACTCTTGGGACAAAGGCCTTCGTTATGGTCGGGATGTGCTTGTATACGCGTAGACAGTAGCGTGTAGTGACGTCCCTGCGCTTCAGCACTGGCATCTTCTGTTGTCTCCAGGTCAGCATACAGGTAATCTTGGGTATGTACACCAATAGACGGTGCCTAGGACACCTGTGCATGGACTCAATCTTGCTTCGTGCCGTCAGTCATGTAGCAAGACTTAGACGTACCCGCGGTGACGTCTGCGTTGGTAGAGTCTATGGCTTCAACATAGTTGCGCTTAAAGGGGAACTCCACGAAAAAATGAAACTTTGATAGCCTGTAGAGTTTCGGGCGCTGAGTCGAATGGTCTTGGTCCGAAGTCTCTACGAGAAAGCGTTCTTGAGATATTTCACTTTGAAATTGCAAAAACGGGGGCCGCGCCCTGACGTCATGCGGCCATTTGGTTACATCATCACGGGCTGCCTACGTCATTGTGGCAAAGTCGTTTCTCTTCGCCAGTCTACAAGCACTAATTTTAGTTGGTATTTCAAGGGAAGATGGGCGATTCCGAACAATCCTCTGTCCCCAGCAATGAAGGCAGCGATGCTGAGGCCAGTGAGGACGACCAACAGCCCACCGCCGCGTATGGTTGGGGCAGGGAGCCCAGATACTCTGCTGAGGAGCTGCCATCGCGTGTAACAAATGTGGAGGAAGAAGATGCGTCAGCAGCTGCGTCCGACAGAAGACGAGTAGCTTGGCCACCAGAATCTCGATTCGTTTGGGACTCCGACTGGTGCGAGCGTGGACAAAATTGTATAGCCATGCCCAGCCCGCGGGAATGATTTTGCTGGTAGGATGCTGCCGTCGCTGTCGACAAGACGGCCCAAGGTTTCTTGCGTAGCGGACCTCGCAGATTACGAGATCGTATCCTTGCATTAGGCTGTGCTCATCACTGCTCTTCGAGGTTATCTCGACATGCAGAAGCCGCCAATGCCAGTGACAGAAGAGTCTGACATTAGGTAAGCCTCAATTAGTTTGCCTTGACTTGTCTTGTGAGGATCGCGTATCAGCATGATACACTTATTCTTATTTTTTGGGGGAAATTTATTGTTGTCAGGCGCACTACAGTAGGCGTCGCACAAGAAAGACATTGTACTGGTAGTTATCACAAGTTTCATGCATGACACAAACAAATTTCTCTTTCCTCCGAGTATGTCTTGACTTATCTTGTGAGGATCGATGCGCGTAATGTTTTGTGTGTAACTAATTATTGTTGTCAGGCATAGCACGAACAACGTTGTCCTGTACTATAGACCGTGCAACCGCTGACGGGGGAGCGTCTTCGCTACCGGACCGCAAATGTGGAAGACCGTGCCCGGTTGGATGTCGCTGCCAATGGTTTGTGGGGCAGTCGTTTTGAGCGTACACTTATTGATATACGGGTTTTTAATCCTCACTCACGCTCAAATCGATCTGCACCACATACTATTGTGTATCAGCGACATGAAAAAGAAAAGAGAAGGCACTATGAGGAGCGGGTGAGGCAGGTTGAGCAAGCCTCCTTTGTTCCGGCGGTCATGTCAGCCAGTGGCGGAATGGGTCCAGCATCAACAGCACTGTACAAACGAATTGCTCATCTGTTGGCGGAGAAGAGGGGTGAGCATTACTCTCATGTTATGGCATTTGTTAGATGCAGGATTTCCTTCAGCCTTCTGAAATCCTGTATCATGTGCATTCGCGGTTGTAGGCGTTTAAATTTTGGTTTGAAATTTGCACCCTCCTGCGGAGCCCACGCTGCTTTGGCAGTGGCGGAGGCTCGCTTGCCGACGTAACCGTCGGAGATCATCATGAACAATGGACTGACTAATTATTCACTTGTCCTGTCTTTATAAATAACATGTTATTGCATAAAAAAAAATATAACTATAGACCGTGCTATCACAAGTTTTCATGCATGACTCACATTTGTCTTTGTCATTTTCCCTTGGATTGGTACAAGATCTACAAAGTATGGTAGGTAGTGTTCTGTTGGTGAAGAGAGCACTGCACACAGTTTATGAGCACCATGGGTGCATTAATTTTGATCACACCCGAACCCATACTTTATCGTTTCAAGCGATAGACTTTGTCAATAAACTCGTTTTCTAGTATACCATGGCATGCAACGTACAAGCGTGGGGTCAAGAAAGCGTACACCAAAATAATGCACAAATTCTGGCAGGAGAGTAAGAAATCTGTACTTTCTGACCAAGACATCTCTGTACTAGTAGGTAATCGAACGCGTCCTAATCAGTATTCATCCCCCAGATCATTGGAATTCAATTTGAAATCAGCAATTATGGTAAATTCTACAAGACCCTCCATCTTTGTACCAGTGGACACTAAATTAGTATGGCGCGCGCACTGAAAGTGCAGGTAGGTACCGGTAGGTGCAATACAGCGCATATGTAGAGTAAATGAGTATTTGACTATAATAATTATTACGGTACAGCAATGTGGTATGTGTACAAGCACTCATCATACACATTCCATATGACATTCTGTGTTTGTGTAGATCTCTACGCTATGCGGCACACAGGCAGTACACACTATGTACACGGCAAATTGGGCAAGCACGTTCGTTGTCGTCTTCCAGCCTGCGTTGTGAATACCATCAGGCAAAGATATCCAAATCCTGCACCACCTCAGCCTTCTCAGGAGGCTTCCACCTGGAATTTGGCAGGGAAACACGCTTCTCCAAGGCAGGAACATGGAGGTTGCCATTTGCAACCGCTACCACCTCACACATGAGCTTGTCAACATACTGATAGCTCTTTCTGTCGTATAATTTTCTATTTGGCCACAGTCTTCTTTATGCTTTGAGAACTGGACTTTATACCTTCCTATCGCGGTCTTTTTGGTTGTGCTGTGGCGACGGTTGACATTGACGTCGTCAAGAGCTGCGAGATGTGCGTGTCCAATCATCCCCAGAATTGAGAAACGAATGCGTTTGAGAATGTAGTTTGGCATGACACTGTGATATACCTGCATGGCAAAAATAATGTGGAGAAAACAAACTTGCTTAGACAATATACTGCTGTATGAGAAAATGGAAACTTCACCGTACAGGACGACTCTTGTTCTCAATTGCATTGTTCGTTTCATTCCCTGTGTTGCCCATAAGAGACGGGAGCAAAAATGTTGCAGCAGATGTTTGTTGTCTTCTGGCGTGGAGTGGCGGCGTCATTAGATGTACACATAGTCATTTCACTAAGTATACCACTACTACAGCATATGTACTATCCTTAGGCTAGCGTGCGTGCGAGTGAGTTTGAGTATGTGGGTGATGGTGTGAGTGCATGTGTATAATATGTGTAGTTCCCACTGTATTCCTTGCACAATAGGTCTTCACTTACTTTTCTTTCGCATACAACCAGAACCCATTCCTTGTTCGAAATTAGATTTTTTTTGGCCTGGTGATCCCGCAAGCGTGGAACTCGGAGTGTAATATATTTTTGTTTCACTTTACTTGCACTATTCCAAGGCTGTCCAGACTTCTAACAACTGCTCTGAGTGATATGGTATTCATGCAACCATGCCTAGAAGTAGGGTAGCTGTTATAAATAGAGACATATCCACGCAATCAACTTACACTGGTTCAGTTTGGCAGGATTGGTGAGACAGTTCGTCGTGCATGCTGCCTGCACATCGCAAGCAAACAGTTCTGTAACCTTCGTACTTGCTGGGGGTCTGTCTGTTTGCGTCCCAGTTGATGACAGATGTGCACAGTTTGAGTACTGGTATGCGTAAAGTTACTGGGGTAATATCGTTCATCAGCTAGCTGCAGTCGGAGTTGATGGGGTGATGTACTCTTCTGATCCTGGTGGGACGTATCTCGCCCTGCCTTCTCAGTTGCAGCTTGTTGAGTTCGCTTTGCTGGAGGCTCACGGTTCGGAGGGCACTGGTACACTGATGAGGGCTTTCCTGGACGGCGTACTCGTCAAAACTCAGCTCTCAAGTCCCTCTGGATCATAAATGCAGCGAGCAAACATAGCTCGTGCTGCGAAAATAGGCTTGAAATTTTCACGACGCATTGCAACATCTCGGCGCTTTGCCAGGTCTCCATCCTTTTGGAATTTGAGAAACTAACCCCAGGAGGATGATGTGATACTGGCACAATCAACAACACAACAATTTGGCATTGCAGCGGCTCAGGCGACTTGGCAAACTACTTTCTGAAGTGACTTTCGTCCTGAAGAAAGTGAGATTCAAAATCCAAGTATTTTCGCACATTGCCACAATGACGTCACACATACATTGGTATGGGGCGTGGCTAAAATTGAAATATCTCAAGAACGCTTTCTCGTAGAGACTTCGGACCAAGACCATTCGACTCAGCGCCCGAAACTCTACAGGCTATCCAATTTTCATTTTTTCGTGGAGTTCCCCTTTAATTCGATGCAGAAGTACGAGTAAAATGGGGAGAGTGAGGAGAAGCAAGGGAATACTGAAGCGCGGAGTAAAACCCTTTGCTTGCGCTGTTGGAGGCAGAATAATGATCCTGTCCACGGCTGTTGATGGAGAGGGTTAAGCTGCATCAACTGTGTTGTCGTTAGTCCGTAGAGTTGTAACAGCAGACAATATAGCTCTTGTGGAGGTGTTCGAGTAGCGCCACTTGTTGCTTGAGGTACTATGGAGGTTTTAGCTAGAGGAGAGAGTGTACTTCGTGTAGTGAGGTGCACGGGAGTAGTGGTTGGACAGGTGTAGTAGTAGATGCAGTAGTACAAAAGCATTGGAAGGGAGTTTTACCAGTTACTTCCAGCCCAGGACAGCTTTGGTAGAGCGTCTGGCAGTCGCTACATGCACCATGGTCGCACGCATTAGACGCTACAGTAATAAGGTCAGAACATAACACATTACGAAAGATGTTGTGACAACGGCGGTGATTGGTAAAGAAAGTGACTTCTCCGAACGTCAGAACTCGCGCTCCCTGCAGTCTGATTTCACACCTGACTGACTCACGACTCACGACCAAGAGCACTAAATGATGCAGTGCTCTCAGCAGATCAGAAAATTAATTAGAACACTGTTGATGAGTAGTGAATTCCACGAAACACTGTGCATTGAGTAGGGAGTGGTGCCTTCTTGCAAGTTTGCGGAGTGGAAGGTTCGTCGGGCTTCTCGTGTGCTCCTGACGCAGTCGTGAGTCACTCAAGCGTTAAGTCAGTCGGCAGGAAGCACTAGCTCCGACGTTCAGAGCAGATCCTTTCTTTTAAAAAGTAGCAGATTGTCATAGGAAATACATAATGGGAACAGATTAGGTACTTCACTTTTGTCAAAGAACACAACATGAAAGTTGCAATCCTGAGGACAGACCCTGCGGCCACCATAATTTTGGTTACCATCTTCAAAGAGATTCACTTTTACCACGAGGTATATTCGTGTCAAAGAGTCAAAGAGTCTATTCGGAGAAATAAGTTGAACAATGCTTCACAATAATATGATGCTCCAAACACCCCCACACATCCCTAAAATACCAACGTCATGATATTGTTTATTAACAATGGAAATTATTGGCGCTCACCAAATAACTCACGCTTACCACGGATGGTTATCGCGATATAAGGCTCCAGAGCAGCACTAAAGGCAAACGGCAGTAAGAGACGTGGCGAGCTGTCAGGCGGTAAGACCCAAGACACTTCTGACGAGGCAGCTTTATAGCTCAATGAGCAGTAGGCTTTCATGGTGATCCCGAGGATGTATGCCTCATTAACACTGCTGTTATCAGATATGTAGTCGTTAACGCTCACCCCAGTCCATGTTGCAATGCCCACCATATGTGGACTAGGTGGCATGGGTTGAGAGGCAATCTGATACTTTTTCCCCGCAAATTGCCTCAATAGCACCAACTTTGGGTCGCACAATTGTTGAGACACATCTGCAGTTATATCAATCTGGATAAATGGACAGCCGTTGTAGAAGGATATGTTCGGGAAAGGAATAAATGTTCGTGGCTGGAGAATTGGTACAGCATAGGGCGCACTTGTCAGCTTCATATGATTGTCAATGGTCAGATTTTGTGTAGTTTGTGACCGTGTGCATGTTGGTGATACTGGAGTGGGAGAGAGACATGTAGCAACATTACCTACTCGGTTATGACGTACACACCCATCCACAGATACACATGCCCACTTACTCGTACATAACGTTATGTGCACATGCACCCCCCCCCCCCCCAGATGCATACACACACACACGCCTACACGCACACACGCGCACACACACACATTCCCTTTCTCTCTCTCTCTCCCTCTCTCTCTCTCGCAACCACGCATACCTACACACACGCACACACACGCACGAACACACACACGAGCAAACACACACACACACAACGTCACGCACTGGCGCAACTATAGATATGCACCCGCACTTCCTCAGTGTCAGAAAAGTGATCGGTTGTGTTTGTGCGATACAGTGTGCAGATCGCTTCAAGAAAGGGATCTTTAAGGCCAAGTCGTACTCTAAGCAAACGAAGTCTTGAAGCATGTCCGCAACGAGAAATCCTGCGCGAAGCAACCAATACCCTCCAAAGTATAGACTTGAAGCTCCTACAAGGTCAGCCCTTCACCTGTTTCGTTGTAGCCGGCGTGCACTTGCGAATTCAAATAAGTAAAAAATATACTTACATACGTCGTTTCCCCGTTGTTGGATTTACAGTAAATTCACTGGGTAGGGCACATGGTCAAAGTCGTCTAGTGAATGCACTCGTTATGTAGTGATGTTGCTGTTCGGATACGAAACTTTAATATTTGGATAGATTAGGGGGTAAGCAGTGGCTTTCGGCACTGTACCGATTTTTATCAACCACTATACCATAACAACGCTCTCCAGGCGCTGTGAACCTTGTCACGTCCATTTCTGTGCTCTCTCGAAAGCGTCGAAGTTTTCAAAATAGGTCACTTTTTTATCTGTTCACCAATGGTCAATCCTTTCTTATTTTGTGTAATATTTTATCTGATCAAATCGTATCCTATAGGTACCTACTGTTCTGCAAGGATGTTAGAAAATGAACTTCTCGACATCAAATCGGTCAGTTGCACTCCGTGGTTTCAGTTTTTCAACAGGGTTCATTTTCCCGTAGCTCAAATTTGTCATGTCGCTGACATGTATAAAAGGAGGCGCCATCACCTGTTTGTGTTGCGACTTTAAATAAAATTCAACAACCACAACAACTTCACCCAATAGGTAAGGTAAGGCATGTGTTCGCACGTTAGGAAATTCGCGACCTGCTTAGGGATAACCTCACCTGTTGCTCCAGTTTGCGGTAGCATCACTCCGAACATTCCTACAGCAAACACCACGACCAGTACCCTGTGAATATACTTCATTTTCTCCACTTGCTGGTGGCAGTACTAATGTCTATGTATCTATAGTTCAAGACTACAAAGTAAGGTGGAACAGTTTGTTATTGCAGCGTCGAGTATCACGCTCGCGCTATCATCAGGCGAAAACCTAGACGATTGCTAGGCAGGTTGTATTGAACGGGCCCTGACTGGAAACGTTAAATAACAGCTACCTCCGTGACTTCATCTGTCCGAGGAAAGGTCCAGGTTGCCTATTAGAGTATTAGTGAATTAACCTCTCTTAGTACAAGCTTTGCAACGAAGATGTTACGATACGTGCTGATTTTCAGGAAGCCTGCGAATGGCCTGTGTGAACTGGCCGTGTGACCGGAAGTTGGTTGGTTTATTTTAATTCGCACAATAAACGGGAACTAGGCCCAATGATATAAAGGCGAAAGTTCATAGTAATAGATGCGGGCAGGTGTCAACCCTAAGCGCTACACATTGAAGGTGCGACCTGATCATTCCCGGGGATGATAAAGCGTTATTGTCTGAAGCTGTAGCATATTTTAGACTTGTCAGACTAGCTAGGGCTTGCTCAATACCCTACTGATGATCTGCTGTAGATCTTCTTTTCATCTCGTTAAACGTCTGGCGGCCTGTGGCCAAACATTTCGGTTGCGAGGTGGTTTATGCATGGGTCCTGTATTCGTGGCTCGTGCATGGCATAATGCTTCGGCAAGTAAGCTGAAGCGTGTTACATTTGTTCATAGTCCTGGGTCGACGGCATGGACGAAGAGGACGAAGTTGATTTCCTGCAGTTAATGACGTATATGTACGTTAGCGTTGAAGAGTAAGGACGTTCATTTCTAGGTGGTATTTAACACAACCACCTACACATAATCCACACTTTGTTCTCCTCAGTTGTAAGAAGCAGTACTTGCCCATCTTCCTTGTGATGATAAGCATTTCATTTCATGGGATACTGGAGATCTGGGAGTTCACTTTTTGGAATGAAATATTATCAGAATCATCAACGATGGCAGCCCTTTCCCAAAGATGGCAAAATCTTTCGCATCTTGCTTTTCGCAACCATGCCAAAACAAGTGAAATCTGCAGAAATCGCATCAATATTTTCAGAAAAAGCTCAAACATTGCTGCTATCGCAACTCTTAATGAGCGAGTTCTTGTGCATAATATCATAGCAGCATTGCTCAGTGCTGCCACATTATATGTATGTTCGGCCTTATTTCCTCTGTGCTGCGCTGGTGAGTCCACAAAGGGCGAAACAGTTCTGTCCGCAGATTGAGTATATGTATGTATTATGTATGTGCATGTACTCTATGTCCAGTGGACAGAGCCAGTAATACATTGATCACACGGCAATGAAGCAAACAAATCTCTTTTCCGCCTCCGATACTCGGATATATTCTAGTGAATGCTAGTCTTGGTCATGTGCTGTCTTCCGAGTGTTTCACATGAAACTCCGAGTAGCGGCGGAAAAAAGATTTGTTCGCTTCATTGCTGTGTTAAGAACTGAGATGGTGAGCCATGGACAAAAAAATTGGAACATGGCAATTGTGAGCACAAGTTTTGTGCTAGATTGTGCACGTCTGACTGTTCAGAATCTGGTTTAGTCAATGGACTCGATCGCATAACTTGTGCTCACAATTTCCATGTTACAATTTCATTGCTGTGTGATCACTGTATGTACATGTACATGGTATTAGATAAACAGTGTTTTGTTGACAGCATGTTTATATTTGTACTCAAGTATTTATTATTTAAAGGATTTCCCAAAGGCATAGTCTATGTTGTTGATTGACAGCATGTTACAAGGTGGAGGACCACTGTGTTTGGAAACTGTGACCTCACTACAACCATCCGCGGTTGGCTGAACCAGTTCAAATGGTCGCAAGACCGGGGCTCTGCCAACCGTGGATGGTTGTAGTAAGGTCACTGTTTCCGAACATAGTGGCCATCCGCTTTCTAACATGCTGTCATGTACACGTACATGACTTTTGTACGCATGTCAACAAACAATGGATCACTCGTAGGGTTTTGCTACTTTAGTTTCATGCACTGTGTGAAATCATCAGGCAAACAATATTCAATGCTTTTTGCACTTAGCCCGTACTTCACACAGCCGGATATGTACAAGCGCGGGCATGCGGACCCACACGCATGAACGAGCACACACACAGAATAGTCTGGTTGAGTTAAATTGGATAGGTGGAATGCTGGATTCGAACAACTGGTGCAATGTCACGTGACTTGGCAAATGAGTCGCAACGCGAAAAGACTCCGCTGAGTCGCGAACAGGCAATGACTCTGCAACTGAGTCGCAAGCAAGCAAACAGGACAAACCAGTTGTGAGCGAACATACGCACTCCCCAATATTTTATTTTACTTGTATGTTTTTTTTGGAGAATCGAATATGGCAAGTTAGTTACAGCGGATGCAAGTGCAGACCACATAGGCTGCAGAGAATATAGCAACATGTTAACGTAGAGCAAAGACGTTGGTCAGTACATCGACGACATTGCCAAGGGCGTGCAACTGGCAGATGACGACAAATATTGCCTGCTGAAGCAGCATTTCTCGCCGGACGCTCGCTACGCGTTCCCAAGACACGATGGCCGAGCGTTTCAGCATCGCTGGCTTCAAACCTACCAGCTCTGGTTGGTGTTCAGTGCCACCTGTGGTGGCGGCTTCTGTTTGCCCTGCGTGTTATTCGCTCGCTCATATCGTGGGTCATCGCTGGGTGTATTTGCCAGGCGACCACTGACGAATTTTCGAAAAGCTTTGAAGTTGCTGGATGACCACATGACGAAGCAGTTCCACCGGGACGCAATAGTACGAGCGGATGGATTCTTATCTGTAATGGATGGAAAGAGAGAGAATGTCATCCAGCAAACAACACAGCGCTTGCAGACAAAGTGGCAGCCAACCGCAAAAAGCTGACCTCTATCGTCAACGTCATTCTGCCATGCGGACGCCAGAACTTCCCCCTGCGTGGACATCGATGCGGTCATAGATGAGCTTGCGCGGCGCCATCCAAGGGGAATGCACCTGACAAACATCTTCGCCACCGCACCTCAAGCTGCTGCACCAGATTCAGCTTGAACTTTGGGTCCTGACTTGATTTCCAGTCACCAGTCACCTGCATAATATTAATTTTTCTTGCTCTAAATACATCATTAGTATCGGATATCTACTCCCAAACTATCACTTTCATAATAGCATAGTATACAGTACACTAGCTGTCACACAGAAGAGGCCCAAATTTTTATTGAATGTTTTCGCTCTATTCACATCATGACGATACATAGAGAACAGTCGACAGTGCAATGCAAATGTGTAATTATATAGATTGTTGGAATGGGAAGCTGGAGACATTCATAATACATAAATTCAAGGTGTACACCGCACTAGCATGCATATACAAGATTCCTCAAAAGAACGTATATGGAAGAAATTATGGGCACCCCCCTAAACCATGATCCTGGCTACGCCCCTGGTTGGGGCACACCAAAAGCAACTGTCGGCAACACTGCCTGTTTGGGGAAGTTCTCGTCGAATCTTCGGATGGATTTGCTGTCCTCGGACCCGGGCTTGGAAAATTACACCGAAATTCGGACTGCAAAAGGTCTCTTCTATGATTCGAAGGTTCAGCGGAAGCAGGGCATTTATACCCATCAGAAATACCTATCATGAGCTTCGACGTATACTTTTCATCAATTACCATGGCGTGTTTGTCCTTACGGGGACGGGGAACATATTTGCCGTGTTTCCTAAATTCGTGACATAATAGGCCATTGACAGTTCCATAGGAAAAACAAAATTTAATAACAAAGCAAAATTAAAAAAGAGGGAATACTGCTCTTGGCCCAGCGTGATTCGTGTACAGGGCAGACACCACCATACCTATGATATAGAAACGGGTGAAGTTGATCTGCCACCATTGTCAAGCCTACCGCGCCGTCCCTAGCAGAACAGTATAGATCACGTGATATAAGGCAGACCAATTATGAAGCTGGCTGCTCCAAGTGTAGGAGTTTGCTTTCAACAGACATGAAATTTGCCATTTTCGGAATATTTGTTTAGTGTAGCCCTACCTTACCACTTGTGTCATAACAAAGACATAAGCCTCTTTCGCGGGCGAACAAAACACAATTTGCTATGTTGGTCTGGAGAATGGGAACACAACTCACATACTGAAAACAATTGCATGAAAGGTAGAATGCGGTAAGGAATATGGACCCCACTCAAATACAGCAGATGTATGTGAAGTGAGTACTTACTGAGATGAAAGGAGAAAGGCATACTCTAATAGAAGGGAAATGCACTATGAGAAGGGACATTATGTCAATGTGTTACGAGTCATACACCTACTCTTGTGTATTATCATTGAAATTATTATTATTATTATACGCTTTTCCGCGTTGACATCACCAAGCAAGCTTGGCTGGCCTGCGCATAAGCGAAATGAACTAAAGAAATGAGGAACGAGCGAGGCCAGTGAGGTGAACACACGCGTGCAACTGCAGAATAGTCAAAAGGAATATACGTGTAATAAGAAATAAACAACAAATAAAACTGGAAACGGATGAATACAAGAATCATGACAGCTGACTGTACATACTAGCAAAGCGACATAACACGAGTATACTGTACATGAGAGTACAATTCTACTTATAAACTACAGCCGAGAACCACGTAGTCGAAACTAAACAACATAGGTAACCATTTGCACATGCACAGAAATTTGAAAAAAGGGTTCGAATGTTCAGGAAAAACGATATTACTTGCATGGCACATTGGCAGGATGAGCAAAGCGAATTTCAACATTCTATCATTGAAAAATTATTCAAAAACAAAAATTTATCACACTGTAATGGAGGGTTCTCGAAATGCGATTCATCGAGGGGTATCTAACTGAACAAAACGTTTTCTTAGACTAACTCGTAAAAATTTAATACTGATCGGTTCGGACATCTGGGCAACTGGGGGATTTTGATGGCTTGAGTTGTGGTTCAATCATCCGCATCAACTTTCGGGCAGTCATCTTTAGTGAGAGATGTGTACACAGCATGTGTGACGGGCATGAACACCATGTTGTATTCCTCCGAGTGTGTAGTATTACAGATAACCAAGCCATGACGATGGGGGCTGCTGTCAGCAGGAGTTTCAGCTCCGCCGGCAGTGTTGCTATGGGGACCAAGGCTCTCGTAAGTGCTGGGTTGCAGTTGTGCACTTGTAGACAGCGGCATGTAGTGAGATCCTTGTGCATGGGTGCTGGTGACATCAGATGTGTTCACACTAGAATAGGTAGAATCGTCGTTCTGTAAGCCAATTGCAGGTGCCATTGGCACGTACTCATCGATATGGGTTTGTATTTTGCCGTCGGAACGAGAAAAAGACGTCGGTGTCCTCACAGTATTGGCTGCTCCCTTGTCAGTAGAAGATTTACCGCTGTGAGTGTCGTTGCTTTGGAGATCGATACTTAGGTACGGTTGAGGTTGTGTTTGCATACTTGTTGACAGCGGTGTGTATTGTGACAGTTGTTCTTCATCACTAACGTCTGCATGTGTCTCCAGATCAGCCGACAGGGAAACGTGATTGTGTACGGTATTCAATGAATCCATGTGCACATACTCATCCCCATGGTCCTGGTTTGCAGCGTCAGTGGTGGCAGGCGACCAAGTCTTGTCGGCGGTGTTATTTTCTTCATTGGGAGCTTCCATATCGATGTAGTAAGGACTCTCAGACGGATTTATTGACGCTGTGTTGGATGCTGAAGGCCTAGTTGGGAGTGTCGGCGGGATACAAGAGTTGCCCAGTTGCTCATTCTGGAACCCTGATTGGCCAGCTGCGGACAGGGAATCACGCTGCTTGATTCGATGTAGAAGTATCACGAATACAGACAGCGTCAGGAGGAGCAAAGGCACAACGATGCCCAGGATAATACCTGTTGATGGCCCTGTTTTCACAATGATACGGCAATCCAAAGTTTCTGTACTGCTAGGCTTTGATGTGGATGGGGAAGACGATTCAACGAAGTCTCCTGTAGCGGTGGTGTGTTTGGTTGAAGTGCTGGGAAATGCTGAACTCTTAATTGCGAAAGATGATGTATGAAACGTGGGCAATCGACCAAAACTAGTAGCAGTTTGTGCAGTAGGGGGCAATATGCCCTTACTTTTGTCAGAAATGGCTGGTGGACTGGGATTGGTAGTACGTGTCGCTGTAGTATTTGCAGGGGTAACCGCCAGAGAAACAGCAGTAGTTGCGGTAGGCTTTGCATTGGTGCTCGGAAGGGCAGAGGTTGCAGCTTGTGTTGCAGTAGTCTCGGGGCACGTGTAGTTAGATGACGTACTGCAATAGTATTGGTAGTGACTTTTACCAGTTGCTCCTAACGCAGGACAGCTTTGATAGAGTGTCTGGCAGCTGCCACATGCAGCTTGTTCGCACGCATCAGACGCTGCAGAACGATATGAATAAATACCAGGTAGAAGTATCCTTGAACGCTGATGGTGAGCCAATGTGATTAGGACAATATGTTACGAGGTATGACGAACTCAGGTCGAAGAATGTCTCAGCACTCCTTGTCAGTTTTGTACCACTTTGTCGCATTCGCTGACTGTATACGATCTAGTTACGTTGGTGGACAGTTAGTCATAACTCGTAACATTTTGTCCTTCTCCTTTTTTACCAGAAGTATACTTCGAAGTAGTTCTGTCAAAGCGAAATTATTCTGTAAACCACAATTTCGAATTTGAACCTTCGCAGGGAAGCCGTGAGGTTACCATCCGTCTTCCTGTATATAGCCATTAAATCGACTGATGACCGTCACAATTTGTATTTTATTTATTTTTTACTATGTTCACATAACCAGCTCGAAAAGTGTAACAAGAGAACGGTTTCGGACATTATTTCCCTTGCATGATTCATTTTTTCAACATTTTGGTTCAGCTCTTCACCATAGTCTAGTGATTAGGAATGGTAACCATGGTAACCGAACGCGTTAGTCTTCCGTCAAAGAGGGTCTGGAAGGTTCTGGACCTGGAAGAATGTCTAAAGACATAGAGCAAGTTTATTGAAAACATTTATTTTTATGAAAGTACACATGCCTACATAGAACAGAAGAGAGTAACAACAACAAAAGCAACAACAACCAGAACAATAACAACAACAACAACAACAACAACAACAACAACAACAACAACAACAACAACAACAACAACAACAACAACAACAACAACAACAACAACAACAACAACAACAACAACAACAACAACAACAACAACAACAACAACAACAACAACAACAACAACAACAACAACAACAACAACAACAACAACAACAACAACAACAACAACAACAACAACAACAACAACAACAACAACAACAACAACAACAGCAACAGCAACAGCAACAGCAACAGCAACAGCAACAGCAACAGCAACAGCAACAGCAACAGCAACAGCAACAGCAACAGCAACAGCAACAGCAACAGCAACAGCAACAGCAACAGCAACAGCAACAGCAACAGCAACAGCAACAGCAACAGCAACAGCAACAGCAACAGCAACAGCAACAGCAACAGCAACAGCAACAGCAACAGCAACAGCAACAGCAACAGCAACAGCAACAGCAACAGCAACAGCAACAGCAACAGCAACAGCAACAGCAACAGCAACAGCAACAGCAACAGCAACAGCAACAGCAACAGCAACAGCAACAGCAACAGCAACAGCAACAGCAACAGCAACAGCAACAGCAACAGCAACAGCAACAGCAACAGCAACAGCAACAGCAACAGCAACAGCAACAGCAACAGCAACAGCAACAGCAACAACAACAACAACAACAACAACAACAACAACAACAACAACAACAACAACAACAACAACAACAACAACAACAACAACAACAACAACAACAACAACAACAACAACAACAACAACAACAACAACAACAACAACAACAACAACAACAACAACAACAACAACAACAACAACAACAACAACAACAACAACAACAACAACAACAACAACAACAACAACAACAACAACAACAACAACAACAACAACAACAACAACAACAACAACAACAACAACAACAACAACAACAACAACAACAACAACAACAACAACAACAACAACAACAACAACAACAACAACAACAACAACAACAACAACAACAACAACAACAACAACAACAACAACAACAACAACAACAACAACAACAACAACAACAACAACAACAACAACAACAACAACAACAACAACAACAACAACAACAACAACAACAACAACAACAACAACAACAACAACAACAACAACAACAACAACAACAACAACAACAACAACAACAACAACAACAACAACAACAACAACAACACCAAAACCAACTTTAGCAGCAAGAGAACTTAGGGGACTACAAAGGGAGTGTAGATGCCATAAAGCTGTGCCGGTGAGGTGAAGTGCGCTCTCCCGTCCAATGGCAATGGTCTAAAAAAAAGTACTTTTAGTTCTCAGGACGAGTGAATATCGCAGTGTTTTGGACGTCGTTTTACCCATACCTACATGTATGAATGGAATGTGGCACTTGAGAATGAATACGTGAGGGTGCACCTGTGGCCGAGTAGTTACATGTATCTCCTGCGCTGTGCCAAACCGAATGGTCTCAGCTTCAATTCCCACCAATATTCGAAAAAAAGGAGGGCCAAAGGTTTTCTAGGTGTCTCGAGGAAAGAAGTTTAAAGGATTGTATCGGACATGAGCAAAATGTAATTTCTTTCCCCAAACAGCCCACACGTTACTAAGGAACGTATCACCATTAGGCTTGGTGTAAACAGGGATTTCCCCTCTTTGGAGATCATTGCATTCGTGACCAAGGCTTCGTAACGGTTGAGATGTGCTTGTGTACCCGTCGATAGTAACATGTAGTGACGTTCCTGCGCGTCAGCACTGGTATCTTCAGGTGTCTCCACATCAGCATACAGCGAATCCTGGGTATGTTCAATATTAGCTGGTGCTGTGGACAACTGCGCATGGACACAATCCTGCTTTGTGCCCTCGGTCATGGAGCAGGACTTGGGTATGCTCGCGGTGATGTTCGCGTAGGTAGAGTCTATGGCTCCAGTATGGGCTCTGGGATGTATCATTTGCTACTTGGCGGAATTGTTGGGCGCAGACTATGGTACACGGGGGTGTTGCTGGAGTCTACAAGATATCCGCTTCTAAATGTTCTCTTCGCGAATGGCCGCTTGCTGAGAGGGATTCGCGCTTAATTCGATACGGCAGTACGAGTAAAATGGAGAGAGTGAGGAGAAGCGAGGGAATACTGAATCCCTTAGGAAGACCCTTTGCTTGCGCTGTTGCAGGAAGAGTAATGACCCTCCCCGCGGCTGTTGATGGAGAGAGTTTAGCTGCAGCAACTGTGATGTCGTTAGTCCGTAGAGCAGTAACGGCAGACAATAAAGCTCTTGTGGAGGTGGTCGATGGAATAGCGCTAGTTGTTACTGTAGGTACAATATTATGTTTTCGCTAGAGGAGAGGTTGCATTTCTTGAAGTAGGCTGCACTGGAGTAGTGGTTGGACACGTGTAGTTAGATGCAGTAGTACAATAGCATTGGAAGGGAGTTTTACCAGTTACTTCTAGCCCAGGACAGCTTTGATAGAGCGTCTGGCAGTCGCTACATGCACCATGGTCACACGCATTAGACGCTACAGTGATAAGGTCAGAA